>NW_006287066.1:389575-407750 GCF_000327345.1 Myotis davidii | reverse complement strand
CCACAGACTCCCCAGAAGAGTGTGGGGAGGCTCTGTGGAGGGTCTGTGCCCCATCCTGGGGTAGGGCCGGCTGAGAGGCTGAGATGAGCTTGAGGTCCTGGGTGAGGCGGCCTGGGGTGAGAGGTGGTGTGCCCCAGCGCTGGGGAACCTGGAGCGGTGGGGGGCTGGATACAGGTGGCAGGAGCAAGGAACCATGGGAGCCAGAGGCCCGGGGTGGAGCATTTGGAAAAGTTCTTGCGGGGCCTGGGCTGTGGCCAGGGGGGCTGAGACCTCTTCGGGGGGTAAAGGCTATAGGAGAAGCCTTTCCAGAGGCCCCTGCCATGGATGGCTGCTCAGGCTGCTGTGGAGGTGTCTCTGGTGTAGTTGGTGGGCCAGCAGCCAGACCTGGGGACAACTCCCCAGGAGGCTGGCCAAGCTGCCCTGGACTAGAGGATGGGGACCTAGATGAAGGTGGGGGTGGCAGGAAATGTTCCAGGAGTCCCAGGCTGCCCTGGGACCCTGGTAGTGAAGGTAGTGGCTGGTTAGCCTGTGGGGAGTGGGTGCCTGGCTGTAGCGGGGTGAGCAGGGGTGAGTCAGATGAGGACAGGGAGCCGCCCAGTGCTTTGTGGAAGAGGCCAAATCCGGCCACGGTGGTGGAAGCTGTGTTGGCGGATAGTGTGGGAGCAGGAGAAGAGCCACAGACCCCAGGAAGTGGTGAAGAGCTGGACGAAGACAGGAGAGGACTCAGTCCGGCAGGGGCGGAGAATCCAGCCAACTGTTGGATGTGGAAGGAGGAGGAAGATGGTGTATCCAACTGGGATGGGCTGCTGGTGGGTGAGGCAGAGCCCAGTGCAGAAGGGATGAGAGACTGCAGCCGCTTCAGATGCCTGGGTGTCTGCCCGGGCCCGAGGCTGCTGAGCTTGGGGCCTGGGGGAGGGCGGAAGATGGCAGCAGGCAGCCGTGGGTGGTGGGTGAGGGCTATGGCCACAGAAGTGGTGGCGGCAGCAGCTTGCAGCGGTGCCTGGATCAGCGGGGTCCAGATGACAGGCGTGGCGGTCGGGGTGGCAGAGGTGGCAGCCTGGACACGATGCGCACAGTGAGCCATCTCGCGGTCGTGCTGCACAATCTGCTGGATGATCTCATTCTCCTGGTAGTTGAAGACACCTGAGTTGAGGTCATGCTGGACTTTGTGGAGGAGGATGGAGTTCTTCTTGCCTGGGCCACAGAAGGAGAGCAGGGGCTCAGCGCAGAGGAGGGGGGGAGCCCGGTCCACCTCCCTTCCACCCTCTTGCCCAGTCCCCTCACCAATGCGGTCCAGGCGGTCCAGCGCCACGGTCTCGAAGGCCCGCCGCATCATGGGGTACTCCTCCAGCACCTCATTGAAGTTGTCCACACTCAGTGAGTACAGGCGGCAGTAGGTGTCGGCCCGCACGCTGGCTGTGCGCCTGCCCCGTGTCAGCAGGCAGATCTCTGCTGGGACAGCAGAAGTCAGGGTGGCCTCCTAAGGGCCTCCCCTAAACCCTGACCTGGGTCCCCACTACCTAGTACAGATGCTTGACAGATACACTCATAAGTCCCCCACTCCAGGCCACGTTTTCCATCTCTGGGACTATCCCCCTATGCTGGGCTCACAGACACCTACCTCCAGGCAGTGGCCATGAAGGGCCTGAAATGTTTTTCTCGGTCTCTCCAGCCCATTCCCCTGTCTCCCCAGGGTCTCCTGGCCACTCACCTCCAAAGTAGGAGCCATCTGCCAGCTTGGTCTCCTTGTTGCCCTTGGTGAGCACGCTGACCACGCCGTGCTGGATAAAGTACATCTTCTTGCCAATGGTGCCTTCTCGGATGATGTAGTCACCTGGCTGGAAGACCTCGAAGCGCAGCTTAGTCAGCATGGATGTCACGAAGTTGGGGTCTGCGTTGGCGAACAGTGGCATGGAGGCCACCAGCTTCCGGCAGTTAAAGTTGATGATCTCCTGCTCCCCAGAAAGAGTGGATTGGAAAAGAGGGAGGAGATGAGCAGAGTCACCAGGCAGAAAGGCATGGATCCCTTTTCTGCCTCGCCGCCACCCAGCTCACCTCCCGCAGCGGCTCGCTGAGCTCGCCCAGGATGCTCTCCTCGTCGAACATCTTGCCCTGGTAGCGGTGCTCGTAGTAGTCATGGATGCGCTGCCGAGTGTCGGGCGGGAGCTTGTGGAAGGACATGTACTGCTCCACCTGCTTGTACTAAGTCCAGGGACAGAGAGAGAGGCTGTCACCTCTTGGCCGGCCAGCCCCACTGCCCTGGCTGGCACCACCTGACCTAGGCCTGCTGCTGGCCAGAGTTGCACTGATGCTGTTGGCGCAGTTGGATGACCTTGGCTCCTTAAGCTTGAGGTCCTCGGTGTGGGTGGTCACACTGTGCCCCAAACAATGGCCCTGACTGCCAGCAGCTGGGGTGGAGGAGGAGCTCCATCCCAGTGACCGGTCTTCAACGTGTTCAACACTATGGAGATGGCCAGGGACAAGGACTGTCCAAAGCCCAGTTACAACTGACCAGGAAGTCAATGAACTTTCCTCTAAATATTGGTCCCTGTGTTACACTGTGGACCAGAGAGGCCTCACTGATCGGGAAGGAGCTCTTTCCCACCAGTGGGAGCATCAGCAGGACTGGGCTGCAATGGGTCACAAGGGCTGAAGACTGAAGCCAGCCCACATGTGGCACGTCATGTGGCCCAACGTGGCCGGGCCTGAGACTAAGTCACTTTGTTGAAGAGCAACTACAGCCCAGGGGAGGGGCCTGGTACAGCAGGGACCTTAAACGTGTTTGGGATAGAGACTGTTGAACCTGCGCATCCTGTGGGGCTGCTCCAACCCACCTGGATTGCGGGTGGGAAGTGGGGATCCTCAGGAGCATAGCTAGGGACCAGAGGCACTGATTGGGCAAGAACAGATTTTTCCCACAATGGAATGCAAGGGAAGTCCCTGTACCCAAGGAATAGTCATAATAGGCAGACTGCTCTCATATATCAGTTCTCCAAAGAGGTCGGGACATAGTGCTGCTGCAGAGATGCTGACGGGCACCTGGGGGCTGGGAGATGACCTTTCTTAACATTCTTCCAGCCAACCTGGCCTCTGTCTGCTCTAAGTTGTACCCAGCTATAGGAACAGTGACTTTCTGGCTGGCTATGGGGATAGGGGCAGCCAGAAAAGAGCTGTATTTTTTTTAGAATTCCCCTTACATAGAGAAGCAATTGGGGTGGGAGGCAGGGTCTAGAGGCAGGATAAAAGTTAGAAGGTTGTTAAAGTGGTCCAGGTGAGAGAGAGTAGTGAGGACAGAGGGGGAGGTAATATGTTTAAGAGAGATTTATGGGTGAATTATACATTAAAGTGCTATTAGCTAAAGGATGAAATAAAGGCAACTCTCAAATGAAAAGCCACAAACAGCTTGATTCTGCTGGACAGTAGACCCTGGTGCTTTTTTTTAAACTATCCCTAATGGTGGTCCCAAACTGAGCCTCTATTCTGCTCACACACTGAGCCTCAACCCTGCTCACATGCTGGGCCCCGACCCTGCTCATAGGCTGGGCCCCAACCTTGCTCACAGGCTGGGCCCTGATGCTGGGCTACACTGACCTCTCACCTGGTCCTTGAAGCACTAGCCTTGATAACCTGATTCCACTCTCCTCCCCCTCTCTTGCCTCCTCACTCCTAACCCAGAACCTTTTGTTCTAATCAGGTTGATTTCTTTACCACCCATCTACACACCTTTGCTCATGTTCATCATGATCACTGGCCTAGCATTCTCTTCTACTTCCTCCTTCCTCTGCCTTCCCAAAATGACCTTCCCACCCTGCTCTGGTTCTTCAGGCTCTCTCGGGCTTTCCTCTTTGTGTCATGCATGGGACCTGGGCTGCCATCTCTTAGTCACCCCATCAGGGGACAGCACCTGAGGCAGACAAGCAGGCAGTTCATAAATACATACTGAGCCCTACTATGTGCTCGACACTGGGGATCCATGGGGACTGGCCTACCCTCATGGAGCCATGGCCTGGATAGGGAAGATGGATATTGAACAATTGGCTACATATAATTAATTAAATAATGACAGAAGTGCAAAGTGTAATGAAGGAGAATTTGAGGATGTCACTGGGTCACATGATGGGTGGAAGCTGACTGGGGCATGGAAGGCTTCACCAAGCAGGTGACATTTAGGCTGAGATGTGGAGAAAGGGTCAGGTGAAAAGAGAGAGGAGAGTTCCAGTTTGAGTCTGTGCCAGGCCCCGAGGCAGGGAGGCACATGCAGGGAGGCTGGCAAGGCTGCCACATAGAGGGCTATGGAGCCCATGGCGTGTTCTGAGCGTGAGAAGGCGGGGAGCGCTTACATGCCAGGCTGAGAAAACACACTCTGCATCTTGGAGTAACAGAAAGCTCTAAGCAGTGATATGAGCAGATTTATGTT
The DNA here is from genome assembly GCF_000327345.1 of Myotis davidii. Lineage (NCBI taxonomy): Eukaryota > Metazoa > Chordata > Mammalia > Chiroptera > Vespertilionidae > Myotis > Myotis davidii. The sequence continues at coordinate 403,333 of NW_006287066.1, read as the reverse complement.
TTAAATGCCAATGCCATCTGCCATCTGGAGAGAAAAGTAGAAGGGACAGAGGGGAGCCCACTTGGCTAATAAATATTGAATGGCTTACTCTGTAGGCTCACTCTTCACAAATGCCATGACATAACCCTTGGTATTGTCCCCATTTTACAGACAAGCAAATGGGACCTAGAGATGTGATGCTACATGCCCATGTTCAATGGAGAGCATGTCAATGGGGAAGCTGGGCTTAGAAGCCAGGCAGCCTTTTACTCCAGGACAGCCACTTGCTTAGGAAGCTGCTGCGTGATCCAGGCAGACGCCAGCTGGATGATGGGAATGAAGGGAGGCATTAATGACTAAGAGACACCAAGGATGGCTCCTAATTTCTGGCCTGGGCATCTGTGCTACTATGTCCATTAACAGGATGGACAAGAGTAGAGTTTTGGAGCAGAGAAGGCAAGGGAGACTGCTCTCATTTTAGATGCGATGAGGTGGAGGTGTCCGTAGAGGCATCAAGTAGACAGTGCAGGGTGAGGAAAGAGGTGGGGACTGATTATATCATTTGGAGCCTGCTGCATAGAGACAGACATGGAGCATGGGGGTGGATTGGTAAACCAGTAGCACTCAGGAAGACAGGAGAGACAGAAAAGCAGAGAATTGAGCCCAAACCACCAGGGACACAATGTATAAAGACTGAAAAGACAAGCAGCCAAGGAGAACAAGGAGGACTGGCCTGTGAGGAGGAGGAAAACCGAGAGTGTGTAGTCACAGTAATCAAGTGTAAACCCAGGGGCAGTGATAACTGTCACGTGGAATGAATGCTCAGGGCTCTGCACAAGATGTGGATCCAAAAGGTGTTAGCCACACAGAGGGCACTGCACACTCACAGTCACTGGTCTGAGATACGGATTCAGTGCCCGTAAACAATGCGGAATTTCTGTATATTTTAGAAAAATATAAAAAAGAAAGAAAAAGAGACTGCAACAGAAAAGACAGCAGCTGAAGCCAGATGATGGTGGCAGGCTGGGCACCCACTGGGGATCTGGTGGGGACCCACTGGCTGGAGCCTGTGCTGCCTACGGACCAGCTGGCTGCCCTGAGATAGCCCAAACTGGACCCAGCTTTCTGCCCTACCTTCTCCTGGTATTGGCGTCGGGAGGAGTCCAGGGACTGGATGAGGGCAGTGGCGTGGCCGATGAACATGGCGTAGCAGGTGGCACCCACAATCATGCTGAGCATGGTGAGCCACACGTCGGACATGCCCACAGGCGCCTGCCGTCCATATCCGATGCACAGCATGTGGCTCATGGCCTTGAACAGGGCATAGGAATACTGCTTTCCCCAGGAGCTGTTCTGTAGATAGGTACACAGACACAGGGTGGAGTGGTAGTGAAGGCTCACACCACTGAGAGAGCAGGCCTCACCAGCACCTAGAAAAGTCCCCACCACCTCCCATCCCTCAACTCTTTTCCAGCTGCGGAGCCCAGGGCTCCCACCTTGCCAGTGGCTGAAAGCCTTGGAGAAGGGCAGGGAGAATCACAATGGTAACCTATGTGACTGAGTGAACTCCCACTTAGGCCTTTCTCCTGCAGTGGGGGACCAGGACTAGATGGGAAGCCCAGCAAATGGACAGGAGCGGTGTAGCCCCCATCTGACTCTCAGTCCCCACAGAGCAGCTGGGCCTCTTGGGCAGCAAAAGACTCCAGGCTGAGCCACCCTGCTGTCCTCTGCTTACTAAAATAGCTCCATCCCCTTACCCCAAACTACTGCCAAGTAAAGCCCATTTCCCCACTGACCTCAATTATAAAAGCAGATATGCTTCCCCTAGGGCGACAGACTCTCAGATTGAGCCAAAAACACTGTCCTCATTTTGGGTGAGCAAAATCTAAAGTGCTGCTGAGCTGACTCTCTTCCTGCATGAACCCTGCCTGCATCTGCCCAGGACTGTGGCCACCAGTTATCCTCCCCCCACAAAAGGTGGATTACCTGGAACAGACAATGCTTGGGGTGGGAGGAGGGAGAGAAGGAGGGAGGCAACTGGCTATTTTTGTCTCCAAAGCTAGTTGGTGTCTCAAGGAAGCCTCAGTGTGGGAACACTGGGCTCAGAAGAGCCATCTCCTGAACTTCGTGCATGTGTGGACTTGTCACCCTCACATGGAGGAAACTGTCCCAGATGAGGGGGCCCCAGATGAACCCCAGTGCCGGCCACCTCCCCAGTGCCTCTCTGCTCACACAATGAATATGTTGGCAATGATGTGGAACCCACCCTACTGCATGACCCACAGAACCCCTGGCGGAGCCTCAAGCACTTCCAGGGTCACCAGGCTGTTCTCAGCACCTGAAGGCAGGCATAGGAGCTGTACACCATGTTCAAGGTCACTGAGACCATACTGGACAGAGCTGAGCTGGTATGGTGCTCAGTCCAAACCTGGATGGGAGGTCTGGGAAGGCGGGGGGTCGGGGGGAGGATTGATCTCCAGGAGTGGAGTGGGGCCTGGGCACTGGGGGAACAGGAGGGACCCCCATCTGCCTTCAGTCAGAAATTCCAGCCTTATTGTTCAGCCCCTAGGAACTCAGAAATTCAATCCATATAGTGATTTATTTACACCTAGCTCATCAAAAGGCTGTTTTCTAAAGGCCTATTTGATACTGAAAGATGCTCTGGGTCTCTTTCACCTCTTTCAAAGCCAGCTTCTCCACTCAGGGGGCCTGGGGATCTGCCTATAGACCAAACCAAAACGACAGGTCCCCCGGACCTGTAAGCATGGGGTTCCCGGACACAGAAAGAGGCTCACAGGTCCAGGGGACCCTCCATCCCTCCTGGAGCCCACCCTGTCCATGGCGGGATGGGGACTCTGCCCCATGGCTTCCCTAGCCTCAATTTCAACTTCTCTCAACCACCCACAGGTTTGGAAGGGATCAGGCTCAATCTGGTCTGTCCTCCCCACTCAGGACACCACCTATGATCGGGATGTATGTGTGTACGTGGGGTGGGGATGAGGGAATGACAGGAATAGGGGGACAGTCCAGTTCTGAAGCTGGAGCAGAAAATAGCCAGTGTGTAATCTGGGAGTCTATGCCTGCTACCAACAGTGTCCCTCACAGGGTTCTCTTTGCTTGGGCGTGGCTTTTAAAGGTGGATCCACGAAGTAGGAAGTTAGACTTGAGTGGCTGGGGTGGGGCCTGCTCTAGGGTCCTGATCAGGAGCCAGACCAGCATTGCCTTCAGGCAGCCTCTCTATGGGCGGCCCAGAAGCCAGCAGACCACCCAGGCAGATTTGGAGCCAGCTGGTTCTTGGCACATGCTCAGAGAAAACGACAGGACAATACAACCTCACTAGGGTCCTGGATTAATTATAATGAAATTTGTATTTCGGTTTTGACCTTGCCCCCATGGGTTTTTCTGTATGTATTATGGGTAAGGGCATGCCCAGAAAAAAGGCAGTTTCTGCCAATCATGTCTGAATGCAAGTGAAAGTCTCCATCCAGAAAATCCGTCTTTTAAACCCAGGAGTTGGGGGCCATTATCTCTTGCGCTTGTGCTCTACCTTCAAGGAGCAGGCCCATGCCATTCCCTCTCTCCTTCCCTTCCCCCACAGGCACATGTCTCCCAACCTCTAAAGGACCCCACGAGGCTTGCAACCAGGGGAGGAATGGGCAGCTGCAGCTCATCCTGGGCTAACCCCTAAACCTGTCTCCAAGCCCCCCTATTCTGACTTCCCAGTGCAGCCCAGCCATTCTACCCATCTCCCTTTCTCTCTCTCTCTCTCTCCAGTGACCCACTCCTAGTTTAGAATGTATCTTCAATAAACCCCATTTTGCTTTACTTTCATTTTCGTCCACCTTAAAATCTTTTCTGTGTCAACGAAAAGAACTGAGGTCCCAGTCGGTAACCCCAATTGGTAACAGGTCTGCCTCTGGCAGAAAGGCAGGAGGGCAGGAGCCACCAGCCCAGCTCCACCACACCCAACAGGATCTGAGGAGCCCAGGTCTTAGTCTCCCTGGGTGAAATCAGCTCCGAATGGCCAGGTTCCCAGCTGCAGTGAGGCTGTGAGAAGGCAAAGGAAGCAGCGTGCGGCCAGTAGCTCTGGGACAGACCTGTACTGGGTAAAGCCATGTGCTGTGGGTGCTAGGCTGGCACCTCAGGGTCTTACATGTTGGAACTCAGGAGTTTCAAGTTGTGAACCTGCTCTGCCCGTCAGTGCCTCATCAGCCCCCTCTGTCCTGACCAGGGCCCGGCTGGGTGCTCACCACCATGTTGTTGATGGATACCCAGCAGTCGTCAGGGAAGTCCTGCAGCATGGGGACCAGGAACTGCAGGCAGCCATCCCAGTGGCACAGCAGGAGCATCATGCCGATGAGGTTCACGATGCGCACCACGGCGCTGGCCAGGTCGTAGGTCATGTGGAAGATCTGTCCGCAGAGGTAAGTGACCAGGTGAGTGACCAGAAGAGAGGAACACCCCACCCAGTCAGATCCTGCAGCCTTGAGTGGCCCTGCTCTGCACACACATGGTAGGGTGCCCAGTTCAATTCAGGTCAGGCTATGGCTAGAGTGGAAAGGTGTCAGGCCAGGCCCTGAAAGAAGCAGATTGTAGGCTGCAGGGCCCCCGAGGGATCTGTGAAAGTGTGTGTGTGTGTGGGGGGGGGCTCCCATGGGAAGTCCAGCCAACCAGGGTCTCTCACCTTTCAAAGCGGCTTCTCCTACCCTGGGGATTTGCCTATAGGTCAAACCAAACAGCCTGGGAGGAGAAGAAAGGGTGTCTGGGGTTCCCAGACCTGGAGAGAAGGGGGGCACCTGGAGCCCCATATAGCCCTGAAGTGGGTAGAGAAATCACTTTATCAGCTTGTCTGGGCCATGAAACAACAGGGAGAAGAGCCAGCCAGCCTGATGCTCCTCAGGGGACCACAGCCTGTAGTCAGGACAGGGGCATGGTATTTCCCTAAATCAGTCACCAGACTCTTAGGACTCCCCCAGGGCCAGTGGGTTCTGCCTAAGGCAGCCATGGAACTGGCCAGGAAACAGCTGGGATACACAGGCTCCAAGTTCACACAGACTTTGATCCCAGGCCCTCTTCCTACCCAATTTCCAGCTGTGCAACCCTCAGAAAATCTCTGAACCTTTTGATCATGTTTCCTCATCTAGAAAATGGCGATAAAAATTCTTAACTGTGTGGGTTGTCTAAAGAATTAAATTATACATATAAAATGCTTAGTATTAGGTGTAGAGGTGTTCAATAAATTGAGAACCATTATTAATAACTAATCTTCGAGATTAGTTAATAGTTATTAGTAGTAACGCTCTCCTATACAGGTAAATAAAGTACAGCACTCTCAACCCCAGCCTCTGCCACCTGTCCATCTCTACCCCTGTGACTCCAAAGGAGAGGTTGAACTATGGCTGGGCAGGGCCACGGGTGGGCACATCCCAGGATCCACAACCCACCTCCCTCCTCCCAGTGCTGCGTCTTGGTCCAGTTTCAGCATGAAGTACCAGTGAGGGGATGGAGAGATGGACAGAAAGTCTAGAGGGAGTTCTCTAGAAGTTCTGCCTTGCCTCTAGCCTTACAGACTTTGGAGTATGACCTCACTCTTAGTTCTGGTCCCTCCATACTATTCTCAGGCAGAGCAACCTTCCTAGAGAGGGACTTTGAGACAAAATTACTGACTTTTCAAATGCCTATAAATTTAAGAACTAGTTTAGCCCATTTCAAGATAGGGAAACTGAGGCTCAAAGAAACAAACCCTAGATATTTCTTTTTTTAAATATATATTTTATTGATTTTTTTACAGAGAGGAAGTGAGAGGGATAGTTAGAAATATCAATGAGAGAGAAACATCGATCAGCTGCCTCCTGCACAGCCCCTACTGGGGATGTGCCCACAACCAAGGTACATGCCCTTGACCAGAATCAAACCTGGGACCCTTCAGTCCTCAGGCCAACGCTCTATCCACTGAGCCAAACCGGTTAGGGCAACCCTAGATATTTCTACCCGTGTCTAGTGATCTTCTAACTGTAGCCTTGTAGCTGGTGGCAGGATATTCTGATACTAGTGACCTCAGTTTCTCCTTCTGAAATGTGGGTTTAACCTGGGGTCTAGGTTTTGAACAACCAAAGGGCACACCCTTCTGTGGCCCCATTAGTAGCAGGACTCTGGATGCAGATACGCTGTGAAGTCTTCAGGATGAAATGGATCTTGGAAAGGTTCATGGAGAATGGAACCTCCAACTTGTCCCATCACCCTCCACGCCCCAGTGACAAAGGGACAATAACATCACAGTCATCATCTCACTTAAACTCACAACAAACTTTGCTGAACATATTGTTGATTTACTACATTTTACATCAAGGCTCAGAGAAGCAAAGGACTTGCTCACGGTTATAGTGGCAGTGGCAGCAGAGGCAAATCTGAACTAGCGCTGCCTGCAGATTGTTATATTGGCCCGGTGACAAAAAAAAGGTGGTTATTTTGCAAATAAAACAATTTAAACCCAAAGTGACTGGGTTATGTGGCCAGATTTACAGCAAGCTGGATCCAGGGCCAGGTAGGACTCCTCGGCATCTGGCCCCAATCAATCCAGTGCTCTGTGCCCTGCAGCCTAGCCCCACTGGGGCACAGGAACTAGCCCCAACATTGTCAGTGGGCCCGGTCCTGGCTAAGCTGACACATCTCAGTGTAAGGGGTGGTGGACACTAGAGACCAGACAGGACAGTTTGGGATGGCCACCAGGGCTCAGTAGGGACTGGGGCCTGCCTGTGTCTGGGATGCAGAATATACCCAAGTAAGACACTGGTGTCTCTGGCCAACCCTCTGCTGCTGGCCATGCCCCAGGCTTGGATCCTAAACCCCAGAGGCTCCCTCTGCCTCTCATCTCAATCTCACAGCAGTTCCTGAGTACTAGCACCAAGCTCTGGCTCTGTGGGAAGTCTCCACTTCCGCCTCTTTAGCACTCAGATGAACACAATAGTTCTATGACCTTGGGCAAGTCGTTAGCCTTTCAAATTCTTGGTTGACCAGAATGTCATCAGCTCCCTCAAGTGACATGGGACCAACCATGAGGAGGGCCAGTGACATGGGATCATCCAGCCTCAGAGATGACCAGCACCTGCCCTCATTTCCTACCACACTTCAGCTTCCCCTCAACTAAGAGAAGCTAGCTATCTGCCCACCACTTCTCAGGGTTGCTGGAGAAATTGATGTGGCTAAGAAAGTGCTCTGTACCCTGGACACATACATAGGTAGGATCATTACTATTGACTAGAGGCCCGGTGTACAAAAATTTGTGCACTCGGGGGTGGGGGGTCCCTCAGCCTAGCCTGTGCCCTCTCGCAGTCTGGGACCCCTTAGGGGATGTCCACCTGCTGGCTTAGGCCCACTCCCTTGGGCATCGGGCCTAAGCTGGCAGTCAGACATCCCTCTGGCAGCCCAGGAGCCCTCAGGGGATGTCCATTTGCCAGTGGGGAGCAGACCTAAGCTGCAGTCGGACATCCTTAGCGCTGCTGAGGAGGCGGGAGAGGCTCCTGCCATCACTGCTGTACTGGCAGCCGTCAGCCTGGCTTGAGGTTGATCAGAGCTCCCCCTGTGGGGGCACAATGACCACCAGGGGGCATCTCCTGCATTGAGTGTCTGCCCCCTGGTGGTCAGTGTGTGTCATAGTGACCAGTCATTCCCAGTCATTCTGCTGTTAGGGTCATTTTGCATATTACCCTTTTATTATATGCCTGGTGCATGGGTGGGGACTGGCTGGTTTGCCCTGAAGGGGGTCCCGGATCAAGCCTGAGTGAGGGGCTGATGGCTATTTGCAGGTTGGCCACAGCCCCTTCAGGGTGGGGGTCCTCGCTGGGGTGCCTGGCCAGCCTGGGTGAGGAGCTGATGGCTGTCTGCAGTCTGGCCACGGCCCCCAACCACACTAGCCCCCAGTGGAGGCTAGCTGGAAGCAGGTATCTGGGATTATTTTTTTAGCTTCTATAATTGAAACTTTGTTGCCTTTAGCAGAGGCCATAGCCAGACAGGGCAGGTGGGAAGCTTGGCTTCTTCTATTGCCAGAGCAACCAAGCCTCCTGCTTGCTCCAGCTCCATGGCCGCTGGCCACCATCTTGGTTGGGTTAATTTGCATATAGTCGCTCTGATTGGCTGGTGGGCATGGCTTGGGGCGTGGCAAAGGTACGGTCAATTTGCATGTTTCTCTTTTATTAGATTAGATTTTTTTCATTTCCGAGCTGGACTAAATGTTTGTCACCCCATAATTTTTATGATGAAGCCCTAGTCCCCAATCTGATAGTATTAGGATGTGGGGCCTTTGAGAGGTGATTTGACCATGAGATTGGAGCCCCCATGAATGGGATTAGTGCCCTCAAGGAGGATACATGACAGAGATGATCTACAAACCAAAAGCAGGCTCTCACCAGAACCCAACCATGCTGGCACCCTGATCTCATCCTTCCAGCTTCCAGAACTGTGAGAAAGACCCACTCCACACTGTGATATTTAGTTAAGACCCCTGACTCTGTGATATTTTTCTAGAAGAGTCTGAATTGGATAAGAGCTAAAGAAGCTAAAGGAAGTCTTGGATCACTTTTAGTAAGTGTCTCAGATGGCTACTGCCCACAGTAACTGTTGTTTATTTTTGTGGGTTTTTTTTCTGTGAACCACTCTTAATACTCTGTGTCTCAAGGTTGGCAGGTTTTTATGCAATGTCTTCTTTTCTTTTTGTATTACCTATGTTTTTCTTTTCTTTGTAACTAATTATCTTCCAAGATCAGGTCCTTGTCTAATTTTGCCTTTATTGTGATCTCAGCAATGAATATGGTAAAGCACGTGGTAGGGTCTCAGGAACTGAGAAGCGCTCAGTGTGAAGGTGATGATGGGATGATGGGGATCAGGGCCGTCACAGTGTAGACAGTGACATTTAAAAAGGCCCTGCTCTGTGGAGGTACAGCTCACAAGGAATCTGCCTTTGCCTTTGCTGGAAGAAAGAAGGTGCCCTTTTCTGCCGGAAGTCACAGACTAGTTTACCCAACAGAGGGCATGTTGGAGTGGTGCCTGGTATTGGGCTGAAGGAGGATGTAGATGCTGGGAGGTGGGAGGTTAGGAGGGGAGATGATGGGCATTTGGGTGGCAGGGAGGTGTACTGTGGATAGCTATCAGACACTACACAGCCAAAGACACCAACATGGAAAAGTCTGAGGTTCCTGCAAAGAGTTGGTGGGGGGCATCCATTCAGGCTAGGAGAGTACCCCAGATAGTGAGGCCCCAGGTGTGGTTGCTGTGAGCAAGGCTGGTTGTTGCTGGGAGAGGTTGCCAAACACTGTGGGCGAGGGCCACAGGCCACCTGCAAGACTGCTGCACTGTGCAAATATTTGTCCTGCTCTTTATAACTTATTACAGTCTCCTTTTATGATATTGGTTCTGACTATGGGGGTTGAGTACCTTCATTTCTAGGTCCCCGCAAACCTTGCTGGGTGAGCAGCCTGGGGAGCCCACTGTCTATGCCCCAGATGGCACTTGGGGGAAGCTCCGCTCCCACTCCCTCTGCAATGTCTCGACCACAGTACAAAGGCAGAGTGACAACTCCACTTGGGGCAAATGCCTTCTCTGCTCTGAGCCTCAGTTTCCTCATCTGTGTCAATAACTGCCAGCTCCTGAGCTGTCTTGGGGTCAGGAGAGACGATGCCCACAGCTGGCACACAGGAGGTACTCAGCACATGTTTCCTTTCCTCCCCTCTCTTTCCCAGCCCTCAAAACAGAGAGTTGATTTCTCAGTCCAGGGGAGAGACCAAAAACTGCAGTTTCCACCATGCCTCCTCTGAGGGTCTGGGTGAGTTCCCTCCCTGGGGCTTGTTTTCTCTGCAGGAAAGAACAAACTTCTCCTGGTGTCTCAGGAACAAGCAGCCACATAGAGGACAGCACGCTAGGCCTGAGGGAGTGGCTGCTCCAAGTATATCCCAGGCACAGTGGTGTCATGCTGAGTCCCTTCCGGGGCCCATAGAGAGGGCCAGGACCACCCCTCCATGTCATCCCAAACCCTCGATTCTGAGAGAGATGGAGAAATCAAGGCCTACACGGAGAGGAAGCTCATTAGGGGGTCACACAGCTACCAGGGCCTGGCCTCCTGCCTCCAGCCCTCCTACCACTGCTCTAAGTGGCCAAAGGAAGGAAGAGGCTTCTGGGATGGGTTACTGGGGTCCTGGGCCCTTTAGATGAACATTCAAAGGGGCAGAGACCAGGGTTTCTAACAATAGCCTCGGTGCCTATAACAAGCTCACACCTCAGAGGGAGGAAGAGGCTTGGCTGGGAGGGAGGATGCTGACCTAGATCGCCTGGGATGGAAGCAGGAGGTGTCATCCTCCGAGATGGCAGCCTACACCTGCCAAGACCTTCCACGTACCCTGACTCCCAACACCTGCCACTAATGCTCAGGAACTCTCTGACTGGGGGGCTGGGCTGGGCTAGGGGAGACAACTAAAGCTGGGGGTCAGGAGTCCAACATCTCCGGAGCTTCACCAGGGGGCCTCGGGCAAGCTTTTCCCTCACCATGGGAGGCTCACTCCCTGGTCCCCCCTGAAGTCATAACAATGTCCTCAAGATCAGCTAAGGTGATCTCACCAAGGGAGGCTGGCTTAGGAACTAAGCCCCAGCCTTTCAGAACATCAGAATATAACTGACAGTTGGGAAACTGAGGTCCAAAGAAGGAAAGAGATTCACATAGGGAGTTGGAGGAGATAGGGCAGGGTTTTCCCTATTAAATACCTCCCTCCCCAGGTCTCATGCAAAGTAGGGGCCTCAAAGGTCACCCTACTACTGCTTCCAGCCAAGCTGAGACTAAGAGAAACCCAGGGGCTGGAGCAGGCCATTAAGGGTTGGATATAGGGTTCCTGGGGCTAGCTTGGAAACCCCAATCCAATCCAAGGGGTCTAGTGGTAGTTCTTGGCTGGGCAGTGTGCCCGGCAGAAACCACACAAAGCAATTTACTCCCCAGCTGGTAGGCAAAATAAGGGTGCTGTGTGGAGGGGTCGGGAGCCATCCATCTGGTCTCCAGGGATCTTCCTTCCTGCCCACAAGACTGGGTAATGATGTCCAGTTTAGAGCCCGAATCTGAGGTCTTTTAGGAACTCTGACTACCCTAGGGAAACTCCAGGGCCAGAGCCTGCTGGACTAGTTCTGGATCACCCAGAGGGCAGTCAGGCCCAAGGGGCAATGGGGACAGAAGCCCTGCTCTGAGCTCCTAGGATGTACAGTGTGGAAGACGCACTTATCTCCTGTCTCAGGGCCCACCCTGCCCAGCCACGGGCAGCTCTGCCACCTCCCCCAAATACCACAACCCCAGGGCCTGGGCCTAGGGGGAACTAGGCTAGCCACCAGGGGCTGGGGCCTGGAGTCATGAGCTGATGCCAGAGAAGGAAAGAGCAGCCACTTCTCTGCATTCGATGAAGGTCTAGCAGTGAGTCCAAGATAAACAGAGGTTGGAGTTTCTCAGGGACTGAGTGAGCCAATATGGTCCTGTGTTTCTACTTGGGACAGAAACCAAGACCAGCCTCTCAGGGTGTTCCAGCAACTACAACTCCATCCTTCCTCTGCAGCCTCTCAGAGTGGCCCTACCACCCCAACACCATCAACATAGCCCCTGGCCCTTCTCAGTCCTGAGCTCAGACCCACATGCCAACCTACCTCTGCACCTAGACGTCCCCCAGCTATTTCAGACCCAACCTGTCACCTGGAAATCCTCCACCCACACCCTTCAACTTGCTCTGCTGCCTACCTTCCTAATCCCAGTGGAAAGCCGTCCCTAACAAAGGGAACAACAGAATCAAAGTCAACCTCCTTTCAGGTCACTTGAGAAAACAGGAGCCACATAAACCTGGTCAGGAGGTCTAGGTCAACAACCCTGCCAGTGGGGCAGCTGACCCTCTGATCCTCCATTTCCTCACCTGACAAATCAGGGTAATAAACACTGTCCTATTTGACTACCAGCTGAGAACCAGTGAAATAATGGATAAAAAGTATTTGAGAAAAAGAAATGCCCTGGAGAAGTACTAAGATAACTGGTAGGGGAGAGCCTTTATTTTATTATTATTATTATGTTAATCCTCAGGTGAGGATATGTTTTTATTGATTTGAGAGAGAGAAACATCAATTGGCTGCCTGCCACAGGCATCTGGACTGAAGATTAAACCTACCACCTAGTATGTGCCCTAATCAGGAATCAAACCCACAACCTTTTTGGTGTATGGGACGATGCTCCAACCAAATGACTTAACCAGCCAGGGTGAGAGCCTTTGTTAAATGATTCTTGGCACCAGGCTTCACATAAAGAGTTTTACAAACATCATTTCATTTAATCCTCACAATAATCCAAAGAGGAAGATAGTACTTATACCCACTTTGCAGATAAGAGACTGAGGATCAAAGAGGCAAGATGGCACCAAGGTCACACAGGTAGGCAGTATGGAGCCAGAGACACCTCCACTGTGTCATTTTAGTTCCAAAGCCCTCAAGCATTGCACTGCACCAGGCAAGGACTGCATATTGCTGGGAACCAAAAACACTAAGTAGGTTCTCATCTAGCTCTGCCAGGTATCTGCTGCATGGCCATGGGCAAGTCACTGCCACTTCTCTGTCAGTAGAAAGAATGCAAATTTTCAAACCAAAAGAGAATTTCTGCATAAAGTGATTCCGGTAGACTGGTGTAGGCACTTCTGTGGCACAGGTGCTCATGACACCTCTGACTTCAATCTGCCAGTGCCCAACCATCAGCATGGGTGCTCCTGGCTGGGTAATTGCTTCCTGTCCAGTGCCTGGGAACTTCATATCCTGTACCTGGGAAATATCCTAGTCGAGCAGAGTCCTGGAGAACAGGAGAGCAACAGCAGCAGTGAGCTGAGGAAGGAAACGCATGTCTGCAGAAGCTTCAGGACCCCGGAGTGGGATGTCCCAAAAAGCACTTCTCCCCAACCCCAGTACCTCCAGGCTGGCCTGCCTGCCGCTGCTGCCAAGAGATGCAACTTGGGTGGTGGCAGACACAGACCGAAGCACCTGGCAAGGTCATCTGTTATTTCAAACCCAGCTGGTAGTCCCCTCTCTTTCCTCCATCCCAGACAACTGCATTCAGCTCATAGAGTAGTCAATTTTGTTCAGAATGGTGTTGGCTTACCCATTTTTTCTTATGATTTATTATTTAGTTTCTATAGTCTGTGCTCCACCCTGAGGCCTAAGGATCCTTTACACATTTTTGTGCATACACAACTCTAGACTCCTGGTGCTTTTACTCTCTAGAGCAGGGATGGGGAACCATTTTTTCTGCCAAGGACCATTTGGATATTTATAACATCATTCCCAGGCCATACAAAATTATCAACTTAAAAAATAGCCTGCTTTAAAAAAGTAGCCTGCTATATTTAATTAGTCAAACATTTAATTAACTCACCACTAATGCCTTGGCAGGGCCAGATCAATAGATTTTGCGATCCCTATACAGCCCACGGGCCCGATGGTGCCCACTCTTGCTTTAGAGACAGGCTGCTGGAAACTACTTTGCCTGCTGCTAGCACTAAGGGTGGGAAGGTCTCTGAACCAATGGTTGGCAGGTAAGGGGATATAAAAATTCCAACACCTCTGCCCTGGCTGGTGTTCTCCGGGTTAGAGCGTTGGCCTGCACGCTGAAGGGTTGTGGGTTTGATTCCCAAAGGCACGTGCCTGGGTTGCAGGTTCGATCCCCAGCCCCTGACATTCCCAGTCAGGGCACATGCAGGGAGGCAGCCGATAGATGTGCCTCTCACCTTT
>NW_006287066.1:379542-389313 GCF_000327345.1 Myotis davidii | reverse complement strand
TGTGAGGCAACCAATCAATGTGTCTCTCTCACATCGATGTTTCTCTCTCTCCCCCTCCCTTCCACTCTCTCTAAAAGTCAATGGAAAAATATCCGTGGGTGAGGATTAACAAGAACAAAACCAATGAAACAAATATCCTTGGGTGAGGATTAATAACAACAACAAAATTCTAACACATCTGAGGTATGGTATACACTATCCTAAAAGGTCCCCATGGATTGGGGTCCAAGTCACCCTCCATGGTATGTACCCTTGCTTAGCTTCCTTCCTTCCTTTCCCTTTCTCTCTTCCCCAATCCCTTACTATATCTTCCTGGAAACACTTCCCCCTAAAAAAAATCACTTTCATGCAAATCCTTATCTCAGGGTCTGCTCCAGAAGGACCCAACCTAAAATAGTTGCCAACAAAATCTGCACAAAAATCCAGATTCCTGCTTTTCATGATAAATCTGTAGACCTAGCAACCCAAGGCCACTCCCACTTGGCAACAAGTGGCTAGAGCTAGACAGAAGACATTCTCCAGTTTTCCCCAGTCTACTACATTCCCTAATGCCTTCCAACTTGCCCATTTCACCATTCACATTCCCTGTCTGGCCCCTATAGGATTATGAGTTTGAAACCTTTACAATATAATGCAGTGGTTACCAGTGCATTCTCTGGAGTCTAGGTTCACTAGTTACTGATTCTGTAACCTTAATAAATCCCTTAATCTTTCTGTCTCTCAGTTTCCTCATTAAAACATGGTACCTGCGTGTACCTATATGGTACCCTCTATGGATGTTAAAGACTTAAATGGGATACTGCCTATAAAGTGATTTGCCCAGTTTCTAGCACACGATATTCAAGAAATTACTAGTATTTGTCCCCCTGCAGCAGGTGTGTCTGCTATAATCTGACAGCCCACATCCAAGTACCTTGAGATTACCTTCTGGCCCCTCAGTCCCCCTGGGGGAAACACCCTTCCCTCAAGAGATCTGGGTCTGAGCACTCACCTCTTCCCACTGGTGAATGTATCTAATGAGCCGGGAGAGACGCAGGAGGCGCAGGAGGCTGAGGATCTTGGTAAAGCGGACGATGCGCAGGGCCCGGGCTGTCTTGTAGACCTCTGAGTCGATGCGTGTCTCCACAATGAGGAAGATGTAGTCCACAGGGATGGAGGAGATGAAATCCACCACAAACCAGCTTTTGAGGTACTTCATCTTAATCCGCTGTGGGTCCAAGATGATCTCTGTGTTGTCTTCCACCACAATACCTGTGCGGAAGTTGAGGACCAAGTCGATGAGGAAGAATGTGTCTGATACCACATTGAAGACAATCCAGGGGGTGGTGTTCTCATCCTTGAAGAAGGTGATGCCCACAGGGATGATGATCAGGTTCCCCACCATCAGCAGCAACATGGTAAGGTCCCAGTAGAATCTGCCCGGAGACAAAGGGGTCAGTTGCCAGAAGGAGGAAGAGAATGAGTCACAGACTGAGAGAGAAATTCGGAGGGAGAGCAAGTATAGGAGAGAAGTCTTGGGAGGTTCTACGGCACTGCGGGAGGTAGACTATGGGAGCCAGGGCAAGACGTGGACACTGGCGGGGAAACAGGATCCTCTTTCACTAAAGATACCTTTTGCCTGCCCCTCCAGGAGCTCCCTGACGACAGGCCTCCTACCTGCATCCCCTTCCCCCAGTAAGAGGCTGAAAAGCAAAACAAACAACAGCATCAGAGAGAAGTGCAGGGCTGTTTCAGTGGTAGGAACAATTCACCCAGAACTACCCTGGGCTCAGGCCAAGCTGCTCCATCCTCCCTGAGGGGTAGCTGACGCTGAGACAGGCTAGCAGACAAACATGCCCCAGACTGTGACCAGAGAGTAGGGAAGGCCCAGGCTCCAGTCCCAGCTTTGTCACCAATGCTGTGTGACATCAGGCACATGCCCTCCCTGCTCTGGGCCTCAGTTTCCCCAATGTGCAGTGAGGGGTAGAACCTCAACACTCAGTCCTAAAATTCTGATCTAGCTTCTGGGAGCACCCTTTAACCTATATCATAGCATCAGAAAATGCCAGGCCATCAGAGGTTTTCATTCTAACATGGGATTGGGGAGGATAGTTATATCTTCAAAAACAGGAAGTGTTAATGGGGCAACTTCAGATACCAATGAGTTACCACTCAATGCAATGGAGTGAGACCAGACGGGGCTTACTGGCATCATTTCTGATAAGCCCTCAAAGCAACTCTAAGTGCTTCCTGAGAGAGGGAGGCAAAGCCTCTGAGAGGTTAAGCAATGTGAGGAGGTAAGAGCCACTCTCAGGCCTCCCACCTGGCCTGGCAGGGGCCCCTCTGGAGTGTGCAGACAGCACAGACAGGCACTGACTGGGCAGCGGTGGCCAACCTTTCGGACCTCATAGACCACCAGTGGTCCGCGCACCACCGGTTGGTGACCGCTGGTCTAGAAGGTATTACCAATCATCCTGGGACCCGGCCCAAGTACCAGTCACCCAGGACTGGCCTTAAGACAAAGCACTTGCACTGCAGGGCTGTTTTCTTCTGTTATTAATTTAGGCGGTTACACAATAACAGATAAAGATGTTATTCTTTATTAATTAATTAATAAAGAAATAAGAACACATACCTTGATGTGGGGTTGGGGGAACGAGAAGAGGTACCAAAGAACTTATATACTTATATGCATAGCCCATGGACACAGGCAATAGGATAGGGTAGTGAAGACCTGGGAGGTGGGGGTGGCTAGCTGATTTGGCTCAGTGGATAGAGTGTCAGCCTGTGGACTGAAGGGTCCCAGGTTCAATTCCCATCAAGGGTACATGCCCGGGTTGCAAACTCAATCCCCAGTAGGGGGTGTGCAGGAGGCAGCTGATCAATGATTCTCTCTCATCATTGATCTTTCTATCTTTCCCTCTCCCTTCCTCTCTGTAATCAATGAAAGTATATTTTAAAAAATTTAATCTTCTACTGCAGGGAAGCCAGGAGGATGTGAGAGACAAGCACACAAGCTTTCCCCAAGTCTTCAGAGGATTCCACCACAACCCTGCATGAAGAGTTCTAGGTTTGAAAAAAAATTACTTCACAGCAAACTGTTTCCTTTACCAGACGCAAAACGGTGCTATGAGTCAAGGAGAGGGCAAGGCCTGCTTCACAGAAGGTGGGCAGACAGCTGTCCTACATCTCACAGCTCAGGGAAGGGGAGCTTCCGGAGAGACCACCTCTGACAGCTCCTTTGAAAGCCAAGCCCTTCAGGGTCTCAAGATAGGACCTCTAGTCAGAGACTCACTCGGCTAGTGCTTCTCATTCTAAGACTAATGGCAAGAGGTCAACTTCAGCTCCTTCTCTGCCCCAAAACCCACCAGCCTTTTTCTAGCCCCGACCTGCCTACACCATCTGGGAGAACCCAACCTAAGACCTGAGAGCCTCCCCCAGCCATCACACCAGGACACAGAACACAGCACACCCTGCTAATGACTCAGGGGCCCTAGGAGAATGGTTTCGGTGTCTAAGGGGTGTTGTTAGCTGTATACACTCTCTACCCAGCGTCATGCACATCATCCAAAGACAGCTGCAGACACTTATTAAATGCTACACACATGTATCCCCATTTACACAGTGTGTAAACACTCCTGCATACACATGGCCATCACCCCTTTTCATTCAATCTCTTGGGAAAAACACAGCAAAACAAATAAAAAATACTGTGGCACAGAGAAGCACTGAGGTTCCTGTGGTCCTCTGTACATAAAGCTAATAATACACCCAGGCTGGAAGAGTTTCTAAAATTAACAGAGCAGGCACAAGCGGCTACAAATGCTGTTTCGGTCAGGCCTGCCATTCCAGTGGGTTTCTACACTCTCCCAGCTCTAGTTCTCTCAATTACAGACCAAATTTGAGGCAGTAATCAACAAAAAATGTTTGCATTTAGTGTTCTTCATAAAATTAAATTAAATGACACAAAACACCCATTTCCTTGCATTCTGACTAATTGTCTCAATCGTGAGTTTCCAGATGCTAAGGGATATTTCTGGTGCCTGATCTGGGCTGGGGGGGGGGGGGTGGGGGGGGGGGGGGGGGGATACTGGAGCACTTCTCCTCACAAACCACTATACTGAGCATCTTAGGGCTGCTCAAAAGGCAGTGCAATGTGGTGGGGAAAGAAGTACAGGCTCTCAGAGCCAGCTAACTTGGGTTTGATTTTTGGTTCCATCATTTACTAGCAAGTCACTTAATCTCTCAATGCCTCAGTTTCCTCATCTGCTGAATGGGTATAGCAGTACCTTACTGGCTGAATCATTATAAAAATTAATGTTTGCAATATGCTCTGACCTGTGCCTAGATATATTATTAAATGAGTAAATAAGTAATTCAAAAGTAAAAAATTCAGAGAAAAGAGGTGAGGGAGGAGGAAGATTTAGTCTTCTAGGGAAAAGCCACAGCAAAGCATCTCCTGGGGGTAGGGGTGGAGGGTGACTCAAAGGTCCTATAAGCGTCAGCAGTGGATGCCAGTGATTATAATATTCCCTTAACAATAAGACGACAGCACTTATTCACCTCGGTAGACAGATGCCCTGATCTCAGAGAGCTCATGGTCCAGTCAGAGGACAAGGCTTAGGCAGAAAACCATGATGTAAGAAACCATCCCGGCAGCAGCCCAGGCATCTGAAAAGGTGGGCTCCTGGTACCCAAGAAGGGTGAGGCCAGAAAGTGCTTCTGGAGAAGGTGTGAAGTGGGACTTTGGGAGCTGCCTTTGGCCTCACAGATGAACCTTCCTTACTCTTTGTTGGATGGTGGCACAGATTGCTGAAAGCAGAGCCTACCAGGGATGGGCAAACTTTTTGACTCGAGGGCCACAATGGGTTCTTAAACTGGACCAGAGGGTCGGAACAAAAGCACGGATGGAGTGTTTGTGTGAACTAATATAAATTCAAAGTAAACATCATTACATAAAAGGGTACGGTCTTTTTTTTTCTTATTTTAGTTTTATTCATTTCAAATGGGCCGGTTCTGGCCCGCCGGCTGTAGTTTGCCCACGGCTAGGGCCTAGCTAGAGCAAAAATGATATTCAGAACCACAGACAGCTCCCAGCCCGTCTGCCAGCCCCATTGTGCTGGTCTAGCCAGGGGAAGTTTGGCAACAGCTTCCCCACTGGCATCCTCTGCTCCCTGGCACCTCTTCTTCTCCAATCCTAGTGACCAGAGGCATCTTAAGTGATGCCTTAATGTCCCTGGGGATTTCCAGTAGGGACTCCTTGGTGACTGGAAAGCCTATATTCCTGAAGATCCCCAAACACTTCACACTTATTGAGTGCTTTCTTTGGGCTTTCCATGCATTACTTCACTGAAACCTCACACCAGCACGAAGGTGGCTGCTATTATCTGTATTTTACAGATGATGACACTGAAGTTCAGAGAGAAGTAGTCATCTTCCCAGACAACACAACTAATGAGGAGCAGAGAGGTCTGTGGGACTCCAGAGTCTGACCTCTTGGGATTTTAGCAACCTCAGTGGGATTCAGGAAGGCGGACAAGCCTTTCTCACACCTTGGCATCATACTGGAGAGGTGGCCACCCTGCTGTCCCTGCCCCTGCTGTCCCTGCTCTAGAGACAATGGAGAAGAGAGAGTTGCAAAGAAGTTGCAAGAGGATCCATCTTCCTGATGCTGGAGCCTTATGAGGTACTTCCCAGGGTGGGCAAGGTAGCACATCTTTCTTTTTTATTTTTTGTTAATTCTCACCTGAAGAAATTTTCCATTGATTTTTAGAGAGTGGAAGGGAGGGGAGAGACAGAGAGAAACTTCGATGTGAGAGAGACACATCAATTGGTTGCCTCTCGCATGTGCCCAGCCTGCTACCAAGGTAAGTGCCCTTGATGGGAATCGAATCTGGGACCCTTCAGTCTAAAGGCTGACACTCTATCCACTGAGCCAAACTGGCTAGGGCAAGTAGCACACCTTTCAAGCACTAAAAGAATCTGTCATCAGCAATCAGTAAGCCCCAGTTGCAGTCTGAAAGCAGAGCCTAGCCAGAGAAAAAATGATATTCAGGACTACGGACAGCTCCCGGCCCGCCTGCCAGACCCACAGTGCTGGTCTAGCCAGGGGAAGTTTGGCAACAGCTTACACACTGGCATCCTCCGCAAAACTAAGGGAATAGAAAACTAAGGTCCTGTAGAAGGGAAAACTAAGGTCCACAAAGGATGAATGATAATATTTTCAAAGCCTCGAGCCAGATGCCCATGCTCCCCTAGCACCACACTGCCCCTAAAACCATTCGTGAATAAATCCCACACTCCAGGGAATGCATCCATGGTGGTGGGTGTTGGACTCTGGCAGGGAAGCAGTGGACAACCACCCTCAAACATGCTGGAGGTGGCACACGTCTGAATTAGAGGCCTTGATCTCTCCAAAGCCAGATGACCCTCTCCTATTGTAGTGTTCTCTAAGCTGGTAGGAAGTCTTGGCCAGAAAGAGGCCCTGCCCCAGGTTCAGTCCCAAGACCCCAGGCTCATCTTCCCTCAATCCTGTACCTTATTTCCTACCTGGGCCAACAGGTCCACCCAGGCAAGCAGCTGGCCTCTCAGCAGGAGGACGTGGGCTATAGGCCAACTTTGGAGGAACAGGTCCCATGTGCAGAAGGAAAGAGGGACCACAAAAAGCCAGATAGCTTTCTGTACTGACACCTGGAGCATTTCATGGTTTGGTCTCAGAGGAAGGGCATTGCCTCAAGGCAGCTGAGGGAAGAGAAGAGAAGAGGACCAAAGACCCTCTCCTTCCTGGAGGTTTCCCTGGATGGGATTAGAAGTGGAGGTCCCAGAACAGGATGAACTCTGTCAGCCTCCTCTTGTCCCCACATGCCCATGCTTGCCTTTGAGCACATATGCTCACACACACACATGCATGCACATACACATGTTTACATAGCTGCACACATATACATATAGGGTGGCAGACAAGTAGGTTTATACAGAGTTTAGTTATATATTATTATTTATTAGTTTTAATTAATTGTATTAATTATTCTTATTTTCCAGGCAAACCACTGTAAACCTACTTGTGCCCCAACCTATATGCACATGCGCAAACACACCCAGGATTACATTTTTGTTCATATGCACTCCTGTGAATTTTTGCCCTCATACACGCATGCATTGTCACACATGCATATTTTCTTGCACATCCACTTGCATTCATTTTGACACAAATGATATCCACTGGGAATCCTGTCAGCTGGAAGAAAATGTCTTTTGTCAGCTAAAGAGCTACCTCCTCTAAGACTCTCCAAACACTCACCAAGTGAGCCTCTGCACAGCCTGAGATCTGGCTTTGGATCTTCTAGACTGCTGCAGGCTCCAGGGCTTGTTTCCCTGCAGTGCTGGCTGCAGGCCAGGGTCTCCATGCTTTCTCCCAGGTCAGTGGCACATGCAGGGTCCTTCTTTTACCCCCTTCCTTTATGCAAATGGTTCCCACTCAGACACCACTCCTAGCACCAGACCTGCATTCCCACCTGCCACCTGGAGGACCAAGTCCAAAGCTGAACTCAGCCTTTCCTCCCCAAGGCTGAATAGCAGAATATTTCAGTCACCTAGGCTCTAAATCTCAAATTCATCCTCAGCTGCTTACTCTTTTCTCCCACCTACCTCTGAAAGCCCACCGAGCTGTGACCAAGTCCTGTCTGGCGTCTCCTATGACGAGTCCTGAACCTGTCCCCTATAGCTGCCCTATCCTAGATCAGTTCCTCACCACTCCTCATCCAGACCCTTTCCCCTGCCCACCTGGTTCCAGTCCCCACTCTCCTCCACCTCACATGCTCTCTGGGTTACCTTTTCCTGCTTGAAATCTTTTGGTGGAATCTTAATAACTACAGAAAATAGTTTGAGCTCCTTGGTCTGGCATCCCCTGACCCCCTTCCCTCTTCTCCCTCCTGCTCCTTTCATAGTAGCCAGCTGGACACTTGACCCCTGGCCCTATCTCTATCCTGGTTCTTCCTGAGAACCATTCCATCCCTCTGGGGCCCCATCTTTTGAGGGCATTTCCCTCCTCCAAAGCCCAGCTCAATTGCCTCCTCCTCCACAATTTGCCTAGCTGTGCTGTGTCTATGTTAGCAGTTGTCACACCCTGTCCCTTTCATCAGGTACCACCTAACTCTCCTTCCAGCCTCCCCAAAATCATAGAACCTAAGGATCCAGGAGTCTTTGTATCACAAAAAGAAATTGGAGCTGGGAGATTTCGTCTCCATTTCTGATCTATCCCTTCGATCTATCAGGCCCCACACAGGGAACTACCCAAGGTAATCATGGAGATGATGAGAATGAAGAAAGATAGTGTCAACACTTGTTGGGCACTTATTATTTGCCATGCACTAATCTGAGTCCCTTACATGGATTATCTCATTTAATGCTCAAAAAACCTGTATGAGGTAGATACTATGATTATGCCTGCTTTGCAGATGAGAAGACTAAGGCATAAGAAATTGAGACATTTTCTATATATGATGGACCAAGAACTCAAACCCAAACAGCCTGACTCCAGAGTCTCACCTCTAACCACTCTACAGAAATATAAATCCAACCAGAAGTATTTTCTCTCTCCCAAACACTATGCTTCTTTCTACTCCTCTTCTTCCTCCCAAACCCATCTCCTGCACTATCTTCCATGGACCGCATCCTCAACTTCCTCATTCACTGACCCCTCTGCTTCTTCCCTTAAATGAATCTCAGTTATCACTCTCCCAAACTCCATAGATCTCAGGGTCAGGGTGGGGTCAGCATCCTCCCCCCTCCATACTGATGCATCTTCCTGCCTGAGGTAGCAACATCTACAAGATCCTTTGAGCATCCTGGCATTTGCTGGTAATCCTTCCAGCATCCATCTGCCATCCTTGGGGACCTTGGCAATGCTTGCACCTGGTTCATAACCTTCTAGTGCAACTCCAAATCTTGCCATCATCTTGGGTGACATCTCCATATCATTGACCCAACACCACCCAGCCTCCCAGTGGTTTGAATCCTGACTCTAACATCTCCACTTCAATCATCCATCCCAACTGCATACCCTGAACCATGTTACCTGGACCAGTTGTTCCATTTCTAATCTCAGAAGAACAATGCTCTCTCTCACCCCAGCCTCCTTTCCTTCCCAATCCCTTATCCAATCATACTAAGTCTATTCTTTGGCGTCCTATGAACTTCCAGTTGGCTGAGCCCTCTGATTCTCCCATAAGAACCCTCCTTCCTCCTTCCAACTCTGCTAGACATAATGGTCCACCTCAACTACCTCTCTCCCAATCTTGCTGGCATCCACGTTACAAGATCACAACCCACAACCTTTGTCATGTTTCCATGGGTGCTGTGTCGGAAATCCCACAACCTCAGAGCAGGCCTTCTAAATATTCAAGTGCCTTAGGTCCTATGCTCATTTTTCTCATCAAGGTTCCATACTCACCTGGGCCTTCACCTCTGCCAGCCCATTCTTCCAAGAGACCCTAGTAAACTTTCCCTCCCATTCTCTGATGACACCTATTCTGAATTATATCCTCTCTCTTCAAAGCTCACTCTCAGCAGATAATACTACCTTCTACTTCCTGCCACCGGACTCCTATCTTGCTTGACTCTCTCTCAACCCCTTCCTCTCCTTCAGTCCCAAGGGAATCAGTGACACTTCCACCTGCCATCTTGACACCATTTCTTCCCCAGGGACCTTAATCTATAGGTTACCCCCTTTCATCTATATCTTCAATCTCCCTCTCTACTAATCCTTTTCCACCAGCTTTTTCTTTGCACTCT
>NW_006287066.1:370786-379131 GCF_000327345.1 Myotis davidii | reverse complement strand
TACCGTCATATCTCTTCTCCCCTCAGAACCAAGATACCTGAAAGAGGTGTCCCTGTCCCGACTTTCCCCCTTCCTTTCCATCCCCAATACTCCCTCAGCAACATCTCAACGTTTGCTCTGCTGCAAAATCCAGTGGGCACTTTCCAGTCCATTTCCTTGTGAACCCTCAGCCTCATCTGACACTGTGCACCATTCTGGGGAGACACCCCACATTGCTGGCTTTACTCTGTTCTCTCTGCCTCTCCTTTACCTCTCTTGGATGGACTCCTATTCCCCTGCAAGACCTTTAAACGTTTTTGCTCCTTTAGGCCCGTGGTCGGCAAACTGCGGCTCGCGAGCCACATATGGCTCTTTGGCCCCTTGAGTGTGGCTCTTCCTAAGCCTTAGGAATACCCTAATTACCATTGTTAATAACAATGTACCTACCCATATAGTTTAAGTTTAAAAAATTTGGCTCTCAAAAGAAATTTCAATCGTTGTACTGTTGATATTTGGCTCTGTTGACTAATGAGTTTGCCGATCACTGCTTTAGGCCATTGCCTCTTCTCCTTCTTACATTCTCCCTGGGCGACCTCACAAATTCCTATGGCTTCTTTATTCTGCTGGATTTCCAACCAGACCTCTCTCTCTCAAGTTCCAGCCCATGTGTCCACTTGCTGCCTACACATCTACACCTGGATGTCCTATGGGAACCTCACTCTGGACATCTCCAAATAGAATCTTCCTCATCTTTGGCACTCAGTCATGTGAGTCTTATCAACCCACCACCTGCAGCTTTCTAATTGGGCTCCTGGCCCTCCCAGAACTCCACATATCTTAGGGTCTGGGTGTTGAGGGGTACACAACCTCTCTCCAATCTACTTTCCACACTACAAGCCCAAAGTCCTTCCACACTAAATTCCAAGTTCCTCACTATCATCCCAAGGCCCCTCCTGATCTGGACTTGGACTCCTTCTCCTGCCGTGATTCTCACCATTCCTCCCTCATATGCTCTGTTGCAGACATACCCAGCAACTTTCAGTGCCCCAAACACGCGATGCTTTCATTGGCCACTGGGCTTTCCTACACACAGTCAACTGCCTGGAACTCTCCTCTCTCCTCAGCCTCTCCCCAACTACGGTTCAAAGGAG
Source organism: Myotis davidii (assembly GCF_000327345.1). NCBI lineage: Eukaryota > Metazoa > Chordata > Mammalia > Chiroptera > Vespertilionidae > Myotis > Myotis davidii. The sequence continues at coordinate 378,001 of NW_006287066.1, read as the reverse complement.
GCATTACTTCTCCTGGAAAGCTTTCTTTGTACCCTCGGAAATCTGGTTAGGTGTTCCTCGTGTGTACTGCCCTAGCACACTGTGTTAAAATTGTGTATTTGATTGTCTATCTTGTGATCACTTGACTCTCTGAACTTGGCACATTGCCTTTTACATGGCAGGTCCTAATAAAACATGTGAATGGGTAGAAATATGTCAATGGTGAGTGAATGAGGAGTTCCTTGGAGTCATAGGTTGAGTGGCAGGGCGCACAGCAGAAGCTACGTGAAATGGGCAGCCCTCTGAGACCCTGACTCCTTCCTATGAGGCTTTCACAGGCCTCTGATGATAGGGAGGAACATGTCCCATCCAAACCCCCAAGACTCAGGCTCCCAGCAACATCCATCAGCAAATGGCCCCCACCTGGTGCTGAAGATGATGGTGAAGATGTCACAGAGCAGAAGGGAAGGCACTGGAACAGGGAGGAGGCAGATGAATAAGAGATGGGCCTTAGGGGTTTTGACAGCGTAGGATGAGAAGGAGGTTTGTGGGGGGAGATTGCGGCCAAAGCCTTCAGCTAAGGCCATGACTGTTTTTCTAGCTTGACCACCACAGGCCCGGGTGGCAGAACACACCATGCCTCTCATTACAGGCACGCCCCTCAGTAGGTGTCTTAAGGATTCTCCCTTCTTCCAAAGAGGCCTAGCACTGAGACCAGGAAGTGGGGGCAGTGGGGAGAGGTGAAGGTCAAGGAAGGAAGCAGTTCAACCTTTCTCCTGGATTCCTTCTCTCTTCCCTACCTTGCAGACCCAGGATGTGTGTGTGCTCCCCAAAAGCAGAAGTAATTTCCCTTCCCTGTCTGATATGTGAACACAAAGCTGGGGTCCAGGGGTGGGGTCCAGTAAATTTATTAAATGGATGGGTGGATTAAAGACTGTTGCCAGTGGGGAAAGGAGACTGCCAAAAGTAAAAATAAAAAAGAATATGCTAAAATGTTAACACTGATTATTGCTAAGTGGGGGGGATTATGGGTGATTTGTGTTTTTTCCGTCATACCTTTCTATAATCTTTAAATTCTATATTTTTCTAAAATATGGGCAAATATTATCTTTATAGTTAGAAAAGTAAATCCATATTTAAGCAATGACCAGTGTCCCATTCTGTGAAGAGTCCCCTAGTGGCCATCAGACATGAGAAGGTGCAGGTGACAAGAAGATCAGGAGAGCTGAGCTTTCAGGGGAGGCCAGTGATGGAGAGAGGAGGCCACTTGAAGGGCAGATGTGACCAGGCAAAGGAGACCATGTGAGGACGCACACACGTGGGCACTTTCCTCACCTTCCCTCCCTCAAAACATAAAAACTGTTTAAAAGCATGGACTGCCCTGGCTGGTGTTGGTAAATGGTTAGAGCATTGGCACTAAAGGGTCTCGGGTTTGATTCTTGGCCAAGGACAGGTACCTCAGTTGTTGGTTCATTCCCCACCCCTGGTCTTGGACATGTGCAAGAGGCAGCCAGTCGATATGTCTCTCTCAAATGGATGTTTCCCTCTCTCCCCTCCCTTCCTGGCCTCCTACTCTCTCTAAAAAGCTATGGAAAAAAATATCCTCAGGTGAGGATTAAAAACAAAAAGCATGGACTAACGGTCTCCCAGCCCCCAACCTGTCCAGCCTCTTGTTTATTGCTCTCTGAGGCAAAGCTGCTGCCCACCTCCCTCCATAAAGGAGCTGCTGGCTGCTTGGGGGTGGGGGAAGTCGGGTACTCGGGAGTTCTCCTTGCCTGGGCCCCTGGGGCTGGCATTTTAGCTTTCTCCCCAACCTGACTAGAAACCTGCCTCTCACAACCTTGCCAGGCTGGACGCTCAGCTCTGGCCTCTGAGAAGAATATACCCTCTACCCCTCAGCCCCTCTCCCCCCAGCTCTAGCCCAACGTCGCCCACTGCTTCTCTCTAACCCTGGGGTCTCCCCCACTACAGTAGATGAATTGTTCTCTTCCTCCCACCCTCTCCTGGCCACTAGGGCTCTATTTTTAACCCACCTCAAAATCTCTGACTCAGAATCACAGGGCTCCCAGATAGTTGCTCCCTGGGCCTGGCGCTGCCTCCAAAACAGATTCAGAGTCAAGGGCATCTAGTGCTTGGTTTATTGGTGGGCTGTTTGGTTTTTGGTATCTTTATTTTCTAATTATTCTAGGATTATCAATTATGGAAGGAACACAAATTTGTTTTTGTAAACCCAAACGAAGATGTCCCTTTACTTCTGCCTCTTCATGTCCCTCTCCACCCTGAGCTGAGGTCGCAGCCCCTCATCATAGTGTGAGGGCTAGTCTTGGCAACTCCCTGAAGACAGGTGAATTGTGTGAGGGCTATAAGGGACTGAACCTCCCCCTCCCACAATGACATCGGCCACAAATCACCTGGGCTCTTACTGAGATGCATACTCAGTTCACTAGGTGTGGGGTGACTGCTAATAGGCTCCCAGGTGACGCTGATGCTGTGTTCCAGAGACCACACTGAGTAGCCAGGCTACAACAAATGGTCTGGTCGTTAGGCATTCAAGTGTTTGAATACCTGGCTGTGTGGCCTTGGACAAATTACTTAACCTCCTGAGCCTGTTTTCTCGTGCAAAATAAGAACATTAATCCCACCTCTTAGGATTCAATTAGATAATGCTTAAAATATGCTACACAGTGTAAAATACTCTGCATGCTGGCTGTCATCATCAGCATTGTTCTTGTGACCTGGCCTGAGGGTTATGGGGATCCTGAAGTGTGTGGACTGGTTCTACCTACAGGAGTCCTTGGTCTGGAGGATGGACAGACCCACTCACTCCACGGGGGATCTGAAGATCCAGGCCAACTCTGGGCAGATGGGGCCATAAACCATCTCAGGGGAGGGGAGTGAGGATTTGTCTGGCTCTGGAGCTCTATAGGCTGGAGAGAGCAGAGGAGAAATTAAATTAAGCGAGGCTTGAGAATGTGGACAGAGAGGAGCAGTTGGCAGCATGGCCTGCTGGATACTCAAGCCCCAAAGAGGAGGGGCCTGAGTGTGTCCAATGAGCAGGAAAGTCAGCGTTGTGGTTACAGGAAGGGGTCTATGCTACAAAGCAGAAAGAATCCAGGCGAGGGAGGTGTCTGAGAATCTTGGATTCTACTCCCATCCCTATCTCTAATTTGCTGTGTGCTCTCAAACAAGTTCCTGCCTCTCACAAAACCTTCCTCAGTTTCCCCATTGGTTCAACAATGTTCAGTTTCCCCATGGACATCTGCAGTGTGGAGGCTGAAGAGGCCAGCCAAGGGTAGCTGGCCAGATGAAAGCCTGCCGAGAGAGGAGTGTACATCTCGGAGAACTGTGACACCCCTGCCCCAACATAACACAGGTGTGAAGAGAAGATGGGGGCATCTTGAATGCCAGACTGAGTAGTCAGGACTCTTCTGGGGACATGGGGAACCATGAAGGTTACAGAGGAAGAGTTCTTTGGGTAAGGAATTGTCACTGCACCTTCTCCATGGCACAGCTGAATACAAGCCTGGGCAAAGGAATGCCAAGATATCAACTTATTGCTTCTCTGATGGACTGAGACCCCCTCTGGAGACCCTAAATCTGTGCCAGACAGACACACCAATTGGTACAGCAGGGTTCTGTTCTACAGCACCCCAAGCTGCCCAGATGCAGTGTTCCCTCAGGCTAGCAACCTAACCTCTCTGAGCTTTACTCAGCTGACATGACCCTCTAGGGCAGCAGTTCTCAACCTGTGGGTCGTGACCCCTTTGGCGGTTTAATGACCCTTTCACAGGGGTCGCCTAAGACCATCCTGCATTTCAGATATTTACATTATGATTCATAACAGTAGCAACATTACAGTTATGAAGTAGCAACGAAAATAATTTTATGGTTGGGTCACAACATGAGGAACTGTATTTAAAGGGCCAGAAGGTTGAGAACCACTGCTCTAGGGAAAATGGGGAAGGGGACTAGCAACTGGAGAACTTCCCATCCCAGCTTATAGGAAACAAAGAAGGCTCAACATGGCTCTCCCCACTCAGGAGAATAGAATAAAAATAGAATACTGCTCTGGAGGAGCATGTGAGCACAATCTCAGGGGAAACTAGGTAGGAGAGCTCACCTGCTGCTGCAGGCAGACGTGCCAGTGTGAAGGAGGAAAGGCAATGGATTAGGGGCAGAACTTCCTAAAACCAGTAGCACTGGGGGTGGGGTAATGATGACATTGTTTTGTTGGGGGTGAGGGGCTGCCCCATAGAAGGCGCTAAATATTGACACTGGGAGGTTGTCCATGGCCCCCTTCTTGCTGGGATGGAAGTCTCTTGGGGTGCCTGGGCTCTGAGAATGTGAGCCGGTCAGGACTCCGCTGCCTTCCCTCCAGGAAACAGTCTGACAAGGGCCATGTTTCCTGGGGTCCCACCAGCCCCAGAGCCTCATGAGTCTGATCCCTAACAACCTGCAAGGAGGCAGGGGATCGACTTCCTGGAGACAGGCCCAACATGAATGGGCTTGGGCGCCAGTACCACCCGCAGACTCCCGGGAACACTGCAGGGCTGCAGCCAACATGGTGCCATCAGGGAATAGCAGACCACACATGTGGAAGAGGCTTCGTGGGTAACAGAGGAAGAATCACCTGGGTGCTCCCAAAATCATACGTCCCCGGGCCTCCCCCAAGGAGGCTCAGGCATCTGTAATGCATAAAGCTCCCTGGTAACTTTGTGGTTGCCCACTGAAGCTTTGAGGGTCTTGCTAAAACTAAAACCCAACCATCTCTGGTCCCATTTTAGATGAGAAAATCAAGGCCCTGGGAGGTGAGGCATCAGCTCAGTCCACAAAACTGGACAGGCCAAGTTTTCACCTGGCCTCTATTCACACCCTTCAGCTCTGTCTCCAGAAGGTGCAGAGCAATGCAGCTGGATGATGACTGCCCAGAGCCTGTGGGACAGGATGAAAGGCTTGTCAAGTTCCTTCCCCTGCCAATTCCAAAGTTGATGGTTCTGCTGGCCTGCCCCTTGGGACTCCTCAATCATAGTTTGTCCAGTGTGACTTGAACTCTTCGAGGCCAGGTCAGAGCTTTCAGGAAGAAATGCTGCCGCTGGGGAGAGGTGGCTAGGAAGAGATGGTTTGGGGCCTTTGCCCAGGGAACAAATAAAAGAAAACCTGATCTCTACTCCCGCAGGGGCCCTGAACTAAGGGGGTGCAGGGGGGACTCATCAGAGCACACCAATACCCCACAACATGCCAGGGAGACACTGGCTCCATCCCCCAGGACAAGGGCAGTCTCAGCAGAAAGAGGCTGAGGAATTCCATAGGTAAGGAATCCCCACCTACCCTAGGAGCACGTCTGCCTGGCCTGGCTGCATTTCTCATCAGTTCTGCTCGTGGGCAGCTGCCCCAGCCTCACTGGCTCAATTTTTATTAATGGGGTCAGGATTACGGGTTCAACACCTATTTGGCCAATTAGCTTTGCTCTCTTCTCAGCCGCAGACTGACCCTGAATACAGAGAGGAAAGGACTTTGCTGAGGTCACACAGCAGAACAGGATCAGAGTCTGGAGGGTAAACTCAGCGTGGAAGGTATGGACAGTCACACGCAGGGAAAGCTCAGAACGAGAGGACCCAGGGTTCCAGGGTGGACCAGCCCTGGTGCTGTACCAAGACAGGCCCAAGCTGCACAGTCTCTCCTGCTGCATCAAGTTTCTTCTAAAAGGTGCCAATGGCATGGACAAGACCTGTGGGCCTGAAGGTCTTTCCTGTCCCTGGGGAAGGGAACAGTAACCACACCCTCTGACAAATTGTAAGTGGGAGAGCCAGGGACTAGCTTTGGTTGAAAGAGGTTGGGAACTCATATTAATTATTGACAGGGGCTATTCCAGCCTGTGATGGGGAACTGCAGGGTAATTACTTCTGGGCTCCAGGCCACATGCTCAGTGATGTTATTATAGCAGCAAGCCCTGCCTTCCAGGCCCTAATACATCAGAAGAAGGGGATCTCCTCCAGTTGTGCAGCTGGGGCTTGGGCTGCAAGGGCACTCAAACATACATGCAAACACACACACACACACACACACACACACACACACATAGACAGCATCAGAGCACTATCTGGGGCAGTGGGGTCAAAGTCCTCACAGGTCCAAAGAGGCAGATTCTAAGTAGCCTGCTCTCAGTGCCTGCCAACACCCACCCCAGCCAGGCAACCCCTTACCTCAAGCTTCAGATACCAGCTGCCAAGAAATTGTGCAGAATGCTTCTCTTCAGATCCAGCTCCAATCTGCTTTCTCCAGGAAGTCTTCCCTGACCATCAATCCATACCAGTTTACATTTTCTCTGTCCTCCCCTAAACCAGACACAGGGACCCTAAGAGGAGCTGAATCTTATGTCCTCTTAGCTAGGTGGACAGTGACCCTCATCCTCCATAATGGGTGAAAACAGTCTTAGAATGGAATATCTGGTCTCTGAGGGCACACACCTTGGCTTGCCCCTCCTCAAGCCCAGAAGACAATGTATTAGCCAACCCCGTGTTATGTATTAACTTCTGAAAGCCTTGTTCATGCAGACATAACATGTCCACCCACACAGGTAAATGCTTAGACAGACACAAAATCAGCAGCAGCCAATTATCAGACCCCACAGCTGCTTGGAGCAGACCTGGAGGTCCTACTGCTTATTCTGCAATTTGTGGGAGCCCAGAGCCGGGGGTGTAGTGAGGTGCAGGGTGTCTCTCTATCAAGCCAGCACGCCTGTCTTCCCAACCCTGAGCACTGCTCTGCAGGAGCCACGAGCTGGCTGCCTGGCTGAGAAGACAGACACTAGCCCCCCAACAATGAGAGAGCAAAGCAGGGTAGGAGTGGTCACATGCGAGATTTGGTGGTTCTGGTGTCCAGCAGAAGTGGTACTGTTCTTTATTTATAATTTACTAGAGGCCCAGTGCACAAAAATTTGTGCACTCAGGGGCGTCTCTCAGCCTGGCCTGTGCCCTCTCGCAGTCTGGGACCCCTCAGGGGATGTCTACCTGCTGGTTTAGGCCCACTCCCTGGGGAATTGGGCCTAAGCTGGCAGTGAGACATCACTCTGGCAGCCTGGGAACCCTCGGGGGATGTCATTAGCGCTGCTGTGGAGGCGGAAGAGGCTCCTGTCACCACCGCTGCACTGGCCAGGCATGAGCCAGCTTCTGGCTGAGCAGTACTCCACATATGGAAGTGCACTGACCACCAGGGGGCAGCTCCTGCATTGAGCGT
>NW_006287066.1:360977-370562 GCF_000327345.1 Myotis davidii | reverse complement strand
GGGCTGAGGGCCATTTTCAGGCTGGCCACCCTCCCCGGCAACAGAAGCTCCCAGCCTCTCCTTTTTTTCTTTTTTCTTTTTTAATTCTGGGATTTATTTACCTTCTATAATTGAAACTTTGTAGCTCTGAGTGGAGCTCAGAGCCGGCTCCTGCTGGCTCCAGCTCCGTGGCCACGGCTGGCTGAAAGCAGGTATCTGGGGTTTATTTACCTTCTATTAATTGAAACTTTGTTGCTTTCGGTGGAGCTCAGAGCCAGCTGGGAAGCTTGGCTTCCTCCATCACTGGAGAAACCAAGCCTCCTGCTTGCTTCAGCTCGGTGGCTGCTGGCCGCCATCTTGGTTGGGTTAATTTGCATATAGTCGCTCTGATTGGCTGATGGGCATGGCTTAAGGTGTAGTAAAGGTATGGTCAATTTGCATGTTTGTCTTTTATTAGATTAGATACTTTACCTCCCAGAAAGGACCAATTAGCTATTTGGCCAATTAGCTGGCTCAGATACTAAGAAGTATAGCTCAGGGAGCTTAAAGGAAGGGAGGGATTCCTAAAGGTGAGAGCACAAGGGAGGGGTTGGCAACATGCCCACATTGCCCCAAGACCTGGTGTCTCAGAGACGAACTGGGTTGGCTCAGAGGCTTTGTTCAAGGATTCCAGTTCCTGACCTTAGACCAAGGCCTTATCTTGGTCCCAGGCTAAACTCTGATCCTGAACATAGACTGAGCTCTAATCCTGATCAGTCTGAGCCCAAACTGTGGCCTCATATTGAGCCTTAACCCTGCTTACACACTGAACCCTGATTTGCTCACACACTGGTCCCCAACATGCTCACATGCTGAGCCCCGACCCTGCTCACATGCAGACCCCAGAACCTATTCACACACTGAGCCCTGACCCTGTTCACACACTGAGCCCCAACTGTGGACAGAAATTGAGCTCTAAACCACAGACTGACTCCACTTCCTCATTTCTCTGAAGGATGTAATAAATAAACCATGTGAACACCTATTTCTCTGGTGGAGAGAACATAGATATATACCATTGTCTATTTGACCCCTTCCCGTTTGAACCCCAATCATTCCTATCATGGGACAGGTGCATCAATGTCACTGGGTTTGGTTCCAAAATCTCGCTCCTCCCCTGGCAGGTTCTGACAGGAGTGGAGACCTTTGAGATTTTGGCCACATCCAGTGAATGTGCAAGCATCCTACCCCAGCATCCCTGGGAACCACAGCCCCAGAGTGAGGGGTTAGGACAGGCATGTCTCAGCCTCCAGATGCTGCATCTTCAGATAAAGAAAGACTCCCTTCTCATTGGATGAGCTTAAATTAAGAAGAGACCCTGAAAATACTTCTCACCCCAAACTTTAGGCATGGGGCTAGGGAGATTTTTTTTTTTAAAGCTCCAATGACAAGAGCATTAAGTAAAAGCTTTCCCTGGCTGGGGACACCCTCAGGAGACTGTTGGCTGTAAGACCCTTGCAGCCAGATGTTATATAACTCACTTGGGTTTTGGTTTCATCTCTGACATAGTCTTATCAGTGACCTCAGGCTGGTTGCTTGCCCTCTCTAGTTCTGTGCTCCCAATCTATATATATGCTAAGTGTCCCTCTGCCCAGCCAACTGGTCACTATGATGCACACTGACCACCAGGAGGCAGACGCTCAACACAGGTGCTGCCATGATGCACACTGGCCATTTATAGAGAAACAACACCGTGGCCTGGTGCCCACAAAGCACACTCGGCTTTTCCCTAAGTGGGACACAGGCCCGCCACCACCCTGAAGCAACAGCCCACCAAATTGCAGCCAACGCTGCCATGGCGCAAAATGCAGCCCACAGCCCAGCCCCGAAATGGTGGCTGTGGGTGCTGGATAATGATGTCACGTAGCAGTGCCCGGCTTCCTCTCCCTGTCGACTAGCCTCCTTGCAGTTTCTTCAACCCAGGAACACAACTTGCTTTATAGCCAGGTGTTACCCTTTGTTCTCCCTGCATGATCTATGATAACAGTCTGCTTAATGTTGATATTTACTGCTGTGTTGCTGACAATTACCTGAAAGAGAAGTTGGGGTGCTTCACTGGGCTGGAAAAAGGTTTAGCTAAATCAGAAAGCAGGTCTAATTAAGCAAGTTTATTCTATATATATAAAAGGCTAAGTTGACTCATGCACGCGCAATACATATAAAGCTCTTGCTGATGCCAATGACACACATGTGTTTCCATCTGTCATTGTTGATCGTGAATTTGGTTGAAACTTCTATTATAGAAGGACTGTAGCTGGTATTCTGAGACCTGTTACATTTCCTGTTCCAGCTCAACTCCAGCTCCTCACAGCCCCTCCACACAGATGATGTGTGTGGTCAAACATTATCTGCATTGTTTTTATTCTCAGGAGAATGTTTTATTGAACTACTTTAGTAATTTAACTTTTTAAAGCTAATAAAAAAAAAGGAAGAGAAAGGAGGCATAAATATGAGTTTAGAGTCCTAGAGGCCAGGATCAAATGCCAGTTCTGGTTCTTTCTAGCTACATGCTTTGGGGCAAATATTTTTTCCCCCCATCAAAGCCTGTTTTCTTACCTGTAAATTGGGGACAATAGGACTACTTTGCTGGATGCTATGGAAAGTAAATGAAATAAGAGGTACAAAACTATTAGCACAGTCTGGCAAATGGTAGATGGTTCATAAATGGTGGTTACTGATCTGTGAACCCACCTGCCCTTAGTCTCTATTGGTTTTAGTCTAGGATTGTAAACTCAGATGCCTACAGGGATCAGGCAGCTAAATGTGTACAAGTGACACTGTTGGGTGTGGGACAGGTAGGCTGTGGGCGGTTGGAGAGCAGAAGTCAATTTAAAGAGGGCAGCCTCTAGTCTGCTCCAGCTCCCTTCTATGGGGTGAGAATGTGGGCCCAAAGCTGCCAGGGTTTCCAATTTTTCAAGAGAAACCCCAAAGCAAAATTTTTATGTTACATCTTTCCATTTTAAAACATTGTCTCAGATTTGTTATGACCAAACAGAACACATCTGGGCACTGTAGTTGGTCCATGGGATAAATGCTGTTTAACAACCTCTGGCCTCAGTACCCACAGTGATGGGGAGCTCACCACCTCTCTGTGCTGCCTCCCTCCCCCATTCTGGACAGAAGCTGATAGAGAGTGTTTCTGAGTGGCCTCCTTGGCTTCAGAATCACAGATTTCCAGGTCCCTGAAAATGCTTTCTCAGTAAAGCCTGGCTGGCAGAGAACATCCTCTCCAAAGCCAAAGCAATGCCCCTGCCCTCCCCATGGCCTGCTTTGGCTGGGAAATGTGGATTCTTCAACATCCCCTGGGCTCAAGCAAGATGGCCTGGCCAGACTCAGTAGCCCTTCTATTAATTAGCAACTGGCAGTAGCAGCTTTGTAAGAGCCCTTGAGCCAAGAGGTGTGTGTGCTGGAGCTGGCTGCTTCCTCAGTTTTATGGCAAACCCCCCAGGGACTGGGGATGAATTTTCTGCTGCAGAGAGTGGCAATTGCACAGGCCACTCAGGTTGTTATGACACTTGTCAGCCCCATCATCTGTATGTAGACTGGGTAGACCTTCTTCTAGGATAGGAGAGGGCAGAGAGAAGTAACAGATGAGCCCAGCCCACAGGGGAGTCTGCTAGGCATGTATGGGGCAGGGGAGGATGGCATTAAGATTCAGACAATCCCCCACCACACCTTAAGGAGCCAAGGCAACTGCTCTTAGAGGATGCTCCTGTCCTCCCAGCCATCCAGTCGGAGCCACCTCACACTGGCTCTCCTCTCCCAGAACCTCTCGACTCTCACTGACAACATCTATTCCTTTCCGGGAATCTCACTGCAGCACAGTAGTCACTGCACTCCCTGGCCACCCTCCAGCCAGGCCCACCCTTCTGGCCCTTAGAACGGGAAAGAAGCTGCCAAAGCAATGAGACAGGATGGATGAATGAGGGCCCTCTGACCACTTGCCTCCCCTTGTTCACTCCATCTCGACAGCCAGCATCCAAGGCCAGCAGGGTCCAAGCAGCCATGCAGGAATGGAGGAAGGCTGTGAATCCGACACCCCAGGTTTGCAGCCTACCTCTGTGGCTGAGGTCTGCTCAGCCAGTTCACAGAATTCACCCTGCTGTACCACTGGAGGTCAAAGGGAGAAGACAGTGCCCTCAGGGAACTCAGTCTGGGAGCCCAGGCTAAGCACAGAACAAGCACAGGGTCTGAACTTCAGTACTGCAAGCACGTTCTGAGCACCAGCAGCATCACATCACCTGGGTGTTTATCAGAAATGCAGAATCTCAGCCCCCGCCCCAGACCTAAGGAGTCAGAATCTGTATTTTAACCAGATCCCCAGGTGAGTTGGATGACATGACAGTGTGAGAAGCACAGCATTATAATAAACACAAGCTCCACTTAAATGCCATGGAGGGAGAGGAATGATGGTGGATGCAGTGACCTGAGAGGGCATCCCAGAAGACCTGGGGTCCTAAAGCATGGGAGAGGAGAGAAGATGGACAGGCAGACAGCCTAAAATTGTTTGTGTGGAGGGGGGGCGGGGCGGGGGGGCGGCAGGCCACCTGCAGTGGCTCGCAACAGCTAAGGGAGCAAATGGGGCATGGCTGGACAGGGGCGAGGCCCCTGCCTAATTACGTAGAAACCAAACCAGAGCCTGAAGCCTTGCAACAGGGAGAACCTGGAATCCAGGCCTCCCACCCGGCAATGTAAGGGTCCTGCCCCATGGGGTTTCTGTGCATTATCAGCATCCAGGGAGACTTCAGCCTGAGCATACCCTCCACTAGCCCCAGTCTTATCAGGTGGAGCATATCCTCATCACGAGAGAATCCTGATGCCCACTGTGCCAGCCAAAAGCACCACCCAGGCAGCTCACCTTGGAATTCCACTCTGTCCCAAGGTGCCCTTCCCTTCCACTAGCACCACGGCTTGCAGCACTTTCAGCCTGGCTTTCTACACTGATAGCAGAAGCTGCATTTCTGGGCAATGGCCCCAGGAAGGTCTACTCCAGGAGGGGCCGCAAACCCCCCAGCCCCAGAGCCAAAGCTGCTGCCTTCTGCCTCACTAACTCCTACCTGAACAGTCCTTCCCATGGTTGAAAGGGAGAGGTATAGGTGTGGGGCTGAGGAAGCAGAACAGAAACTAGTCCCCAAGCGGAGCACCTTTTCTTTTTCAGGCACTGCTGCCAATGGGAGGCCCAAGCCTCAGATTACAGAGGGCACCAGGGAAGCCAGCTTTAGGAAGCTAGCACCTGCTCCTACCAGGCCAGGACTCTCTTCTGGGATGGCCTAGAGTGAGGTTCACAAGATGGTCTTCAACTTAGGGGGTCCAGAGATCCCAGAAATTGAGTGTGATATTGTGTGTCTGGATGTACATTTATCTTTCTGGATAGAAACTGTGATTCCCAACGGGTTCTCAGTTAGGCCTCTGATTCGGGTTCAGAACAACTCGCTTGAGCCAAGGAGAGAGGCCCGTCTAGTCTGCGCAGGAGTAAGGAAAGGAAGCAGTGTGGACAGGGGCTGTGTGGTTCACCACAGCATCACTGCTCTCTGACAGCGCGCTGGAGCTTCTCACCTCTACGGGTGACCACAGTTGCACAATTTGTGTCTGACATGATAACAGGCAATGGGATTCCCATTTTCCTAGGTGAAAACTGAGGCTCAGACAAGGCTTATAACCTGACCAGGGCCCCGTAGCAGACAGGGATGAGGAGCTGATGTGAGGTGGGCAATGGCAGTGCCTAGGGCCAGTTATCAGCACAGGAGGCCATTGGCCCAGCTTCCATGATTTTGAGGCCCAGTTGTTTCTGCCTCAAGAAAAGGACCCTCTAGGACCCTCTCTTCTCTTCCCTTCCCCTTCCTCACAGCTTCAGAAGGCTCAGGCTAGCAGAGGGAAGGGGCAGAGGGATGAGAAAGGCCAAGCTTGCCTGCCTCCATTTTCAAGGCCAAGATAGAGCTTGGAGAACAGAAGTAGCCCCAGGATTGTCATCCCACATAGGACTTCCCTGCCAGCCCCATGTCCACCCACACATTCCCAGACTCCTGCTCGGACATCAATATACACCCCCAGGCCTACAATCCCCCACTCCTCCCTCCATCCCCTCAAAGCCTGACCCTTGAAAGCCTGACCAACTTCTGGGAATAAAACCAGATACATCTTCACATGGGGTTCCCAATCCTTTTCTCTCCTCTTGGAAAAAGCAAGATCATGTAGATGCTATGTTTTATTTATTCTAGGTTCCCACTGCCAAGCCCAACTTCCAGGACATGGCTCATGTGGAAGGAAGGACCCGACCAGGACCCAAGAGCCCAACCTACCTTGGGTGGGAGCCTGGGGACAATGCCCTGAGGGGCTGTGTGTCCTGGCCTCTTCCCTTACCAAACTTTAAATATAAGTTTCAAAAGGCAAGTGAGTAGTAGAAGAGGAGGGAAGGGGAGGCTAGACAAGCCTTAGGAGCCTGGAGGTGCCATGGGAGTAGCCAGGGCATGGTGTGTGGAGGTGGGGGCAAGGGGTTGAGGAGAAGCAGAGGTAGCCAACAAAAGCCTATCATTGAACATGGCCAATAAATATGTGGGTCCCTCAGAGCACAGCCCATTCTCCAGCCCTTAGAAAAGGTACCAACCTTCTTCCCCCAGGAATAGGAGATGTCGGAAGCAATCCATGACAGTAAGATCTGAACTCCAAACCACAAACTCAATCTATCATGGTTTGCTAGCGATTCTTTATTAAACCAATGCTGCTGGATCAATGCATCCTGCCCATCAAAATGATGAATAAATCCTCAACTGGCCTGGGGAATGCTTGCAGAAGCTCTTATAAAGCCTGAGCTAGACAATGGGATTAGCGCCATTAGTAGCTGCAACTTGAGGGACTGAGGCTTTGGGCGCTGGGTTAGGGGCAGTGGGTGAGGTTGGGTTGAGTGTTGCAGTTTCTAAGCTTAAAGACTTAGCTAGGTCTTTGCCTCTTGGACCTGCTGAAATGACATCAGCTGCTCTGGCCTGGAGACAGGAGAGGCCTGACCACTGCTCCTCCAGCAGCTCACACAGATGGTCTTTCTTGGATTTCTTTCCTCACACCCCACCCAGCAGCAGACAACTACCAGGCTGCACACAGAGGATGTGTGCTTCCAGCTACTGGGCCCTGTTGCTTATTGGACAAATTCAAATTCAAAGCCCAGTCTGACTTTTTACGTTGCCCATTTTTCAATCTTGCTGCATCCACCCCTCTCTAACCCCATCAACCTCCCCCTCCACCAAGTCCCAGGTGGCCTGCAGACAGTGGAAGATTCTGCAGCAGGGGACTGCAGACAGACATGCTAAGATGGATAGAGGAAGATCAGGAAGGCGGGGAGGTTCCCATTGATGCAGTGAACCCAGTCCTAGTTCTACACCATGCAGGGTAAGGAGAGACTGGGAAGGCACACCCCAGTGCCCAAATGTTCAATCAATGCCTATTGTTGATGAAGGACAGGTGTGCCTGGGGTTGGTCCCTCACAGTCCCCAACCCCAGGACGGTGATGAGAACCCTGAACAGAGGCTTTCAGACAACAAAGAGGGTGGGGAGCTGAGCAAAGGGAAAGGAGGGCCCCTCAAAAAATCTCAACTGGTTGCTACTGGCACAGCTTACCTCCCACTACCACCAGGGAGTTCAGAGGGAAGAGGGGAAACCCTGGACACCCAGAGGATTGCCTACTCCTCCCTGGCTCAGGCTGGAGTCCTCAAGTCCCAGTACTGACCAGAGGGGAGGCCACATTTTAGGAAGCTGGCACGGGGAACCAGCCACAGTTCCTGGTGGGAGGGCCCACATTTATTCACACAATGTGAAGATCTTCTGGGATGGGAACTTTGGACATTCAGGTTAGGAAGAGCAGTCCTTCAAAAAACAAATAAATAAATAAAAATTTTTAGAAAAGGAAAAAAAAGGGGAGAGGCCCTCTAGTCACCATCTATTTTAAGTGTTACCTGACTGGTCATTCCCAGCATGAAAAATCTCTCTCATTGGATGGAAATGGCTTTGTTCTCATAACAAACCTAGTTCCCTGGAGTTTGCAAAGAGGGCTCTGAGTTGACAGAATGCTCATTTATAGTGGAGACAAGCAGGATAGGCAGGTAAGAGAGCTCAATATAGGACAGGGCTCAGAGAGAGAATGAATTAAACCCAACTCAAAAGAGTGGCTGTTTTTTCAGACCCTCACTTTAATCCTGTGTATCAAGAAAGCCCAGGGGAGCACTGGGGGACCCAAGACCTTGATTGAGGTAGGGGAATCCCTGATCTCAACTTCAGAGACAATCACCAATCTCTCTTTTTGCACAGGCCCGGAGTGGTATCTGCTGTGCAGTGGTATCTGACTCAGGTAATGGAGGAGGGGGCAGGTCCCTCTCCTTGGCTGGCAGTCACACCATTTGTCTGGGGACTCACAGCTGACCCATGAAAGACCTAGCAGTTGCTGGAACTTGGGCCACTGGAGTGAGGACGGTACACTGGCTAAACTTGGGGTCACATGACAGCTGCTCATCAGTCAGGGTATAGGGCATCTTCACTGACCACTGTGAGCAAGGTCATCCTGTCCTGCCAGTCTGGATACCAGCTACCCAGGGTATCTACTGCCAGCCTACCCCTTGGCATGAGGGACTGGGCCCAGAGTTAAGGTGGATGCAGAGAACTTTCATCCTGGGCATGAGGCCCCAGTGACCTCTGTCCTCCAGAGGTCCAGCTCTCCCTCTCCAACTATAGCTCCCCAGGGCACCAGAGGCAGATATTAACAGCTTGGGGGTCAGCACCCAAGGAGCTGGCCCAGCTGCCAAGAGTTCTGTCTCCCTTCATGGCCCTGTTCTTCAGGCTGAACAGACTGTCTCTAGGATGGTCACTGACTCCGTGGCCCAGAAGAGATGTATGGCTTAAGGTGGCAGGGCTAGGCCAGGCTCGGAACACCTTTTCAGCCAGCCTCTAATGCGGCCAAGGTCTGCAGCCCAGAACACAGAGGAAAGTTCCCTGCACTGTGCAGGAAGGAGGTCTGGGGATGTCTGGGAGCCTAGAGGTGCCTCACTTCTCTTGGAGCTTCCAGTGTGAGAAAGGAAAGTAAGTTAACTCCGGCTGAGAGGTAGGGCCGAGGGAAGGAGCATGCCTGCGGCAGCCTGGAGCACCATGGGCTCCCTTACCTGAAGTCGCTGTAGGGGTGGATAATCCAAAACCCGGCTGACTTAACTCTCTCCTGCTCCCGCTCCACAGCTTTCTGGCTGCCAAACATTCTCAGGGAGAATTTGTTGACCCCGGGCTGGAGCATGGCCCCGAACTGGCGCTGCATGAAGCCGGCCTGGCCCAGGCGCACCTCGGCCTCGGGGAGGATCTGGTCGCCAGCGGCCGCGCCTCCCTCCACTTTGATAGCGGTGTCCACCGAAGGCTGCTCGCAGGAGGTGGAGGCTGACTGCGGCGACTGCTGGAGTGGCGGCGAAGAGGCTGAGTGTCGCCCTCAGCAATGAGCCGCCTCTCCTCCGCGGAGTCATGCAGGTGCCCGTGACTGCTGCCGCCGCACGCTCCGCCGCCGCCCCTGCTGCCCAGCGAGGCCAGGCTCCCGCAGATGCGCCT
>NW_006287066.1:359680-360011 GCF_000327345.1 Myotis davidii | reverse complement strand
GGGCGCTAGGTGCACCCTCGCCCTACCTTGGGGCCTGAGGTGAGAGAGGTCCTTAATTCTAAACCCTTAATATGTTTCCTCGGCCAAGGGCTGGGAGCGCACCCCAAGTCTAGGATTGTGGTAGGAGTTGCCAATCCCCCACCCCAGGATTGAGGGGCGGGGTTTCCCCCGGTCTCTCCTCCGAGCTTTGGGTTCACCTTTCCTGAGCGGCTTTGCTTCTCAGTGGGGTCTGAGACCCTCCTCGGGGGAAGTGGGCCTGTGGTCTGAATTCGGAGTCCAGGGCCTTCCCGGAAAGCGCCTGGAGAGGGGTTTCTGGGAAATGCGCTGCGTG
>NW_006287066.1:346001-359603 GCF_000327345.1 Myotis davidii | reverse complement strand
CCCCGCCGGCCTTTCCCCTGTGGAGCGGTGCAGCCGCCCGGCAAGGAGCGCGCGGGGGAAACTCCGGGACCCACGCACAGGGCGCGCGGGTGAGACCCAGCTCTTCGAGGTAAGACTTCGAGGAAATGCGCCTGCAAGTAACCACGGCCTCGGAGTCGGATACCCGCACGCACCTCTCCCGGAGCGGTTCCGATGTGGGTTTCCGAGGCCAGAGGCTGCTAGCGCTCTGGAACTAGCTTTGCACCTCCTTCTCCCTGGGTTCTCGTCCAGACTGTGACACCCCTCTGTGAACCAAAGCTAGGGGTGTTCCTCCGCCTACCCACAAGCAGGAGAACACAGCCCCCACGCCCTTTGAGCCTGCTCTCCTCCCCGAGCCTCAGGCCAGCTGGTGGCCCTCTCTCCTCTCTGACTGTACAAGGAGACTGTCCTTGTACAGTCTCCAGGCTGACAGACCATCCCACCAGCTCAGCCAGAGATATAATACAGCTCTACTCTCCAACACCCTGACGGAGCCTCACCCCTCCCGTCCACACAAGTTGGGCTGCCAGACCCCCTTTCCCTGACCTGGGTGCCACCAACATGGCCCAGGGGTTTCTCAGCTCCTCTCGGAAACATCCCAGAATTAGCTCAGAAATGGAGATGGGGCATTAGAAAGAAGGAGTTGGCCAGGGAAGATTGGAATTTGGGTTAATGCTGAAGTGGACCCTCAGCAAGATAGGAGGTAAGCAGTAAGATCCCCTAGCTCTGCCATCTCTCTGAAGAATAACATGAAGTTTTTCTTCAAAGGATTTTTTTATTCTCATTCATAGCCCATTTGTGACCATCTCTCCCACCCCATTTAGAGAAGAAAATTTGGAAGCAAGATGGAGGGGAGTGGGTAGCCTGACAGGGGCTTTTCTGCTCTACCCACTGGATTACAGGACCTCCCATAGGGGGAGGGAGTGACCAGGGTGATGATATCACCACTATCTGGCATTTCAACTTCTGAGCAGCTCTGAGCTGACAGTTCCCTGCACAGTTGCTGGGAGGCCTAATCCCTACATGTCCTTGGGTCTCCTTGAGAAGGAGTGTTCTTAACCAGCTGTGAGCCCTGCCTGCCCTGGTATGCCAGGCACATGGGGATACTTCCATTTAACTCACTTCTGTGGGCTTCTGTGTCCAGCAGGGAGCTAGTCTGCCCGACCCTAACTTTAGAAAGGCAGCCCAAACAGGCTTCCCAGTGACCCATGGTAGGGGCATTCCCTTCTTGAAGAACCCTCTTCTGGACACCGAAGTCTTGGTCATGTCCTCACTTTAGGCCCCCATGGCCCATGAGCTCCTGTCAGCCTGAGCACTTATTATACAGTGCACTCTGTGTCCCCTTCAGGACTGAGCTCTGCGAGGATAGGACGGTTCCAACTCATCTCAGGGACCCCAGCACTAACACAAGGGTGGACAGAGAGCAGATCAATAAATGTCAACTCTATGCATGAGGAGAGGGACCCTGGAAGTTAGCTAATGCCATTGAAGGGGATCCTGGAAGGAGACAGAGGATATGATTGAGGTTCTGCTGCCACAAGTTGACCAAGGGTCAGGGCCCTTTAACTCCTCCTCCTCTAGCACCTCACCTACCCTCAGTTTGGTCAGCACCACCCATTCAGGACCATCCTTGGGTATAGAAATGACCCCTAGATAGAAAAGGCACGCTGTAACCCCCATGAAACCTGGCCTCTCCTTGCCTCTGTGTGAAAACCCTAATAGAGGACAGCAGTGGCATGTCAGCAGCCTGGGAACAGGGAAGGAGGCCTTACCCTGATGGGCTCTAAGTTGTGGGGAATCCAGACTTATCTACATTCAGGAAAGAGGAGAAAACTCAAGACAGGAAAGAAGTGGGTACTAAAGCGTGCCTCACCCTATGAGAGATTTGAGAAGGGGGACCTTGCTGAATTTGAGGTAGCTAGGGAGGCTTCCTAGAAGAGAGAGACGAATTTGGAGAGAGACGTGTATCCAGCACTTCATTTGTTAAACTACATGAAATTGTGTGGGCCAAATATGGCCACATTTTTATAATTTTTCATGGCTCTACCTAACATTCTTTAAAAAAAAAAATTCTTTACTGTTGAAAGTGTTACATATGTCCCCTTTTTCCCTCCATTGCCCCCCTCCAGCCTGCCTCCACTACCCACCCACCACCCACCCCAGGCTTTCTGCACCCTATTGTCTGTGTCCATGGGTTATGCTTATATACATACAAGGTTTTGGCTGATTAACCCCCACCAACCCACCCTCCCCCGCCTTCCCTCTGAGATTCTACACTCTGTTCCATGCTTCCATGTCTCTGGATCCACTCTGTTCATCAGTTTATTTTGTTACATAGATTCCACATATGAGTGTGATCATGTGATATTTGTTTCCCTGACTGAATTATTTCACTTAGCATGATACTCTCTAGGTCCCTCCATGCTATCTCAAAGGGTAAGAGATTCTTTCTTTTTTATTGCTGCATAGTATTTCATGCTATAAATGTACACAGTTTTTAATCCACTCATCTACTGATGGGCACTTGGGCTATTTCCAGGTCTTAGCTATTGTAAATTGTGCTGCAACGAAGATAGGGTACATACATTCTTTCTGATTGGTGCTTTGGCTTTCTTAGGATATATTCCTAGAAGTGGGATCACTAGGTCAAATGGCAGATCCATATTTAATTTTTTGAGGAAACTGCATACTTTTTTCCATAATGGCTGCACCAGTCTGCATTCCCACCAGCAGTGTACCAGACTTCCCTTTCTCCACATCCTCACCTGCACTTGTTATTTGTTGATTTGTTGATGGTAGCCATTCTGACAATGGTACCTCATTGTCGTTTTGATTTGCATCTCTCAGCTGATTAGTGACTTTGAGCATTTTTTCATATGTCTTTTGTCCTGTGTGTCCTCTTTGGAGAAGTGTCTGTTTAGGTGCTTTTACCCATTTTTTAATTGAATTGTTTGTCTTCCTTTTGTTAAGTTGTATGAGTTCCTTATATATTTTGGAGATTAACCCTTTATCAGACGTATCATTGCCAAATATGTTCTCCCACACAGTGGGCTCTCATTTCATTTTGTTGGTGCTTTTGAGGTCCTTTTGTCATGTGTGAGCATCATCGGAAGCACTTACACAAACCTAGATGGTGTAGCCTATGTGGATGTTAAGAACAGCCAACCCTGTTGAAAATTCTTACAAGAGTTTATTTGAGCCCAAATTGACAACAGAACTGGGAAGGAAGATCTCAAATGCTCTGGAGAATGACAGTTCTGCAGTTTCTTTTTTACTTTCGTAATGAAGGAGGGAAGAAGGAAAGGAAGATTACATGAAGGTGGGAGGAAGCGAGAGGAGATATCTCTGTTTGCATTGCAGTATCTCAAGATTTGAGGATGGTTGTTTCCCAGGGATAAAAAAAAAGAGGCCCAAGATTCAACCTAGATGAGCAAGACAACAGACTTTGCTTAAGGCAAAGATAAGCCTTTTGGTAAAGAAGTTACATGCCTGTGCTGCGACTACCCACCATGACCTGCTCGGTTAGGAATTTATGATCTCGTCTCTCTATGAGGTTATTCCATAGAACTCCCCTGTCACCATTGGTTTTGTTTTTGGTTTTGTTTTTGTCCACAAGAATATCTTCTATTTCTTTTTTGAATGACCTGTAGTTTTCCATGTATAGGTCTTTTGCCTCCTTGGTTAAGTTTATTCCTAATTATGTTACTTCTTCTGTTGCAATGGTAAATGGGATTGTTCATTTAGTTTCTTCTTCTGAGAATTCATTATTGGTGTATAAAAAAGCCATCGATTTTGGGGTGTTGATTTTGTATCTGCTACATTGCCAAATTCATTTATTAAATCTAGTAGTTTTTTGGAGTCTTTAGGGTTTTCTATGTACAATATCAGGTCATCTGTGAATAATAAGACGTGTACTTCCTCTTTTCCAGTTTGGATGCCGTTTATTTTTTCTTCTTGTCTGATCACCATGGCTAGGAGAGTGCTGAAAGCAGACATCCCTGTCTTGTTCCTGTTCTTAGGGGAAATGGTTTTAGTTTTTGCCCATTGAGTATGATGTTGGCTATAGGTTGGTCATATATGGCCAATATCAGGTTGAGATATGCTCCCTCTATTCTGACTTTGCTGAGAGTTTTTATCAAAAATGGGTGTTGAATTTTGTCAAATGCTTTTTCTGCATCTATTGATATCATCATGTGATTTTTGTCTTTCAATTTGTTTATGTGATGTACCACATTTATTGATTTGTGAATATTACAACAGCCTTTCATCCCTGGAATAAATCCCACTTGGTCATGGTGTATGATCTTTTTAATATATTGCTGGATACGATTTATTAATATTTTGTTGAGGATTTTAGAACCTATGCACAGGTATATTGGCCTGTAATTCTCATTCTTGGTAGTGTCTTTATCAGATTTTTGGAATTAGGATAATGCTGGACTCATAAAAAGAGTTTGGAAGTGTTCCTTTCTCTTGGATTTTCTGGAATAGTTTGAGGAGTATAGGTGTTAGTTCTTCTTTGAGTGTTTGATAAAACTCCCCTGTGAAGCCGTCCGGACTGGGCTTTTGTTTGTTGGGAAATTTTTGATTACTGCTTCTATTTCATCAGTTGTTATTGGCCTATTCAGGTTTTCTGGTTCCTCCTGATTCAGTTTTGGGAAATTGTATTTTTCTAGGAATTTGTCCATTTCATTCACATTGTCCAGCTTGGTGGCATGTAATTGTTCATGTATTTTCTTATAATCTTTTGTATTTCTGTGATATCATTGGTTACTTCTCCACTTTCCTTTCTGTCAACCTAACATTCTTACTCCCATTTGCAAGCAAGAGCACCAAAGCATGGAGTGATTAAGTAACTTGCCAAATGTCCCACAGCAAGAAAATGATGGAGCTGGAACTTCATCCAAAGACTCTTCAGGCCAGGCTGACTCACCCAGGTGTGGTGGGAGTAGGCACCTGTGAGGGAGGGAGAGGCGGTTCAGAGTCTGGCATGGTGAAAGCAGAAAGAAGGTAGAGAATGGAGCCTCCCTATTCTGTGTTTTCCCCATTGCTCCACGCAGGTCTCATGTCCTCTCCTTTCTAGTGCTGCTGAAAAAGCCTGGTGTCCGGTAACACAATAGACAGGACATGGGGACCCCAGCAAAGGGAAGGCCCTGCCTCTGGACTGAGATAAAGTGAAGACCTGCGGCTCTCAGCTTTGGTGGGGAACTGAGTACCTCCAGGAGACAGAGGTGCTTCCTGCAGAGCTGCAGAGGGTCTGCATATTCTTGGAATGCAAACCCAGAAAAGATCTGGGTCTAAGAGAGAAGTGCTGGGGAGGATGGACTTTCTTCTCTGGAAGTGAGATTCAGAAGACCTGAAATTCTAGAAATATTTTTGCTGTGGGCCAAGGGCATTGTTCTTGCTTAAAGATACAACTCTGTGGTATAGGGCAGTGGCTCCCACATCACGTAACGCCAAGATTTGGACTAGTTCTCCTTGAAATTTAACAAGGGAGAAGAACAATGTAGGATATTTTAGGGTAAGATTGTCAACTGTCCTTTCTTAGAAGGCTGTCTTTATTTTAGCATTATAACCTTGCTGCATTTTCTGCGTTAAAGCACCTTTTCATGAAGTCATAATGCTAGGAGATGGCATTTTTTTAGACCCTTGGCTAAATAAGAAGTTTGCGTAGGGTTCTTTGTTTGTTCCCCAAAATGATTTACTTATTTACGAGAGAGAGAGAGAGAGAGAGAGAGAGAGAGAGAGAGAGAGAGAGAGAGGCATTGATATGTTGTCCCACTTATTTATGCATTCATTGGTTGTTTCTTGTATGTGTCCTGACCGGGGATTTTCAGGTGTATCCCAAAAATCATTTTTGAGATGTTATTGGCCTGTGAATTCCAAAAGTTTGGGAGCCCCTGTTGTAAACAATAGAACATGAGACAGGCAAACAGAAGCTCTACAATTAAATATTTCTCTCTTATGTACTGTCTGTGTATGCCTCAGTCTTCCTCAGTTATAAGTTTGGTTCGATGATGTGTACTTCATAATTTATTGTGAAGAATGAGAAAATGAGAAAATGAATGCACCAAGCTGGGCTTCTCATTTGCAGTAAGTTCTCAACAAACACTGGATGATAGAAGATTAAGTGAAACCTGAATTGGCGAGTGGAGGGGGAGATATTTCAAGCCTGACTTAAGTCATGTGTTCATCTTAAAAATTGATATTGGGACAAAAGGGCTGTCTTGCTATACAGAATTGCTTTCTGTGAATTCTCCACCCTGGCCAGGTCTCCAGATGGCAGACTTTCTTCTCTCTGGGATGGGCACTTGCCTAAATGGGATCAGAGGGAGCTGACTCAGAGGTCACACTCTTTACCCTGTGTTTAGACCCCCACCATACACAGGTGCAACTTTGTCCTTCTGTTTAGTGTAGATATGGTCTCCTAGGGCACCTTCTGCTCTACTAGAGGCAGGTTTGCTCTGAGCTGTTCCCCCCTGACCTGGTGAAGGGCCCCTGAGAAGGAACACTGTCAGCTGCTACAGTCCCTCAGGTTTTTTGTCCCAAGGTTTCCTGGTAGAGATACTAGAGGAGGAAGGAAGTGGTACACAGGAGCAAACCCTGTTGGGTGTGGATATATGGAGAAAACAAATCAACTACCCAGGCTTGACCAAAGCCCTTGAATGTTCTTCCTTGAACACAGCCACACGTGGATGGAGGCAGAGAGATGACCTTGTTTGGGGATTTTCCAGCCTGATTAAAACAGCACAAGATCATTCCAGAGAGTTGTAATCAAGAGTCAAAGTAATTTGAACAATAATAGATACCGAGGCAGAGCTGCCTCAAACAGATTGTCAAACTGCAGCGGGAAGGCCGGGAGGGTTGGGGAGCAGGAGGTAGGGGGGTAAGAGATCAACCAAAGGACTTGTATGCATGCATATAAGCATAACCAATGGACACAAGACACTGGGGGGTAGGGGAGGCCAGGGGATTGATTATCAAGGGCGGGGAAGAAAAAAAGGACACATATGTAATACCCTTTGTAATACTTTAAGCAATAAAAAAAATAAAATGAAAAAGAAAAAAAAAGAGTCAAAGTAAGCTTCAGAAGCTTAGAGCATTGGTGTGCCTGAGTTCGATCAAGATAGGCTTCCTGGAAGAAGTGTAAAGTGAAGTAGGTTTTCTAAGCAGTAGTGTGTGTGTGTGTGTGTGTGTGTGTGTGTGTGTGTGTGTAGTGTGTGTGTGTGTGTGTGTGTGTGTGTGTGTGTGTGTGTGTTTCTTATGGGGAAAACAGTGAGTGGAGCAACCTGGCAGGAGTGAGGCCTCCTGCATTCTCTCAGTGGGGTAAATAAGATATTGCCAGAGATAGGGCTAGGGTAAGGGTCCACCTTAGGGACCCACTAAGCTGTTGCCCTAAGCTGGCCCTAGAATAAAGTCTGCTGTCTCCATGAAAGGAGGGTATTGAGTCCTTCTGATCCCCTTCTCCCAACACCCTTATTCCCAGACTGGTTTCAAAAACTACTGGGAACCACATGCCCACCCCCAATGGCATTAGGGCACCAGTGAAAGAAAGCCCAGTTTCTAGTTGGGCTTGCCACCTGCTTTTTTCTCAATTCTGCCTGGTTTCTTTAGGATCTGGGAGTGTGAGCTACTGTATTATCCTTTCTCTACCACCTGCCTCTTTGCAGGACCCCACCTGTGAGTGCTGGGAGCCCAGCAGAGCCCAAAGCCCTTTCATCTCCAGGCCAGCCCTGGATCAATTGCCCTTGATCTCTCCACACTCCCCATCCTGCACTCGGCTGTTCCCCCAGGACTCTGCCAAGGCAATGACTGGGACATCATGCCCCTCTCCTCCCGGGGAGCAGAAGAAAGATGTGCTGACAGCTCAGCATGGTCTGGACTATGTCTGTGTCCTGCTGGGGCTCCAGGACGTCTGAGCCACCTGGACTTGGAGTCAGGCTAGCGAGTGAGGCACTTGGGGTAGAGGGAGGCCCCCGAGGTGCTGGCTGAGCAGAGCTGCCAAGGAGTAAGTACCAGAGACTCCTCTGTCCCAGTCTGGAATTTACCATATGTCAGGGCTGAAGTGAGTTTAGACAGGGGCCCCAATGGTGGTTTCTACAGCCTAGGCTGGAGGTGTTAGTGAGGGGAAGGGAGAGATAGGATGGCCTGGGAGAGGTGAAGAGGCTTGGCAAATGGGCAAGGGCAGGGGGTGGAGGGAGGCTAGTGAGGAGAGCAGGGCAGATGGGCTTTCCCAGGAAGTGGCCGAGGAGGTGGATTTGGCTCACAGCCTCCCCCACACACACTGTGGGCCCTTTCCTGGGCCTGGCTCATGCGTGCTATTCTGCCTGCTGTGCCCTCATCCTCTTTCCCCTTCTCTACATTTTCTTCTTCCCCCAATTTCACATCATTCCTCTATTTATTCAATCATTCACCCCTTTATTTATTTAGTCAACTTGTGTAGTACCTACTAGATGATGGCATAAGATCCAGCCTCTAATCTCCAGGCACCTCAGGCTGCAGCAAGAATAAGAAACAGAAACTCACATAAAAAAAAGCCAGGGACAAGTGTCATGTGATATGGACAAGTGGCTGGAGAGCAAAGGAAGGGGCAGGAAGAGCATAGAAGAGAGAAGCAGGGGAGTTGATCATGTTTGAATTGGCCTTTGAAGAAGGCAAGTGTGATTTGGAAAAGTGGAGAAAGAGAGGTAGGGCATGCCAGGCAGTGGGCACAGTGTAGCCAAAGACAGGCGGAGGGGAGTGCGTGCACTGGGGTGGGTGAGCTGGCTAGGAGACTGCAGCCCTGGTGGGATGGTTCTGGAGGCAAAGGGGAGTGACTGGAACTGATTTAAGACAAGTCAGGACTTTGGGGACAACCATCAGGTTGTACTCTGGGAGCCCAGCCCTGTGCTCAGCTCTGCAGTGAGTGAGCAACCAAACAAGACACAGTTCCTGCTCTTGGAAACTCACAGTGGGGTCAAGGAGATCAAAGAAATGCCACAGAACCATTCAGTCATCCTGCCAGAGGCGAGGGTCTGGACCACTGACCTTAGGGTGCACATGGAGTGAGCACAGCCAGGGTCCATTGGCTGGTTTCTTTTGTAAAGTCCCATGGCACAGCCTCCCTCTCACAAGCCCTGCACATGAGGATAACCTGCTATTACATGAGCCTTCTGCTGGATGCCTTCCAGAGACAGTTCCGCTGTGTAATGAGAGCTGTGCCCCACAGGCCACTCTGCAGAGGCAGAAGCAGGGAGAGGCTGTGACAGGGGCTGTGACAGGGACTGTGATAGAGGCTGGAATAGAGACTGATAGAACTGTGACAGATGTTGTGATAGGGGCTATGATAGGGAAAATGAAGGGGCTGTACAGGGGTTGTCACAGAGGTTGTGACAGAGATTGGGACAGAAATGTGACTAAGTCTGGAACCACAATTAGAGTTGGGACAACAGCTCCTGAGGCCAGGCCCGCACTCCCACAGTCCACAGCACAGTTGGCGGTGACAGCAGCAACACAGCAAACAAAGGCCCAGCCAGGCCCAGGCATCTGTGGAACCACCAACAGGCTGAAGCTGCCACAGGAAGAGAGCGAGAGCAAGGTCAGTGAGGCTGTTTCCCACCCGCTCTGCCATGAGTTTCTGTCTGTCCACGGAGAGTTCCTAAGCCTCCGTTTCCTCGAAAACACCTGCATTGAGGAGAGTTCAAGTGGCAGAGTGAGGGAAATGCAAACATGGACTGACCAACAGTCCCTGTGAGACTCCTAGGTATTGCAAAGGTCCCTGAATCTCCAGTCTCCCCAAGCACAGCCTGCTGACTGACTAAGAAACACCACTTCTATATACACAAACAACCATTTCCCTCATGTGTGGGTGCTAGTGAGCTGAATAAAACACCAATTAGTTTTGAAGTATAACTGAATTCATAGTCATGATAGTTAACATTTGCGGAAAGCTGTCTCTGTACCAGCGCCATGCCAAATGCCTAGCACGGATTAGCTCACATTAGCTTACCTGGCAGGTAAGTGATATTATCCCCATTTTACAAATGACTAAATTGAGGCTAAAGAGGTTGACTAACTTGCCCAAGCTCCCACAGTTCGTAGGCAGTTACATCTGACGCAGTCTCTGACCTTTACACACCATCAGCAGCTTTTTCAATCACAGCAATTATCAAGTCAGATATATTTTGAAGTCTCAGAAATTTTTTCATTTAAAAAAGGTCCTTATACTGGAATGGCTGGCACCTACTGGGAAGCATTCCTTCAGCCCACTGGAATTTCTGGAACTCATCTGCTCTCTGTCCCCTATCCAGGGCACCAGGCTGGGTACTAGGAATTGGGATAAGCAGGGCATGATTTTCTGCCCAAGGAGAGCACAGAATAGCTATAACAATTTCAATGGCCATGGTTGTCATTGCACCTTTTGGTCAGGCTCTCACTGACCAACATGGATTATAAACAGTTCTGGCCAAGCAATCCTGAACTCCTCTCTCATTGTGCTTGCCCTGAGCCTATTCTGATGGCCTCACTGCCTTGTCTTATCACCCTTCTTGAGTCACATTTAGAAGGGAGATTCTCTGCCAGGCTCTTCACAGAAGGGCCCCTCTGCCGCTGTTTTTGAGGGATGGCTCCTCATTCTCCCAGACTCCCCCATGGTTAGGAAGTGAGGTGGCTACACCCTATAGCTTCTCTCAGACCAGTGCCTCTCTACCACCCATAAAACTCCTCTGAGACTCCCACAGTCATCATCTCATGGCTGTCACACAGATTGTACCCACCTGGCTTCCTCTCCATGTAAGTCCTAGAGAAGGCTTTATATGAACCTTGGCCCTGACTGGTTTCAGAAACCTTAACTTCAGCCACCCACTCCGATGGCCACCACTTAGCACTGCTCCATCTCTACAAGCTCATATTTGGGCTTAGTCTTACTCCAGCTGTCACTCTCCCCACCCCACCTTCCCTTTACCCCTGCTCTTCCAGGGGAGAACAAGCTCTTATCCAAAAAAGTTCCTCCTTGAACCCACTGCTTGGGTTCCTCCTTGAACCCCCTCCTTTCTGTGCTTCCTATCACATCTAATCTTTTTGAAAGTCTGGCACTTGCCTTCCTTTCTCAACCCCCACTCATTCCTTAGCCCAGTTATCAGGCTTCACACCCATCATGTCTTTAGCAAGACCAAATCCACCTTTTATTCCTTTCCTTCCTTGGCCTCTGAGAATCATGTGATGTAGGGAGCGGCTCTAGAGTTAAACCTCGGATTGACCTGTGGCAGAGCCACAAACAAGTCCCAGTTTAGAGGGCAGAGCCCTCTTAGCATAATTAACGACCTTATGGCCTCCCCCTTCCTGGGTAGCTAATGGGCTGTGGGACCTGCAGCAAGTGCTGCCAAAACAAGTGAAACTCACAAGAACATTGTAACTATTTGACCACTACCTTGTTTTTCTCTGACTATAAAATAAAGCCTCAGCTTGCTGGCTGGATCCTTCTCTGTGACCTCATCCAGGCACAGGAGATCCACCGAGCCCCAGCTATATTCTCTTTGTCTTTGCTTTAATCCTTTGCTGCTCCCCTTCCCCTCTTCAGGCTCACTGAACCCTTGCCTGTGCTGGCACAGCATAATGTGATACTGCTGACCTCTTCCCTCTTCTTGAAACACCCTCTTCCCTTGATTTTAGGGACACACACTCTTCTGATTTTCATTCTATATCTCTGGCCAGTCCTCAGTTTCCTTGGTGTGAGGAAGAGGGCCTCCTCACCTACTGGCATTATTCCTAATTCTGTTGTATGCCTGTTTTCTCTCATGTGATCTTTCTCCCTGGCCACTCACACCAGGCCCTTGCCTTTATTTCCCATCCATGCCTCAGTCAGACCGCTCCCCTGGGCTCCAGGCCTGGTTATTCAGTGGCCTCTTACAAACACCTCACACACCACACGCTTTTCTCCAAAAACCTCCTGTTTTTCCCACGTGATGAATGACACCAACATCCTTCCAGTGGCTGAAGCCAGAAATATGGGCATCACTCCTGACTCCTTCTCCCACCCCATCTCTCACATCCAATCATTTCAAAAGTTTTGCTATTTCTCCTTCAAAAATATCTCTCAAATATGTCTACTTTAGGCCATGTCTACTGACACAACTCCAGATTATTTCTCGCCTAGGCTATGGCAACAGCCTCCTAACTGGTCCTTCTACCTCCAGCTTTACCTTCCTAGAATCCATTATCCATCGTGCTGCCGGAATGGTTTTCCAAAATGTAAATTGGGCCATGTCTGCTTAAGACTTTTCAGTGACTTCCATTGATCTTAGGATAAAGCCCAAACCCCCTAACCTGGCAAATAAGCTGCTTTATAGGCTGGCCACCATTACTTCCTCAGTCTTCCCTCTCACCAGTGACCCCTTGCTCTGGCACTCTATTCTCATGCACTTGGATAGGCTTTCTACTTGTGGTTATCTCCCAGGTTGACTCTTGGATATCAGCCTGAACCTATGGCCAGTGTTCATCTTTCTACAGCCTTGACTGAGCCCAGCATATTGGTAAAGGAGCAGCAGTGGTGATGATAGAAGAGGGACAGGGTAATGAATGTGAAGATGCTGCTGCTATCAGCACTTGGTAGGAAGACAGACAAAGTTAGCCCTGAGACAGTAGAAGAGGAGCTCCAGTCAGTTGGTGACTGTCTCAGTGATCAGCTGGTGGGGCTGCTTTGACCTGCTCAGAGGCTTAGTTGGTAGCACCAACCTGCCCCCGACTATTCCTGTGCCCCCAGGACTGGTGGCCTAACCCCCATTTTGCAACACTTGGTTTGTCAGGCTGGGGCTCTGACACTACTGGTATGGATAATATCCCTCACCAATATCAGCATTTACTTGCATCTATAAATATTAATGGAAGCTATTTGCCTAAACTGGGAAGGTGGTTGGAGGCTAGGAAGAAAGGAGAGAGAGAGCAGTCTGGAAGATAATGAAAAGGCATCAGCCCCTGGGGCAGTCTGAGTCATTATCTGCAAAAAGAAATCCTAATCCCTGGAACCTGTGAATGTTTATTTCACATGACAAAAGATATTTTGCAGATGTGATTAAGGATCTTAAAAATGGGGAGATAAATGTGGAATATTTGAGTAGGCCTTAAAGGGACTCATTAGTGTCCTTATAAGAGGGAGGCAGAAGGAGATTTGGCCCAGGACAGGAAGGCAGTGTGACCAACGAAGCTTGAGGCCATGCTGCTGGCTTTGAGGATGGATGAAGAGGCCATGAGCCAAGAAACACGAAGAACACAGCACTATTGGCTGGAAAAGGCAAGGAAACCGATTCTTCCCTAGAGCCTCGGGAAGGAGCACAGTCTGCCAACACCTTGATTTCAGTCCAGTGAGACTGATTTCAGACTTCTGTCCTCCAGAACGGTATGAGAATAAATATGTATTGTGTTAAGCCAACAGTTTTGTGGTAATTTGTTACAGCAGCAATAGGAAACTCATACAGTCCCTTTGTGTCCTTCTTCTGTCTTCCTCTTGAGTTGGGTTAATCCCAAGTGTTAGTAGTGTAAGAAACACACCTCCGATTTATCTTCATAGAAAAGAAACAGCATGTGGCCAGGCAGTGCTGCTGAATTTCC
>NW_006287066.1:299558-345968 GCF_000327345.1 Myotis davidii | reverse complement strand
GGGGGGGGGGGGGGAATGAGAGCTGTACCTGTGGTTGATAGCACATGTCCTAGGAAGATTCTCCTACCTAGACCTAAACAAAGGGAGGTGGAGGTATCTAGAGAAGGCCCCCGCCCATTTTTTTAAATGACCCAATGGGAGACAGCAAGACCTAGGTGACCTATTAGGAAATAAGTGATCAAATTGTACTCAGCCAATGAGGAACTGGAAGAGTAGGTCTAAATAAATAGGCTATGCTCCTTGCCCTCCATGTGATCCTGTAAAATGGGTGCCCTCTCTCAAGAGTGTTAGTAAAAGTCTCATTTTTGCCAGGCTTCTGTTTCCTAGTTCGTCATTTGAAATTTGGACAGGTGAGCCATTTCTCACAGCAGGGAGGTCGGACACTGGGCAGTACATAGGATCACCTCCTCACCAATACTTGGGGCCCAGTGACCTCTGGTTCCAGGGAATGGTGGCTTTGGGAACACTGGAAGAGGCACCATTTGGGAGCAGTAGTCACACACCGGCCACTGTCGAAGTGGCTTTGCTGGCAGTAGAGACCGCAGCAGGACAGGAGAGGAAGAATTGCCATATGGGGATTGCAGTGGGGTGAGGCTTCAGCATATGTGGGCTGCCTTTCTGGAACTCCCGAAATACTGTGGCAGAGGAGGAAGAGGGCAGAGGTCTTAGAGGTGCAAGAAGAGAAACAGCAGGAACTTGGGGAAATGGATGTTAATGGAATTGTATTTATAGTCCCAGGCTCGAAGGTTCTGATAACATTTGTGTTAGGTTGCTCTTCTAGCTGACTACTCCCTTCCTGTCTTAAACAAGTTGGTTGGTTAAGCAAATAATGATTTCCAAACTCTTTTCATCCCTTTCCCCCATTTTCATTCAGTTTTTATCTTTTTTTTAATGGAGTTGGAGGAGCACTTTTTATATTAGAGAGAGTATTCCTTTTTCTATCATTTATTGCTACACATACTCATCCCTTACTCCCCCTGTCTGTTACTGCAATTTTGTTGTGCAGTATTTGCCATGCAGAAATTTTCATTTTTATGCAGTGAAGTACATCAACCTTTTCTTTTATGATTTCTAACCTAGATATCACACTTAAAGAGCTCTTTCCTACCCCAAGAAATTTTTACTTACGTTTTCATGTCTATAAATACATTTGCATATACAGATATATATTACATCTTTCACCTATTAATTAGAAATGCCTCTTTTCACATACACCACATTTATATACATATGCAAATATATCTCCATTCTATATCTGTTTGATTTGCTTCCCCATTCCTGTTCGTAATCTACTTCTCTCCCCCAAATTACTGCAAATGTACTATAACCTGTTTTAAAAAAGACAAAAGAAACTCTCTTTCCTACTGCTTATCTCTTTCAGAATTATCCTAGTTATTTCTCCCCAGATTAACTACAAAATCATTTTATTGTGTTAAAAATCATGTTGGTGTTTTGTTTAGGATCATGTTGAATTTATAAATTAATTTAGGAGAGATAGATACTTTTATATCATGGTGCCTTCCCTTCCAAGAAGATGGTCTGCCTATATTTAAATCTGTTGCATCTGAGGAGAATCCTGCCATGGTTTCAGCCCTGGTGCCTTTTCTCTCATTTTTGTTTGTTTCTTTTTTTTTCTGTCAAGTTTTGGGAGGGTATTTTGTAAACCTACATTTAAGGCACCATAATTTCCAAAAGTCTTCAGTTTTGCACTGAATTGAGGGTGAAGACGGGGTGGTGAGCTAAATCCAGGGGTGTGGGTGAAATTCTGGAGGAGAGTAAATGCTAAATGAGAGGAACAGAACCTTGCAAAATCCAACATTAATGAAAAAGTGGATGTGGTGGATGTGAATGAGAGAGCATACAGAAGAGACAGGTAAAACCAGCAGAGAGGTGTCAAGTAGGTCAGAAGAAGAAAGCTCAGCAACGGCCATCCAGGAGAACAGTATTGCTGGGGGTTTGTGGAGGATGACTGTGATAGAGCTGTGGACTGTGTTGGTTGTGACAGGTTAGCAGTAATGTTTAAACTGGGACCCTTGAAGAAGACTCTGGGACAAGAGGGATAAACTATAATTATTCTTGGCAAACTGGGACACATGGTGACTCCAATTGGTGATCTCTGAGAAAGTGGTCTCAGTGGGTGATGGCCAAGGTATCCATATTGTGTGGAGTGAGGAGTCAAGACAGTGAGAATCGAATGTTCTTTTTATAAGTTTAGCCAGAAGGTAAGAAGAGAGTTGGGTCATAGCTGGAGGGAAATTAAGATTGAAGGAAGTTTATTTGCATGTTTGTTTTCTAGACATGCGAGATTTGTCTGTTGGGGGAGGAAAAGCACTTAACAAAAATAGAGGGATTGAAGATGCTGGATATAGAAGGGATTATTACTAAAGTGAGAAGATATAAGAGGGGAAGGAAGAAATATCAACAAGTCATAGAAGACACAGTGTTAGCCTGGAAGAGAAGGAAGGACAGTTCTTGATATGAAAGACAAATAAAAGAAGACATAATAAACTCGCAAAAAGCTGAGTTTATGGGGAAGGAGTCTGAGGGAACTAATTTAACTTCTCAAGAATGGTTGCTGCAAGGGAGGTGGGCAAATATGTATGGGACAAAGAGCCTCCAAAAGGAAAGGATTGGAAACACTTGACCCCCCTCTTTTGGGGGGGGCGGTCATGGTTACATTCTCTCTGATGGATTGAGATGGTTCTGAATGAGGTCCACTGGTGGGAGGTACCTAGACAGATTGTCCAAATTCAGTGCCAAGCCCTAAGCTGGCAGGATTCTGGCTGGTGTGTGTCTGGGGCTGGAAGCCTCCCCCATCCTAGGCACTTTAGCACGTTGGGGTCTCTTCCACTGGAGAACTACCATAGAAATTGCTTAGACATCTGGACCAGTCAAGACTTCACTGTGTTGATGAACAAAGATGCTAAGACTGTGTAGAACCAGGTTCTATCTACAGGAACACCTTGGGTGGCTACAGAAGCCACAGCTAATCGGAAGCTCCAGTGCTCTTGTCTCCTGGCTTTGGGTGAACCAGCCCTTTTGAGGAACTCCATGATGTCCTTGGACAATTCAGGGTGGAAGAAGAACCCAAGACAGAAATAGTATATTTTTTGTTCATTTGGATTGGCTTGAGTGGTTAATATGGAATTTATCTTATTTATACCCCAACTTAATAAAGCAAGTTTCATAAAATAGTATGTAACCATTCAAAATAATATTGGAAAACAGAATAAATAAATTTGATGACATGAAAAAATATTTAGGACATATTAATTAAAAACTAGTATAAACATGACAATCTGGTTTTTTCAAAGAATATGTAATATGTCTCTGGATAGCCAGATATAAGAATATATATCAGCTAACAGTGACTGTTCCTGGGTGGTGGAATGTTGAAATAAAGTTGATTTTTCTTTTTACTTACCTTTATTTTCTATGAGGTGCTTTATTGCATTTTTTAATAAGTTATTTTTTTAAAGCCTTGCCAAGTAGCCATGGGACACCTGCTGGGGCCACTGCATGAGGCTGGATATACTCTCTCCAGCTGCACACAATAGTTTCTCTTTCCAAAGGGAAAACGACCTGGCCAAATTTAGCAATGCACTTGCCTAGTGCTGCTCTGAGGTCACCCATGGGCCACATCCAGGCAGAGCTTACATTCCCTCTCTGGGCTCCACAGACAGCCCACCGTCCTTAAGCTGGAACCTTCAATCCAGGTGACATAAATTGAACTTCCCCTTCTCTTGTCCCTGCAAACAGCAGTTCATTCCTTCCAAGAATCTCTTGAATATTTGAGTCTTCCTAAAGCCTTGCCTCTCCCTTTGGTTTTGGATCCATATGGGCTCCAGATAGTTGTCTGCAGGGACAAGAGAAGGGGAAGTTCCATTTATGTCACCTGGATTGAAGGTTCCAGCTCAAGGATGGTGGGCTGTCTGTGGAGCCCAGATTTGGAATGTAAGCTCTGCCTGGATATGTCCCATGGGTGACCTCAGAATAGCACTAGGCAAGGTGCATTGCTAAATTCTTCTTCTTCCTCTTCTTCTTAAAAAATACCCTTCAACATTTCATGTAATATTGGTTTGGTGGGATTAATTCCTTCAGCTTTTCCTTGTTTGTGAAGCTTTTTATCTGACCTTTAATTCTAAATGAGAGCTTTGCTGGGTAGAGTAATCTTAGTTGTAGGTTCTTGCTATTCATCACTTTGAGTATTTCTTGCCATGGTCTGCAAAGTTTCTGTTGAGAAATTAGCTGACAGTTGTATGGGCACTCCCTTGTAGGTAACTAACTGCTTTTCTCTTGATGCTTTTAAGATTCTCTCTTTGTCTTTAGCCCTTGGCATTTTAATTATGATTTGTCTTGATGTGGGCCTCTTTGGGTTCCTCTTCTTTGGGACTCTCTGCACTTCCTGTACATATAAGTCTATTTCTTTCACCAGGTATTTGATGACATGAAAAAATATTTAGGACATATTAATTAAAAACTAGTATAAACATGACAATCTGGTTTTCAATATCTTCAAATAGATTTTCAATATCTTACTCTCTCTCTTCTTCTGGCTCCCCAATAATGCAAATGTTGGTATGCTAGAAGTTGTCCTAGAAGCTCCTTACACCATCTTTATATTTTTGGATTCTTTTTGCTCTTCTAATTGGGTGTTTTTTGCTTCCTCATATTCCACATTGTTTATTTGATTCTTGGACTCCTCTACTCTACTGTTGAATTCCTGTAAATTATTCTTTATTTCAGTTAGTATATGCTTAATTTCTGACTGGTCCTTTTTCATGTCTTTGAATTTCTCACTGAAATCCTTGAAAGTCTCATGAAGGTCCTTGAATAACCTTATAATCATGGTTTTGAACTCTGCATCCAGTAGTTTGCTTGCTTCCATTTTTTTTTTTTCATTTCTGACATGTTTCTTTGTCTCTGAATTTTGGCTGCTTCCTTGTGTTTGTTTCTATGTATTAGGTAGAGCTTCTGTGTCTCCTGGAGTTGGTATAGTGGCCTTGTGTAGTAGGTATTCTGTAGGACCCAGGGGCTCAGCCTCCCCAGTCACCTGAGCTAGGCACTCTAGGTGTGTCTCTGTGTGGGCTGTGTACACAGTTTTGTAGTTGAGCCTTGATTGCTATTGGTGTCACTGGGAGAAGTTGACCTCTAGGCCAATTGGCTTTGAGGACCAGCTGCAACTACAGTGGGAGAGCTGCTGTTCAGGAAACACCCCTATTGAACACTATTTGCTTCAGTGGGGCTTTGATGCTCACTGAGTCTGCCCCTTGAGTGTGTTGCTTGTGTATGTGTAGAGTTATAATCTGCTATTGTCTGAAGCTGTTCAGAGGGTGCACTGGCTCTAGGGCCTCCAGGGAAGTGCAAAGTCAGCCACTGCCTGGAGCTATTCAGCAGGCACTATTTGTATTGGGCTTGGAGGTGCCCAGGCAAAGCCCAGCTGTGAAGCAAGGCAGGCTTGTGCTAGTGTAGTGTCTTGGGCCTTTTAGTGATAGGTTTTGGGCACAGTGCTCCAGCTGAAGATTGTTTGAGAGAGTTTAGCAGAGTCTGAAACCTGAGCAAGGATAGGCTATTTATATGCAAAAGCTGCTGCAAACAGGTTGAGTGAGGCTGAAATTAGATGGAGCAGGGTCTTAAGGAATCACCAAGCAGAGCAAACAGATATAGCTGCCAGCACAGGAATAATGACCACTGTGAGCACCTCTGTCTGGGAGAAAGCCTCCCTGAGTTCCTGCCTCAATGCCAGACAATTGAGGCTCCTCCTTGTATATGTGTGGGTCCTCAAAAGCCTCGCCCTGGCACTGGGGCTCAGAGGAAGCTGGACCTAGTAAGTTCAGTTCATGCACCAGTCCTCTAAAAGGAACTCCTGGGTCTCCAGCGGCCTCCGTGTCACTCAGTCCCCATCCCTGCTGGTTTTTTACAGTCTGTAGTTATGGGGACTTCTCTTCCCAGCTCTGGAACCCTGGGCTGGGGGTCTGGTATGGGGCTGAGATCCCTTGCTCCTCACAGCAACCTCTGCAGAGACGATCTCCCTCCCGATTAATAAAATGGCACATGTAGGTGATGGTTCAGCTCGTTCTGTGCCTCCACCTCTTCTACCAGTTTCAATGTGCTTTCTTCTTTACTTCTCTGGTTGTAGGACTTCCATTCAGTCAGCTTTCAGGTGCTTCTGAATGATGTTTGTTCTGTATTTTAGTTGTAATTTTGATGTGGTTGTGGGAGGTGGCGAGTACAGGTGTTTACTGTTAGGGTCACCAAAGGAGGGATGCACAAGGCCAAAGTGGTAAGAGATTATAAGTTTATTAGGTCATCTGGATATCAGATGGGCTGAGCCCCAAAATGGTACTAGCACCCAGGAATGGTGAGTCAGAGGTTTTAAAGGACTCTAGGAGGGATTTTTCTGGGTGGAGAATTTTCTGTGCATGTCCAGATCCTAGGAAGGTCCGCAGGGGAGAGATAATGGTCTCAGCAAGTGGAATATGATCTTAGCAAGTGGAATGTGGTCTAAGCGAAAGGGAATGTCCACTGTGAAGTTGCCTAAAGGTCAGTTCCCAGGGGAGGGGTATCAATTCACTTATTTGATCAGACCTAACATTTACCTATGAGCTTTTGATCCCTGAATAAGATGTCAGCACCTGCTCCATGGGAAGCTCATTAGGCAGCCAGAGTTCCTTACTCAGCACAGCAGGGCCATCCATTCCAGGAGAGGCATCTTTGCTGAACAGCAGCAGGAGTAAAGTGGGGCAAGTGATGAGGGACAGGGC
Source organism: Myotis davidii (assembly GCF_000327345.1). Taxonomy (NCBI): domain Eukaryota; kingdom Metazoa; phylum Chordata; class Mammalia; order Chiroptera; family Vespertilionidae; genus Myotis; species Myotis davidii. The sequence goes on along the minus strand of NW_006287066.1, from coordinate 339,204 downwards.
CTCCTCTGCCCCACCTCCATGCCCTTTTGAAGATTCCATGCCATCTCTTGTACCTACTAACTCTCTCTGAGCTTCCAACAAAGACAGTGAAGGAAGCACAGGATTCATCTCTGATTTATATCTGATAGGTGTTCTATAAATATTTGTTGAATGAACAAATGACTGAGGAAGTGAATCAATTAATGACCTAATTTGTGAACATAGAGACCTTACATGGGTAGATGAAGAGATAGACCCTTTGTAGACTGGAGACATGTAGATAAAAATATCTTTGGTGCTTGGCCAATAGAAAAAAGAAAGGCTAAGATGCCAAGGTTTGATTGTAATACAAAAATGCTAAGTATTAATTATTTTTATGTATTAATCATGATGCTTTACTTTTTATTTATTTATTTTTAATCTCCAACCAAGGATATGTTTTTATTGATTTGAGGGAGAGAGAGAGAAACATCAATGTGAGAGTTGCCTTCTGTATGCACTCTGACCTATGATCAAACCCTCAACCTGGATGTTTGCCCTGATCCGGAATTAGGCCTGCTATCTTTTGGTGTATGGGATGATGCTCCAACCAACTGAGCCACACCAGCCAGGGCTAATCATGATATGTTAAAAACTTGTGGTCAGCCGGTGTGGCTCAGTGGTTGAGTGTCAACCTATGAACCAGGAGGTCACGTTTGGATTCCCGGTCAGGGAACATGCCCTGGTTGTGGGCTCGATCCCCAGTGTGGGGTGTGCAGGAAGCAGCCGATCAATGATTCTCTAATCATTGATGTTTCTATCTCTCTCTCCCTCTCCCTTCCTCTCTTAAATCAATAAAAAAATATTAAAAAATAAATAAAAACTTGGTCCTTGGCACTGAAACCACAGATTATCAAGTCCGACAAAGCCCAAGTTTCACATAAGAAAACTGAGGCCCAGCAAGAGAAAGGAGTGTACAAATTCCACTAGGATGGTGGAATTAAAACAGGATCGGCTATCTTAACTCCCAGTCCTGCATGCCAGTGTGGCTGGAGACCTGGGGGGTGGGGAAGTTTCTCTTATAAATAAATATTAGTTGGGCACCTACTAGATGCTGCATACCTACTACATGCCAAACAAGTTGCGAGGTACTCATACCATAATGGTGAACACTGTCTTGGCAAGACAGGAAACAGGCAATTACAATAAAGAAAGAGCACCCAGCTTTGAGAACCCGGGGTCTGGTGGGGGAGCTTGCAATGGGGAGCAGACACTCCACATGCTCCACTTAGAGCCTTTCCAGGGACAACCCCCAACATTCTCACACCACTCTGTCTCCTGCCTGCCTGCAAGCACTCAGCTCCAGGGACTCAGGCACCCGATAAGAGTCACACCTTGGAGGCTAAGGGGATAGATAAGCACTGCAGGCTGCTCAGACAGAGGGGGCCTCAGGCAGCAGTGTCAGGCTCCAGCGGGAGGCCCTAAGAAGGGAAGGTTCTGCTATCCTGTTGGAGAGGATGTGGAGAGATGGTGTGCAACCCATGGTACAGGCCTGAGCTCCAGGATCCCTCCCAGCAGGCGCTTGCACTGCCAGGCAATGAAACTAGAATCTGCTATCAACCTAAAATCTGTCTTGTTTTGAGGCCAAAGCTCCCTTGTCTCTCTGCTCTGTGTTTCCACCTCTCTCATCAGTTCACCCTGAGCCATTTCTTCCATCCTTCTTCATTTGGAAAGTTCCTGAAAGTCAAACTCTTCTGGAGAGGTTCAGAGGCAGAGACAGAGATGGAGGTAGAGGACTACTGATGATCATCCTCCCCTCTCTTCCTCCTTCTCCTCCTCTCCCTAGGACTAACAGGAGGCCAACCTAGACTGGGGCTTCTGTATCACTCAGAGGTCCCTCAAGACAGGGAAGGCATATTCGCACTAGGCCATGGAGGAAGCTTAATAGAGAGTATCTACACAGGGACACCAACAAGAGACAGTGCAGCCCCCCATAGAGAAATAGTGGGAAGCAGCTTCTACCTCTGGAACTGAAGTAAGGAGCGCTCCAGAGAGGGCCACCTAATAGAAGCTGTGGCCCTTTGTAGGGGAACAGAGCCCACCTTCAGTGGCCTGGCAGGCAGAATATCACAGAACAAATACCATGACCTCTTTCTTCCTGCCTCTAGTCTTCTGTGGTGTCCTCAATGGCCAAATCCAACCAGAGGCCAGAGGGCAAGGAAACCCACTGATGCAGTCCATAAAGATCAGCTTCTAGGCACAGAGTAGGGTGGAGAAGTGTGGGCAGTGGATCTAGAGGGCCAAACAAGATATCCAGCTCATCTGACCATGTGCAGGGTACCGTGCTGAAGTAATGACCATGACAACTCCAGGAGGCAGGCATTGTTATCATCCCCATTTTAGAGAGAACGAATCTGAAGCTCCGAGAAGTTAAGGAGCTTACCCTAACACTCAGCTAGTGAATGGTAGAGTACAGATTTGAACCAAGGCAGCCAGACTCCAGGCTATGGTTACTTATGTCTTTGTTCTGACTCTGTCTCTCCAATATAACTTTCTGCAGTGGTAGGAACATTCTATATTTGTACTGCCTAAGGCAGTAGCTACTAGCCACACATGGCTATTGAGCATGTGAAATGTGACAAGTATGACTGACTGAGACACTAAGTTTTAAATTTCCTTTAACTTTAATTCATTTTTATTTGAATGGCCACATATGGCTACCCTATTGGACCACACAGGTCTAGATCTCACTTTGTGGGTCTTTAACCGTTGGATCCAGGAAGGAAGAAATGCTACCTGTCTTACTCTGCAGTTCACAAAACTTTGAGAAGTGGATTGAATGACAAGGTCATGGGGATGTGAGTTGGGGTAAACATGGGCTGAGAAAAGGCATGGAGCATTCAGCTACCCTCCCCCTACACAGGCTGAAGTATCTCTTTAGATACACCTTTCTACACCTCCCAAGCTTCACCCCTCCCAACCTCAGCTCCTGGAGAGAAATAGGCTTTTATATCAGCACCAGTTCAGAAAATCCCAGGGAAGTATGATTGGCTCACCTTGGGTTGAGGTCCGCCCCTAGAACACTTAGCCAAGGCCTGAGGCTAGAGTAACAATATGGCTTCTCCTATGGGTGGAGAGGTGGAAGGAGCAATTTACTAGAAGGAAATCTCTCCTCAGAAATTGAGAGGAGGGACGGAGAGACAAATCAGTAGGTATCTACTTTATCTACTGTCTCACTATAAGGACTGTAGAATTTTTGCAGATCCTGTTACAGAAGCTTAGTGAATATTAATTTCACCCACTCTGGTTTGCTAGGACCATGGACAGCTGGATGTACTTTCTTCTCTTATCCATAGCTCCTGACATGTTATCCTCACTCATGGACTCCCCTCATCTGTCACCCCAGATAATGGCCCTTGTAGCCCACACCTGCCATCTTGTCCCAGCATCCTCTCATCCTGTCACTTTTACTCAGCTGTTAGACTAGAGCTCAAAGATAGGAACCAGGATTTGGAGTTAGATAAACCTAAGTTTGGACTAAATGCCACCATTAACTACCTGTTGGGTCTTAAACAACATCTCTTTAAAAGATGGAGAAGATAGTATCTAACCAACAGAATTATGGTACAGGTTAAAATAAATGATGAATTAAGTTATTGGCACATAGTAGGCACTCAGTAAGTGACAGCCTGTAAAAAGCCACACCAAGGTATAGCGTCTTCCCAGCTCCCTTTTCAAACAGCAAGATCACCCTATCTGAGCAGGACCCATTTGTGGCAGGTGGGAGAGGGTGGTGGTGATTCTCTTCCAGCCCCAGGCTCTGGGTGCAGGCTGAAGGAGAGAACCTCAGTCCCTGTCCCCAGCTAAGCCACATCCATCTCTTCAGGCCAACCCTGGGAAATCCTGTTTCTTGGGAGAATGCCAACACTCTGGTGAAAGATCTCAGGCCTGCCATTGGCCTCAGGAAAAGTGACTGATTCCTCAGAGCTTGTCCTGAGAACAAAGTGGAGCAGGGAAGGGAGACCTTGCATGGGACCCTGGCCACATCTGTCCTGAGGAAGCTCCAGCTTCTAAATGTTTTAGGCCACAGGGGAAAAGCCTGAACATGGGGCCATGGTCTGCATCTGTGCTTAAATCAGCCTTGTGTATCAGCACAGGCTGTCCCTTCTGAGGAGCTAGCCATGACCAGGTATGGAATATTGACAAACCAGCCCAGGTTCACCCCCTTTTGGGCCAGCATCCCTGAGTTCCTGACTGGTAGGTGTCCTAGTGATGGGAGTGGGGTGCAACGAGGAGGAGCAAAGACATGGGCACACATGTGCAAGCACTCTCACACACACATGTACCCACACACTTGGGTAGGACCAGAAGCCCTACCTAAAGCCTCCCAGATGCCTAATTATAGTAACTGAGCCTACATTTACAGAGCACTTACCATGTATCAGCACTGGGCTAACCTCTCTGTGTTCATTATTTCATTGAATCTTTTCCACGACTCCCGGGAGTGGGCATTAGTATCCCTGTTGTCGTGATGAGGGAATGGAAGTCCCAGGGTTAAGTAACTTGCCCAAGGTCATTCAGAATGTGACAGAGCCATCATTCAATTCCACATCTGTCTTATTTCAAAGCCCTAGCACCCTGCTGTCCACCTGGGTACTATAACAGACACAGTTTTAAAAAGGAGAGATTTAAAGTTCAGGAACTATTCTCCAGGAAAACACCCTGATTCTTACAGGCCCTGAGAGGAACAGCCTCAAAATTACCTGGTGATGTCATTGAAAGTGCACATTCTTGTCTCATCCCTCCTTCCATACACCACCTTCCTCTAGGTATTGACTCAATGGACCTGGGAGCCTAGGAATATGCATTTTAACAAGCTGCCTAATTCCCATGAAAACAGCTTCCTTCCCCATTATAAAATAGTAATACCATTCACTGTAAAATCTTTGAATTTATATGTGGCTCAGGAGTCTTCATTTTAATACAGTCTCCAGGAGACTGTGAAAACACTTTCTCAGGGGTTTGAACACATGGCCTTCCTTAGGTCAGTCTCAGGAATCTGCAGAGAAGGCCCTGGAGGCCCATTCTGGAATTTAGAAGGAAGGTGCACCCTCACTTTGCAGTTTGCACCAGGTTCCTCAGGCTCCAGTAGGCACTGGAGACCCGGCCTCACATAGAGGGTGGAGGGGGCAGTGAGTGGGCAACAACTTCTGTAAGAGCTCATCCTCCCCCTGCTGCTCTGCCCAGGACCCCCTCTCTGAGAAGCCCGGGGCTGCCCCGCTGCACCCTACTCACTGAGTTCCTTCCACACCATTCTGCCAGGCTTACAAGCTACTCTTCTAAGAATATCCTCCCCTAGGGGATTGGACCCTCAGGCCATTGACATTTAAAGAAATGTTCTTGACCTTTTTAGCAGTTCCATAAAATCACAAACTAGAACTTTAAATATTACTGCGGACTCCTGCTTGCCCAGACCCTGGTGGAGCCCCATTTTCCACGCTAATTAAAGAATGAGAGAAAATAGCAAGCGGTTAGCAAAAGGGGGCTCTTCTCAAACATCTCTCAACACACCCTGCCCTCCACTGCACTCAGGACCACCACTTCACAGTTCACCATTGTCATCTTAATTATATCCTCACATAAAACTCACAGGACGTAAGCTCCCAAATCTTCACAATGTGAATGGCCTGCTCGTGTTTCACATATTTGATCCAGGACCTCTCTTCCCATTGCTATGGAACCAGATGAAATAGTAGAGAAAGACCCACTACCAGCTCTAGAGAGAGACACAAGAGAGGACATGAATGTGTTAAAGACATTCTGAGAAAAACCAAGAAAATTTGAAAATAAACCAGATATTAGATCAGAACCATCCCTTACATTTACAGAACTTAGGTCAAGAATTTAAATTTAAATTATTTTCCCATATGTTTCAAAAAAAGTTTTATAATTTAAAGCAAGGGTCTGTCAACTTCAATCTGTAGGCAAATCCAGCCCTTGGCTAGTTTTTGTATGACCTTTGAGCTAAAAATGGTTTTTACATTTTAAAATAACAGCTTTAAAATGTGGAAACAGCCTAAATGCCCATCAGCAGATGAGTGGATTAAAAAACTGTGGAATAGAGGGGAGGGGGCTTGGGGGACTGGATGAAAAAGGTGAAGGGATTAAGAAGTACAGACTGTGGGGGGCAATGAACGATAAGGACACATATGTAATATCTTAATCAATAAAGAAAAAAATGTATAAAAAACAACAGCTTTTTGAGATATAATTCACATGTCATAAACTTTACCTTTTTAGAGTGTACAATTCAGTGGTTCTCAGTATATTCACAAAATAGTACAACCATCACCACTACTTTTTTAAATATGTTTTTATTAATTTTAGAGAGAGAGGAAGAGAGAGGGATAGACAGATAGAAACATCTATGAGAGAGAAACATTATTGATTAGCTGCTTAACACCCCCCACTGGGGATTGAGCCTGCAACTCAGGCATGTGCCCTGACTGGGATTCTCACCAGTGATCTCTTTATTCATGGGTCGATGCTCAACCACTGAGCAACACCAGCTGAGCCAACCATCACCACTATTTAATTCCCCCTATAGAAATCTGTAACATTAGTAGTCACTCCCCATCCACCCACCACCCCTGTGCCTGGCAACCAGTAGTCTACTTTCTGTCTCTGAATTTGCCTGTTCTGAACATGTCATGTATATGAAATCATACAAGGAGTGTCCTGTCCTATCTGAATTCTATTACTTAGCACGATATTTTCAAGGTTCATTCATGCTGAATCATGTATCATATACGTAGCATATATGAATAATATACTATTGTATCAATATATGTGTGGTGTTTTCTGCTGTCACTTCTGATACCAAATTGTGTCTGATACAAAATACAGGTAATTTTTCCACACCAACAATCAATTCTCAGACACCAACTAGGTGTACAACAACTCAATTCAATTGTGACACTAACTACCTGGAGTTATACAGACTCCACAGGTTAAAGTCTCAGTACCACAAGACTGCCCCCTCTTTGAATGCCAGCCACATATGGGGTGCCAGGCTACTAACACTTCTGCCTATCTGACTAAAAATTCAGGAGCCTCCACATCCCCCTCAGGTTTGACAATTCACTAGAAAAATTCAAAGAGCTCAGGGAAATGCTTTACTTACAGTTACTGGTTTATTATAAAAAACATAAATGAACAGCTAAATGAAAAAGATGCACAGGGAAGATACAGGGTGATGCATGGAGCCTTCATGTCTTCTCTAGCTACACCATCTTCCCAGCACAGGCATACCTCGGATACATTGTGGACTCGGTTCCAGACCACTGCAATAAAGTGAGTATTGCAATAAAGTGAATTGTAATTCTTTGCTGGTGAGGTCATTACCTTCAATTTAAAAAACATAGCATTTCTGAAGTGCAATAAAGCAAAGCTCAATAAAATGAGATGTGTCTGTATTCACCAACCCAGAAGCTCTCTGAATCTTCTTGTTCAAGAGTATTTATAACTCAGTCTCCAGTTCCTCTCTCCTTGAATATTTCCACCCTCTAATCACATGTTTGGTCTTTATGGTGACCAGCTCCCATCCAGAAGCCACCTCATTAGCATAAACTCAGGTGAGGTCTAAAGGGGCTCTAATGAACCACAAAAGACATTCTTATCACCCAGGACATTCCAAGTTTAGGAGCTCTATGCCAGGGACTGGGAACTAAGACCAAATGTATTTTTTATTATGCCACAATATACTGTATTTTGTTTATCCATTCATCAGCTGATAGACATTTGAATTATTCCCACTATTTGGCTATATGAATACTACTAGAGGCCTGTGCACAGGTAGGATCCTTAGTCCTGGCCAACAATCAGGGCCGATCAGGGCCTTCCTTCCCAGCTGCCAGCTGCCAGCCAGGGCCTTCCTTTGTTCTGCACCGCCCCCTGGTGGTCAGTGCACATCATAGCGAGTGGTCTAACTCCCGGTTGGTTGAACTCCCGAGGGGACAATTTGCATATTAGCCTTCATTGTCTTTCTAGTTGCTGAAGTTAAGAATCAGCATTATACCTCAGAGATTCTAGATCTAGCGTATGAAAATTTACAAATAGTATGAATTGTCTAATTTTGCAAAGTGTTCTTCAGTCGCCATATACAACAACTATTGCAAATATTGTGCTAATTCATGAGTGCCTCCAGAACCATGAACTGGAATAGGAAGGGAAGCAAGAAATGGTGTCTTGTCACTACTGGGACAGACACTTCATTATGCAAGGTCCTACTGTAGTCATGCTCTCTAAGAGGAAGGATTTGACAAGTTAATTAATTTGTCTTTTCTCTACTGTAAGTGTTTCTGCTGCTAGAATCCTGTGGACTCTAGGCAGTGGACCCATCTCCAACCTTAGGAGCAGCAGAGCTTAAATGCCTCCTGAGTATTTGAATATAGACATTTGTACCTAGTGTCGTAGGACCAGAAGGGTGGAGAAACAACTCCCTGGGAGAATTGTCTTGATCATGAGAGTGATGTTAGATCTGTGGGTCACTTGCCAGACCTCAGTGTGGTATCCAGAGTTAAAGAGGAGCCCACGCATTCTGTAATAAATTTATTTTCTTTGTATTTGAAACACATGGGAATTTCTAAAGAGCAGGGTTATGCTTAGGTCTGAAAATAATACTGTATTATTTTATTAGAAGATATTGGGAGATTATTATTAATTTTGTTAGGTGTGATAAAGGTAGAGTAATTTGTAAAAGTCACCTGGTTACACTGAAGTATTTATGGATGAAATGAAATGATGCCTAGGATTTGCTTTATAATGCTGCTGTACAAAGTATCATGGAGATAGATTTAAAAGATTATCAAAGTATTAATATTAATAATTGAAACTGGATGATGATATGAAGGTTAATTTTACCATTTTCTCTACTTTTTATATATTTGAATTTTTTTATAATGCAAAGTTTAACAATAATAAAATGATAGTGGGGCAGAGGAGAAGGTGCAGAGATATTTCCTGTCTCCTGGGAGGGGGTGGCCATGTGTTTCTCCTCAAGAGTGAAGGAGAAAGGCAGCAAAGACACCCATTAAGTGTCCAAATATAAGAACCTTTAGTACCAAACAGCTCCAGACTAATTAAAACTTTCCGGGATTCCAGCATGTAACCAGCTGATGGTATGGGCTGTTTCAACCCTCCCTTCCACAAGAGGGTCTTTTTAGGGTCAGGTTTCACCAGGAGGCTGGAGATGAGGAGAAGACCAAATGTGCCTGGAGTACCAGAAGAATTCCTGAGACCTCTTCTGACCCTTTATGGTAGTAAAACAAAACAAAACACCTCTTAGCACAATAATAGGAGAAAGTTTCCTCAATCTGTTAAAGGATAGTAATAAAAAACCTAAAGCAAATGAGTCAGAACCATTTCCTTTAAAATCAGGAATAAGCCCTGGCTGGTGTAGTTCAGTGGTTAGAGTGTCAGCCCATGCACTGAAGGGTCACAGGTTCGATTCCTGGTCAAGGCCATATACCTAGATTGCGGGTTCGCTCCTTGCTCCAGTTTGGGGTGCATGTGGAAGGGAAGCAACCAATGATCTCTCTCTCTCTCTCTCTCTCTCTCTCTCTCCACTCTCTTCCCTCCCTCCCTCCTTCCCTCCCTTCTTTTCTACCACTCTATCTGAAAAAACAATGGAAAAAATATCCTTGGGTGAGGATTAACAACAACAAAAAATAAAGTGAGGAATAAGACAAGAATGCCCACTGATATTACTTCTTTTCTATAATGTAATAAAGGTCCTAGCCAGCACAGAAGAAAAATAAAACGTGTTGGAGAGAAAAAGAAAACATTTCTATAATAAAGCACAATCAATTAGTACAGAGCTGTTAAAAATGTATTGAAAATAAAGAAGCAAAACCATCATTATTTGCAGAATATTATAGAAAATTTCAAGAGACTCTGTAGTAAAATTATTAGAACTAAGAGTAGGGAAGGTGAAAACAGTCAAATAGCAATTTCATTCATATACAGCAACATTAAATACTTATAAATATAATTTAAAAATACAAACAAAACAAGAAAACAAAACAAAACTAATAATTTAACTAAGAATAAATATAACCAAAAGATTCAAGGCCTTTAATGGAGAAAATTATAAAACACTATGGAAAGATTTTAAAACAGATCTAAATAAATGTAGATAAGTAGATAGATATATCATATTTATATTTGGGAAAACCCAAAATTGGGAAGGAGTCAGTTATCCCCAAATTAATATGTATAATCAATACAGTTTCAGACAAAATCTCAATCGGGTTTTTTGTGGAACTGACCAATCTGACCTTAGCATTTGTAAGTGTCAGAGACAGCTAGAGCTCTGCACGTGCTCTGCTGCTCTGAGTTGCTCTGAGTCCATATATTTTTCTAAATTCACCTCAACTACGTCAAGTACCAGGGCAGGTTCCTTCTCAAACCCTGCCCATTGTACTAATTGTTGGGCCCCAGCCCCTCTGCCAGGGCTAGACCTTCTTGGACACTGAGTCTTAGATGGAAACCGAGGAGAAGTTGTGGGCATATAAGAATGAGTCTTTATTGTAGGAGCCAGTGGCCATATAGCCATCAGACAAAACTCCTTCACACCTATCCCATATAGACAGCCGCACACCAGCTGGTAAATATATATCTTTCCCACACAGTAGTAGCAGTCTCTGTATCCACAGCTATTATCTGAGCAGCCGCACACTGCCCCCTAGACCAATGATGGCGAACCTTTTGAGCTCGGCGTGTCAGCATTTTGAAAAACCCTAACTTAACTCTGGTGCCGTGTCACATGTAGAACTTTTTTGATATTTGCAATCACAGTAAAACAAAGACTTATATTTTTGATATTTATTTTATATATTTAAATGCCATTTAACAAAGAAAAATCAACCAAAAAAAATGAGTTTGCGTGTCACCTCTGACACGTGTGTCATAGGTTCGCCATCACTGCCCTGGACTCACCATCTCACATAATAGCAGCACCTGAGCTTTCTGCCTCAGCAGCTTCTTCAGCCTTTCCTGCGGCGAGGCGCGGCAGCTTCCCCTGTCTCCCGTAGCTACATCCTCTGTGCCTACCGCCTCTCTAGCACACGCCTCTGCCCAGCACACTGGCTGGTTAACATGGTAGCTAGATCTACCTTACATAGTAGCAGTATCAGCTCTCAGCTCCGTCTGAGCTCTCTAGCCTTAGCAATATACTTTAATTCTACTTAGACAAAACAGGTTTGTTGCCAACAGTGACATCAATCATTTGGGTTATAGGAGGGCACATTGTACTGTGAGATCGCTGTGGCCTTGCAGCTGTGTTCAGAGTGGCCTTGGCCGTTCCAGCATATTAACAACAAGGCCTTTAACACTCTGAGTGGCCTTGGCTGTCTGGCGACTCTGGTGTGGTTCCCACACTCCACCCCTTATGTCGATGGTCTTGTAGGGGCACTCTGACCCACTTGCACCTCCCTGAACACAGAGTTCAACACAAACTGTAACATGCTGTGACCGGTATTCCGGTCCTAATAGCAAACTCATGGTTTCCACACCACCTGGTTGGTACTTCCCTTTCTCTTGTAGGGTATTGTTACATTGCCAGGGCTGGCTCAAAGGTACAACTATAACTTATAGTCGTACCTGCTTCTCCAAAGGAATGGAAGGGTTATTCAGGGTCCTTCCCTAGTAACTGACCATGGCTAAGTCTACACTGCCTGTTCCTCCCCCCTCTGCCTTAGGGAAGGCCTTGGTCACAAGAGTTCTTTTGTTGCTTTTACCGGCATGTGCAGCCTCTGAGGATACTTCTGTATATACTTGTCTAGCCTAATCCCTTAGGCTGGTTGGGTCCACCTCTCGGTAGAGCTTACATTTCCTGTCCTCACATGAGTGATGGCCTATTGCCTATGCCATTGTGGTAATCACATAGTTAATTCTGCAAAGATAGCCCAGCTGTCCTTCTAATGGCCAAAGAGCTACTCTGCCCAATATCTGAACAGAGCCACAGTTCATCTGTACTTAAATGGACAGTCACAGCTGTCCCTGTAGTAGGGTTCCCCCTACTTGACCCATCCTTAAACTACACACGGTCTCCAGGACAGGTGACGTGCCCTCCCAGAATGGACTAGGGAGTAGCTCTTTCACCAGAGCTTTATCCCTTCTCAGGGTCTCACATGTCATAGGACCTCACAGGGTCTGTAACTCCTGTGGCAGAGGGCTGGTACTCACTGCTCCCCTCTGTTCTAAATAGGCTCCCCTCTACTTACTTTACCAAAGTGGGGTTTGTGCCACCCCTAACATGGGCGTGGTCACACAGGCCTGCAAGGGAGCACACACGGCTGCCAGCTGTCTCTCAACAAGAGAGTATTGGCTCCCAGTTTCCTTCCATAACTGGGACCCAAACCTGATGGGTACCCTCCTCTACCCCCTCGGGTGAATGCCCTTTTTGGCAACTAAGTACCCTCTACTTTGGGGGTCCATCCCCATGTCGCCCCCTTCCAGGACAGCAGACACACTGGCTGTAACAACAGCACTAGGAGGTGGGGAATGGACACTCACTGATACCCCCAAAAGACCAACGTAGGTCTGTCACAAACTACAAGCAGCTGCGTTCAAATCTGCAAAAGAATGAGAGGTTAATACAACATTATTAACACAATGACATTGGCACCATGGCCGCCCCAGGCAGCCAAATCTCATGCCATCAAACCATGACACATGGTAGAGCTATACAAACATCTCTGAGGGAGGGCGACTAAAGTCCACTGTGGACCTTCCCATACAAAAGCCAAACTCTCTGGAGTCATATCCATGAAGAGGAGGCATCAGCCAAGTCCATCATGCAGTTCTCTGCAAGCCACAGTCATCTGCTAGGTGCCGCTGGCCTCTTCTTCACTGGTCACAGGGGAGAGCTGCGGGGCTGCGTGGCCAGATGATCCCCGGCTCCTCTAGCCACAACACTGTCCAGTCACCTGCCCCACAGGGCAGCTTAACCCTGTACAACCGGGCTCGCACCTCTGTCCGGCTATAACAGAGCAAACTGCAATCGGCAGCAGCAAGTTCAACGTGCGGCCTCAGGTCCTCCTGAGCCCCCAACTGGGATCTTGGCCCGTTGCTCCAACCCTGTAACTGCTGGTGACAGGGCTCACCGTCCCGCTCTCACTGCCGCTGGGCTCTGAGCAGCCAGCCGAATACAGCCAGAGTCGCAGGGAGAAACAAGTTTGCTCACTGCAAAGCGCTCAGGCTGCCGCGGTGTCAGGCCCCTGCCGTCGCGCCTGTCCTCTTTCCCCTCAGGGACTCGACCCCTCCCTCGTACTCACCAAGGCGGCTGGGCCTCCTGCCCCTCCCGCCGGTTCCCGCCTCTTACTTCCGCCGGCCTCTCCAGCGTTCTCACACTCGGGGCGAAAGTCCCGCTTGACTGTGCGATCTCTGGGTCGCTAGGTGGTGGCTGGGGCGTCAGGCCTCACCCACCGGCTGTCACGCCCTGCTGAGTGACCTCTCGGGAGCGACGCAGAGCCTTCGTCCGGCTCCATCCCCTCCTGCTCCTGGCAAGCGGTTGCAGCTGTGGCTGCTCTAAATCATTCCATCCGCTGCGGACTCAGCGCCGCCTTTCCTTCGCCTGGCTCTCGGAAACTCAGCCTCTCCTCTGGGAATCTGGTTCGAGTCCTCAGGGCGTGGGGAGTCAACATGATCTCCTAAAGGGCACTTAACCCCGAAGCCCTGTCGTGATACCCAGCGTTGGGAGCACTAGCTCCTGCTGGAACCTGCGCATCTTCTGAATCCTTCCTGCCGACTACACCAAGTATCAGAGACAGACAGAGCACACCTAGAGCTCTTGCTATTTCTGATAATATGGAATTGTGAAGAATCAAAAACAGCCAAGCTATTCCGATAATAAGATTTAATATAAAACTATTGTAGCTAAGAGAGTGTGTTATTGGAATAAACACTGACAAATTGAAAATCTTACATAACAGAGAGCCCACCAATATGTCTATATCTACATGGATATTTGATAGATGATAGAGGTGGCATTTTTGAATCAGAAGTAACTGGTGAGGAATACATTGGTTAACCACATGTAAAATATTAGAACAGTTGCTCATACCAAACAAAACTAAATTCCAGATGGATTGAAGACTTCATTATGAAAGGCAAACGTTAAAAACCTTTAGAGGAAAATATAAAAGAATATCTATCTGACCTTGGAAGGTTGGTAGATAGATCATGATGATGGGCAAGTCAGTATCCACCAAAAATAGCAATGCAGGGGAAAATGCAAGAAGAACCATGTTTACCATATGGGGCTAAGGACCAGGACCCAGGTAGCCCTTGGGATCCAAGCATGGCCCAATAGTGGGAAAGGAAGCCAAAGCACTGGGGGAGATGTGGTGGGTGCTTCTTTATATGTTAAAGGGTTGGGGTGGTCAGGGACTGATTAACCTACAAAAATAAATTAATGTGAAAGTTCCTACATTTGAGGGTCATGGCTCTCATTTATATATACTATTAAGGCAGATCTTTTTTTTTTCCTTTGTTCATCTAGACCAGAACCTACTACACAAATGACATTCTACCTTTTCAATATTTGTTAAATGAGTGTTTGCTAACTGTTGAATAAAACCCATATGCAAAACAATAGCACAGCACCTGGCACACAAAGATGCAGAAGCTGTAATGGGACTCTGGGTGCTGGTGGGAGAGATATGCGGTGAGCAGAAGACCTCACAGACTTTTCAGCCAAGGCCCAAACAGATGGTGTTTCCTGACCAAGCCTTGGATGAGAGGCCAGGGCACGGCAGCTCCAGCCTCCATCCCCTTCTCTGATTTCTCTTACGCATACTCTCTAAAGTGTGCTGGAGCCAGACCAAAGAAAAGTGACAGGAGCATGTCAGTTCACAGAGATGCTCTTCCTCCAGCTCATCCATATTTGCTTCTATTTCACTATGAGAATGAGATGCATATGAACTTATAGTCTGCTTTATTCTTTCCTCAGGAGTTATCAGCTTGCTTGTCAGAATTTATTCTTGCAAAACCACCAGTGGTCAGAAAATATTGTGGTTGGTCTCCTTTCCTTGCTACCTGCCTCCAACTAAATTGCAAGAAAAGCCTGGATCACATATTTTCCTCTGTCCTCATCTATTAGCCATTCCCTCTCTTGTCCATGTCCCTGCTACAGAAGATTGGCCTCTCAACTTCCATTCTACCGTCTTCTAGCTAAAGTGTTGGAAAAGCCAAACACTGTTTCTCAGACTTGTTTGTGGCTAAGCTCCTGAATTCAAAGTAACTTTCACCAATAAATGCATTCAAATTGTAATGAAAATAAGAAGTGAGGGGGAGGCTATCTTATTGCTGCCAGTATTAAGCAAGGCTGAGAGTATTTAGAGGTAATGGCGACATATGCAGCAGTAAAAAATAAGAATCTTTTACCCTTCTAGACAGCATGGAGGGACCTGGAGAGTATTATGCTAAGTGAAATAAGTTAGTCAGTGAAAGACAAGTATCACACGATCTCACTCATGTGTGGAATCCAAGTAACAAAGTAACTCATGGAGGGAAGGCGGGGGATGGGTGTGTGGGTGACAGGTAATCTACCAAGAACCTTGTATGCATGTATGCATGGCCCATGGACACAGACAGTGGGGTGGTGAGAGCCTGGTGATGGGCTGGACGGGTCAATGGGGGCGAAGATGAGGTCATATGTAATACTTTCAACAATAAAGATTTATTAAAAGAATAAATAAATAATTAAAAATATAAACAACCAATAAAACCAAGAGCTTATTCTTTCAAAAGATAAACAGGATTGACAAACCTTTCACTTCTCATCCAGAAAAAAAAGTGAGGGGAGCCAAATAAATAAAATCAGAGTAGAAAATGGAGAAATAACAACTGACACCAAAGAAATGCAAATGATTGCAAGAAAATATTATGGGCAACTATATGCCAACAAATTGGACAATCTGGAAGAATTGGAAACATTCCTAGAAGCATACAATCTTACAAAACTGAATCAGGAAGAATCAGCAAATCTAGCTAGACTAGTGTAATTGAAGCAGTAATAAAAAAAATTCTCAATAAACAAAAGCTGTGGACTGGATGGCTTCACAAGTGAATTTTATCAAACTTTCCAAAAAGAATTAACACCTATCCTTCACAAACTAGTCCAATAAATTCAAGAGGAGGGAAAACTCTCAAGCTCATTTTATGAGGCCAGCATTATCCTGATTTCAAAACCAGATAAAGACACTACAAAGAAAGAAAATTACAGCCCAATATCCCTATTGAAGATAGATGCTAAAATCCTCAACAAAATATTAGCAAATAGGATGAAGCAATACATTAAAAAGATCATACACCATGATAAAGTGGGATTTATTCCGGCGATGCAAGGTTGGTACAATATCTGCAAATCAATAAACGTAATGCACCACATAAATAAAATTAAGTATAAAACCACATATTCATATCAACAGATGCAGCAAAAGCACTTGATAAAATTCAGCACCTATTTTATAATAAAAGCTCTCTGCAAAGTGGGGATAGAGGGAACATACCTTATGACAAACCCACAGCCAACATCATACTCAATGGGCAAAAACTAAACAATTATTTCCCTTAAAATCAGGAACAAGACAGGGATGTCTGCTTTCACCACTCTTATTCAGCATAGTATTGAAAGTTCTAACTATAGCAATCAGACAAAAAGAAGAAATAAAAGGCATCCAAATTGGGAAGGGGAAGGTAAAACTGTCATGTGCAGATGACATGATATTGAACAAAGAAAACCCTAAAGACTCCACCAAAAAGTTATGAGATCTAATATACAAATTCAGAAAAGTTGTAGGATACAAAATTAATATTAATGAATTTGGTGGAATTTCTCTACACCAAAATGAGCTATCAGAAAGAGAAACTAAAAAATAAAAAAAAATCCCACATGCTATTGCAACAACAAAAAATAAGGTACCTAGGAATCAATTTAACCAAGGATTCAAAAAACCTGTACTTGGAAAACTGTAGAACATTGAAAAAAGGAAATAAGGAAGAGATAAATGAGTGGAAGCATGTACCATATTTATGGATTAGAAGAATCAACATCATTAAAATGTCCATACTACCCAAAGCAATCTATATATTCAATATATAATTCCTAATAAAATACCATTGACATATTTCACAGATCTAGAACAAATATTCCAAAATTTATATGGAACCAAAAAAGACGTCAAATAGCCTCAACAATCTTGAGAAAGAAGAACAAAGTTGGCGGTATCATAAAACCTATAGTTTTATATAAAACTATACTACAAGGCCGTTATAATCAAAACAGCCTGGTATTCCCTGGCTGGGTGGCTCAGCTAGTTGGAACATCATCCAGTACACTAAAAGGTGCGGTTCAATTCCCAGTCAGGGCACATACCTAGTTAAGGGGTTCAATGCCTGGTTTTCTCCCATATTGGAGGCAACTGATCAATGTTTCTCGCTCCTCTCTCTCTCTCTCTTTCTCTCTCTCTCTCTCCCTTTCTCTCTCTCTCTCCCTCTCAAAAAAAATCAATAAAAACATATCATTGGGTGAGGATTAAAAAAGGCCTGGTCCCGGCATAAGAATAGGCATATAGATCAATGGGACAGAACAGAGAACCCAGAAATCAACTCACACCTATATGGTCAATTAATATTTCACAAAGAAGGCAAGAACTTACAGTGGGGCAAAGACATTCTCTTCAATAAATGGTGCTGGGAAAATTGGACAGGTACATGCAAAAAAAAAAAAGAAACCAGACCACCAACTTACACCATACACAATAATAAGCTTAAAATGGTTAAAAGATTTAAATGTAAGTCATGAAAACATACAAATATCAGAAGAAAACATAGGCAACAATAAAATCTCAGACATTTCTCATAGCAACATTATTGCCAACATGTCTTCTAGGGCAAGGGAAATAAAGAAAAAATAAACAAATGGATCTTCATCAAACCAAAAAGAGGCCATCAACAAAGTGAAAAGGCAATCCACTACGTGGGCGATTATATTCACCAATGATACATCTGATAAGGAGTCAGTCTCTAAAATATATAAAGAACTTATAAAACTCAACAAAAGGAAGACACAATCTAATTAAAATATGGACAAATGACTTGCAAATTAAAACCACAATGAGGTATCACCTCACACCTGCCATAATGAATAATGAATGCCATCAATAAATTAACAAACAACAAGCTTTGGCAAGGGTATGAAGAAAAGGGAACCCTTGTGCACCCTTGGGTGGGAATACAGACTGGAGCAGCCACTGTAGAAAACAGTATGGAGTTTCCTCAAAATATTAAAAATGGAAGTGCCCTTTGACCCAGTGATCTCATTTCTGGGAATATGTCTTAAGAATCTCAAAATACCCATCAGAAAGAATATATGCACCCCTATGTTCATAGCAGCATTATGTACAATAGCGTAGATCTGGAAACAGCCCAACTGCCCATCAGAGATGAATGGCTAAAAAGCTGTAGTACATTTACACAATGGAATACTATGCCACTGCAAAAAAAAAAGGAAATCTTACTTTTTGTGACAACACGGAGGGACCTGGATATTATTATGCTAAGTGAAAGACAAATAGCATATGATCTCACTTATATGTGGAATCTATTGAACAAAATGAACAATAGAAACAGAGGCATGGATATATGGGACAGCTGTCAGTCTGTCAGTCAGAGGGGAGGGGAAGGGGGAAAGGAGGACTGGATGAAAGAGGTGAAGGGGCCTAGCAACATGTATACATAATCCATAGACACAGACAACAGTGTGTGATGGCCAGAGGGAAGAGGGAGCAGGGCTGAGTGGAGGTGGGCAAAGCGAGGCGGGGGTGGTGGTGGTGGTGATTGGGAAATCTGTAATAGTGTCAACAATAAAAGTAAAGTTACCCCCCCCCCCCGAAAAGTCCAATTGTTGTGTAAACATCCAATTGCAGTATAAATGTCCAATTGTGGTGTCTGTAGAGGTGGCAGCAGCAGCGGGTTCCTGATAATTCCAGTGGATGTTCATTTATTCAATAGCCCTGTGGTAGAACCCTGACTTCCATGTCACAAATCTCTTCCCAAAACATATCCAATTTGTTGAATTAAATCTCTTTCTGCATAGCACATACATTTCCATTTATTGTACTGAACAAACTGATGCAACTATCCTCTGCAAGATCCCCTAACATTTCAGTTCAGTTAAACTCAATCTGTACTGACCACTGTAGACCCAGTCCATTTTATTGGGCCTTGTCTTTAGGAAGTTCCTAGTCCAGTGATGGCGAACCTTTTGAGCTCAGCGTGTCAGCATTTTGAAAAACCCTAACTTAACTCTGGTGCCATGTCACATATAGAAATTTTTTGATATTTGCAACCATAGTAAAACAAAGATTTATATTTTTGATATTTATTTTATATATTTAAATGCCATTTAACAAAGAAAAATTAACCCAAAAAAATGAGTTCGCGTGTCACCTCTGACACGCGTGTCATAGGTTTGCCATCACTGTCTTAGTCTGTCTAGAACAGACACAGACTCACACCCAGCAGTCTATAATAATAGCTTCTATTTGTTGAGAAACCACCAAGTACAAAGTACTATGGGCTTTACATACACCTACTTTATCACAACCCTGTGACACAAATGTGGAATGCTTTTTGCCATGCACATGGGGAAATTCTAACACTTAAGGAAGGGGCTTATTTTTCCCACAAAGGTAGGTGTTTGGGTTAGAAAATTCAGGACTATATGGCTGGTCAAGGCCATTATGAAAACTAGGTTTCTTCTGTTTACTGTCCCACTACCATTAGTGTTTTTGTCCTAGAAATAGAGTAGACGCTGCACCTCCGGGATCCCATCCAAGTTTTGTGCAGAAAGAAGGGGGACTGGAGGAGGCAAAAAGAAAATGGTAAAAAGCAATAGCCTCCTTCTTGCCAGGCACTGCCTTTTATTCTGAAGGGAAAGCCTCCCTGGAGTTTTCTGTCTATATCTCATTACTAGAGCTAATCATGGCTACCTTCATCTGAAAAAGAGACTGGAATATAAGTATTTCACTTGCCAGTCTCTGTAGTAGAGTAAAGCAGAAAATAAAATGCTTGAAATGGGTACTGAGTCAGCTAATCTACAGTATCTGCCAGGTTAGGTAAAACCAATTTTACGGATGCAGAGTGTAAGACTAAAAGAAGTCACAGACAATATGTCAGCCTGTCATTGCAGATCATCCATACGTACATTGCACTGAGAGAAGTAAAGGGTGCCTTTCATCAGTGTATAACCCAGCCTCCGTGGCCTCAATGTCTTCTGAAGGCATCCACAGACCTTGGACAGGAAGTGTACACTTGTAGAATTTTTGAGGTCACTATATGTAAAGACTGAGAAACTGACTTTTCTGATGCTGGAGCATCACTATAGGGATGTACAGGCCACTGTGATAAAAAAGAGAGGACTCAAGGGAAGTTTCCATAGCTAATACTACCACCACATCAAGGCCACTTGCCAGCAACTGTGTGTCACCACCAGGGAGCATCAGGGTTAACAGAAAATTGTACTCATTGTTGAGTCAGTGTAGAGGTGAGCTACAGCATTTGCAATAGTTTAAAAGAGAAATGGTGAATAGGTAAATTTCTTGGGAAGGTAAAGTTGAAGGAAGAGTTTTTGTCCCTGTTGGATTGGCTTAGGCTTGAGGGGAGAGTGTAGCTGTGGACAGGGAGATCTTGGAGGAATGGTGGCACCAGAGAGGAACACTCAGATAGTTTTGAGGCCAGTAGCTATTGTGGATGATTTACTGTAAGACCTCAATGAAGATAACTATAAAATTTTGAGAGATTTAAGAAAGGCCTAAATAAATAAAGATCTATACCATGTTCGTGGATTGGAAACATAACATAAACATAAATTCTCCCTAAAGTGATAAGTAGATTCAGTGCAATCTCAATTAAATTCACAAGATTCTTTCATGAAACATGATGAGCTGATTCTAAAATTTATATGAAAATATAAAATGTAAAGATTATCCAAGACATTCTTATAAAAGGACAAGATAGGAGAACTTATAGCATCTATAAAAATTTACTATGAAGTTACAGCAATTAAGACAATGTAGCATTGGTGTGAAGATTAAAAATTGAACCAATAGGTAACTCAGAAATAGATTGTACATGCATAGATACTTGACATATTACAAAAATAACATTGCAGAGCACCGGATAAAAATAATCCTTCCTATAAGAGGTGATCATACAAGCAGGTACCCATGTGGGAGGGGGGGAATTTGACCCCTATCCCCACATCATTCTCAAAAATAAATTTTGGATGAATTGGAAAATTCTACATAGATTTAATTCCTGAAAAAATAAAGCCTTTAAAAAATAATATAGGTGAATACCTTCATGACCTTAGATAGGAAAAAATTTCATAAGACACACAGAAAATACTAGCCATAAAAGAGAATCTTGTTCTATATTAAAGACCTTTGTTAATCAAACACATTATTAAGAACATGAAAAAGCAAGCCACAGAATGAGGGGAGATATTTTCCATACACATAACAGACAATAGATAACACCTAAAAATCAATTTTAAAAAAGACAACAAAGCCTAAAAAATTGTAAAGTTCTTAAAAGGGCACATCACAATAAAGGAATTCTAAATGGTTGACTATACTTAAGAAAATGGACTCAATCTTATTAGTAATCAAGGAAATGCAAATTAAAGCTACAATGAGATTCTATAATATATCCACCAGATGGGTAAAAATATTTTTTAGAGTCTGTACTGAGCATTGGCTTGGGTACAGTGCAAGGAACTCTCTTACAATGTTGCTGAGGGTCTAAACTGGCACACCCTTTGGAAAACTGGCATTTTCTAATAAGTTAAAGATATGAGTATCCTATGACTCAGAAATTCTTGTACAAGAATGTACATGGACAAGAATGTTCCTAGCAGTATTTCCTACAAAAGCTTCAAACTGGAAACAATCCAAATGTCCATCAACAGTAGAATGGATAAACTGTAGAATATTTATATAATGGAATATTATATAGCAACAAAATAAACCCAGGTATATTCAACCACATAGTTGAATCTCACAAATACAATTTTGGTCAAAAGAATCCAGATACAAAGGAATAAACATTACATGATTCCATCCATATGACATTTAAAAACTAGCAAAACTGAACTACCTCACCTAGTCTTGCATAGTTAGGTAGAATGTGATTACTGTAAGTATCTGGATTATTCTAAGTGTATACCTCTTGGGGAGAAGGGGTTGCAATTAGAAAGGTAACATTAGAGGTGTTTCACTGGTGCTAGAAATAGTTTTGTTTTTTTACCTGTGTTGATTACCTGGGTGGTCAGTACATAATAATTAAATTCTATATTCATGTTTTATGTGCTTTCCTGGGTATTACATTTCAGAATTAAAAGGTGAATATATATATATATACATATATATATATATATGTATATATATTTTTTGGAAGGACTCCAAGAGACCCTCTCCATCAAGTAGATCAGATGTTTTTCACCCACATTTTCTGAAGAGACCACTGAATCTGAGAACTCTAAATGACTCACCCAAGGTCATTCATTGGTAATCACCAGAACCAGAAATAGAACCTACACCTCCTGCTTCCCAGGTAAAGACTCTAATCCAGGGGTCTTCAAACTACGGCCCGCGGGCCACATGCAAATACAAATATTGTATTTGTTCCCGTTTTGTTTTTTTACTTCAAAATAAGATATGTGCAGTGTGCATAGGAATTTGTTCATAGTTTTTTTTTTAAACTATAGTCCAGCCCTCCAACGGTCTGAGGGACAGTGAACTGACCCCCTGTTTAAAAAGTTTGAGGACCACTTTTCTAATCAATCTATTTTACATTTCTCTCAGCCCAGATATCAGTAGTTCAGTTCAGAAAGGGTTAAGCAATACAGCTGAGAAAAGAGAATTTCTAGTGGCCTGGGTCATCACTAGGGCAGGTGAAAAAGTCTCATTCCATCCCCAGGGTTCCAGCTCCATGCTGATGGTCTAGGCCAGTGATGGCGAACCTATGACACACGTGTCAGAAGTGACACGCGAACTCATTTTTTTGGCTGATTTTTCTTTGTCAAATGGCATTTAAATATATAAAATAAATATCAAAAATATAAATCTTTGTTTTACTATGGTTGCAAATATCAAAAAATTTCTATATGTGACACGGCACCAGAGTTAAGTTAGGGTTTTTCAAAATGCTGAAACGCCGAGCTCAAAAGGTTCACCATCGCCGAAACCGGTTTAGCTCAGTGGATAGAGCGTCGGCCTGCGGACTGAAGGGTCCCAGGTTTGATTCCGGTCAAGGGCATGTACCTTGGTTGCAGGCACATCCCCGGTAGGGGGTGTGCAGGAGGCAGCTGATCAACGTCTCTCTCTCATTGATGTTTCTAACTCTCTATCCCTCTCCCTTCCTCTCTGTAAAAAATCAATAAAATTTTTTTTTTTTTTTTTAAAAAGAAGAGTTGCTCTTTAGGACTGAGTTCCTCTTATTTCCCTGCTCTACTCCACAGTCACTAGATGGCCCTTCTGGACCTAAAAACCCTGCCTGGTGTGACCAGTTCTTGTAATTTGTATGTATTACCTCTCAGTCAAGAAGAGAACTACTAAAAGATACAGAGTATAAGCTCTTAGAGGGCAGGACCCATATCAAACTTGTCCACTAGGCAGTATATTCCCAGTGACTGGCACAGGGCCTGGCTCAAAGAAAGAGCTCAAGCAATACTGACTGGTCATTTGTTGAATGAAGGCTGAGTGGTCATGTATTGAATGACCAGCTAGGAGGGCTATTGCGGGAGATAGATCGGAGAGTTAGATGGGATGAGTGGAGCTGAGTAAAGGTCCCATTCTTCACCCAAGTCACCAATGCTTGGGAAGAGAGAGATCAATGGGCTATCTGGTCTAAAAAATCACATTAAAAAAAATCCTCACCTGAGAGGAAGGGGGAGAGAGATAGAGAAAGAGAGAGAGAGAGAGAGAGAGAGAGAGAGAGAGAGAGAGAGAGAGAGAGACATCGATCGGTTGCCCTCCTCATGTGCCCTGACCGGGGATCAAATCAGCAATATTTCAGTGCACAGGAAAATACTCAACCAACTGAGCTACTCCTGCTGGGCCTTAAAAAAAAAAAGTCACATTTTAACTAAGTCTTGAACAATAAACAGGAATTGATAAGTAGAAAAAATGGAGATATTACAGCATGGGCAATGGCAGTGATGTGGGGAAACTCTGACCTATTCTGGGGAACAGTGATCATTTTGACCTTAGAAAATCCGTCAGTGTGTCTCTCTAGCCTTTCTGATATGGATTTTGCCCACTGCTCTCCCTCATCACAGCAGAGGCTCCTGCAAGGCAACGTCACACCTCCTCCATGGGGCCCAGCCCAGAGCACCGCACTTAATGCAGTGGTTCTCAACCTTCCTAATGCCGCGACCCTTTAATACAGTTTCTTATGTTGTGGTGACCCCCAACCATAAAATTATTTTCATTGCTACTTCATAACTGTAGTTTTGCTACTGTTATGAATCATAATGTAAATATCTGATATGCAGGATGTATTTTCATTGTTACAAATTGAACATAATTAAAGCATAGTGATTAATCACAAAAACAATATGTAATTATATATTCAATATGTGTTTTCCGATGGTCTTAGGCGACCCCTGTGAAAGGGTCGTTCGACCCCCAAAGGGGTTGCGACCCACAGGTTGAGAACCGCTGACTTAATGGCTTTGCTAAATACCCCTCTGATCATCAGGCTCTCTGTCAGCAATGTTCCTCTCCATGACCATCTGAGTTCCAGATGACTATTCTCCAAGACATCCTGGTTTCATTTTTTTTGACAAGTTGAAGTACACTGTTCCATCCTGGCTGTCCCATAAGTCTCAACCCTTCTCCATTTTGTCTCCCTGGTCTCCCATATTTTCAGCAACCAATGTAATTAATGTGCTATCTAATTTGTTTTCCTGGAACTGTGATTATGCTCAAGGTATCTGAAAGCTTTTTATAGTAATTACTGACAAAAGACTTGGAGAGTATGAACTGTGGAGTGAGCTGTAGTCTGGCCTTTGGACACTTAGATATTAAAAATCTCTCCAACTGTGCCTGCCTTTATTTACATTTCCAAATTTTCAGGTTAGAGGGCCTTTCAGTTGATTGAATAATGGGTCAATAGCAACCAACCTCTAATTAAGTCCAGATTGTGTCTTTGTGAAAGTGCACACTTGATAGTCTCTATCTGGATCATTCTAATTGCATTTTCAGGGTGCCATGAGGGCTACTTTGAAGAAGTGGCTGCCCTCTATGAGGGTAGAAACTCTGTGCAAGAGGGAGAGAAGCAGGTCCAGGAACACTCAGAGGCTATCTGGTTCTGTGTATTGCCATAACATAAGACTCAGGGACCTGCTCTGTCTTATTGACCACCATATATCCTGTGCCTAGAACAATGGCTGTCACTGTTCACAGTGCTGGCCCTTGATTCTCAATAACTAGTTCTTGAACAAACAAATTAATGAATGAATGAAGTTGTCAGCTATGTTGTCATACTGACAACCCAATGGCATAGTTACTTAGATATAGTTTTAATCCCATATTTTGAAACATGAGAAGGTTCTGGACATAAGAGAAGCCAGGCTTGAGTAGCTTCCATATGTCTCCAAACATATCTATAATAATAAAAGCACAATATGCAAGTCAACCAAACGACCAAACAGCAGAACGACTGTCTAGGTCTGGACGACCTTCCGGACGACCACGCTATGACACCCACTGGCGCTAGGCCAGCCAAGGCAGATGCGATGCGATTTGTCGAGGGCCTAGCCATCGCCCCATGATCACCCTGCAGAGGAAGGCCCAGGCCACCAGCCGGCAGGGCAATCGATCAATCAGGGAACTCCATGATTGCCCCAAAGAGGCTAGGCCCAGGCTACCCCACATGGTACTGCAGCAGGTGGGCAGGGCCTCCCTCGCAGGGGCGATCCATCACGAAGCCCCGGCCGGGTTGGCAGGGCCTACCTGTTTGGGGCATCGATAGTGGGGTTCCCAGACTGTGACAGGGCACAGGCCAGGCTGAGGGACCTCCCACGAATTTTATGCACTAGGCCTTTAGTGCTCTCATAATGAGCCTTCTGTTGTTACTGGAAAGGCCATCTCTCAACAAATTCTTGCCTTCCCAATAGCCATCTCATTTCTACACCAGTTATTTCATATATCAAAACTTTTTACATGAAATCCTAATACAATTCTACCTCATCTAAAATATACTGCCCCTCTCCAGCTATGCAAATCTCTTTGTTTAACTCTAATATTTTTTTAACTCTAATAATAATTCTTGACTGCAGAGAAAGGCTCTATGTTGTGGCAGGAAAAGGGCATATCTACTACAAACACTGAGATATAAAATATCCTATATAATAAAAGGCTAATATACAAATGACCGAATGGTGGAATGACCAGTCACTATGATGCGCACTGAACACCAGGGGGCAGACACTCAACGCAGGAGCTGCCCCCTGGTGGTCAGTGTGCTCCCACAGGGGGAGCACCGCTCATCCAGAAGCCAGGCTCATGGCTGGCGAGCACAGCAGCAGTGGTGGGAGCCTCTCCTGCCTCTGTGGCAATGCTAAGGACATCTGACTGATGGCTTAATGGGCCTAAACCATCAGTAGGACATCCCCCCATGGCTCCCGGACTGCGAGAGGGCGCAGGTCAGGCTGAGGGACCCCCACCCCAAGTGCACGAATTTCATGTACTGGGCCTCTAGTAAAAAATATTATTTTTAAAATTTATGGTCAAGCTTATAAGAAAGAAAAGGGAATCTTTTATTAGATATTAGGGGGATTAAAATCAAAACCACAATGACATGCTATTTCACTCCCACTAGGATAAGTATAATAAAACAACAAACAGAAAATACAAGTGTTGGTGAGGATGTGGAGAAACTGAGTGGTAAGAATGTAAAATGGTGTAGCTACTGTTGAAAAGTTTGGCAGTTCCCCAAAAAGTTAAACATAGAATTATTATGACCCAGCAATTGCACCTAAGAGAATTGAAAAACACATGTTCAAACAAAATCTTGTACACTAATGTTCATAAAAGCATTGTTCATAATCACCAAAAAATATATAAACAACTTAAATGTTCATCAACTCATGAATGGATGAACAAAAGGTGGTATAGTCATGCAATGGAATATTAATACACTTAGGTCACTTTTCCTTTCATAAAAAGTGATAACCAGGTGTATTGCATAGAGCTCTGTCTTTTTGGAGGTTTTATGGGCTTGAGTATGGGTCAGCAGTCCATCTAGGCTCACAGCAACAAATTGAGACATTTCTTTCATGAACCAGATCCAGTTTTTTCCTGCCTACATTAGCTGATCTTACAGAACTCTGCATGAGGTGTTAGGTCTGAACTGAGGGAGAGGTATTGGTACAACAGAGGGAGGTGGCATGGAGATTTGGAACACCTAATAATGTAAATTATTGAACCCTCTGTTTGAGCTCATACGATTGATTGCTGCTGTGCCTCTCAAGTTTATAATTTGGATATGACAAGATCTGATTTATGAACGTTAGATCCAGTTACACAGTCACCTGATGCTTCCTGGTCATACATTCAGTCCCTGCCAGGGATCAATGACCTGCTAGGAGCTGTTGTTTGATGATGGCTATCTCTCTGCTGCAGATAGCATGGCCTTTCTCCAAAACCTTAAGGGTTTGTGCTGCTACTCTCCTAACAGAAATTGCCAGAGACACCAACCAACATAGTACCCTTATCTACCCCAGATACCTCTAGCCCCAATTGACTCTGCTGAGTTACATAATCCTAGGAGCTTTTGCTGTAGCCTGGACCTGCTAAAGAGCACTGTTTTACTCTAGGCCAATGATGGTGAACCTGTTGAGCTCAGTGTGTCAGCATTTTGAAAAACCCTAACTTAACTCTGGTGCCATGCCACATATAGAAATTTTTTGATATTTGCAACCATAGTAAAACAAAGACTTATATTTTTGATATATATTTTATATATTTAAATGCCATTTAACAAAGAAAAATCAACCAAAAAAATGAGTTCGCGTGTCACGAGGTTCACCATCACTGCTCTAGGCCCCACTCAAAGCCAGCAGCCTCCTGATAAATGGGATGGAACAATACTCCCACACATGTCATGAGCTGTCTCTGAAAAATTCAAAAAGGCCTTCCAAGCACTGTGTTCTCTTTTTTTAATATCAGGGGGTATGAGAGGCAAGAGTTTCTCCTTTACTTTGGGAAGACATTTCAACATTCCTTAGACTATTGGACTTCATAGATGTGTTATCCTTAAACTAGTGGCCTGGTGCACGGATTTGTGCACATTAAAAGGGAATCTGGTGCTAGTGAACCAGATTAGGGGCCAACAGGGCCCCAGCAGCAACCTAACCTACCGGTCAGAGTGCCTGCCCTCTGGTGGTCATTGCACATCATAGCTACCAGTCAAATGGTCGAACGTTTGAATGGTCACTTAGGCTTTTATATATATAATTTTTTTTTTGTAGGATTTATCTCCCAACCTCTGACACTCAGGTGTCTTACAAGAGCTTCTTATCACTCCCACTTAGCAGCTCTGATTAATGTGGTTTCAGCAACATAGTGGACCAGCATGAAGTTTTGTGTAATGCCAAGATAATCAAGGTCCCTCTGGAATATTCTGTGAAAGAGAGTAGGAGAGCTAATCTAGTTTTGTGCCAAGACCATGAGAGTATACTGCTCTCTGTCCTAGATAAATACTAACCTCTGTTGATACCCTTTCCTGATGGAGATGAAAAATAACATTCACCAGCTCAATAGATGCATGCCAACTGCCATAGGCTGTGTGGTCTTTCAGTAAAGATATTGTATCTGGCACAATAGCCAAGACTGAGCCCACCACTGGTTTAAGCTTATGGTAACTCACCATCACTTTCTTTGGCCCATTTGATTTTGAGGTCCTTTAGAGTGGCACTAATTTCTGCTAGTCCACCCAGGACGGAGTATTACTTTTAACTTAGTCTCTTGGTTGGGGAGCAGTAGTTAAGGGGCTTCTCTTTGATCTTTCATACCATAATAACTCTTACCCCACAAACTAGGGATCCAGTGGCTAAGTGTAAAATCCATCTCAATTATGTATTCAGAAACCAAAAAAATGGAATTGGACCAGGGCTCCATTGAACACCTGACCTCCATCTAAGCCATCCCTGAGCATGGGGACCATGATGGCATATTTAGGTTCATATGCTCAGATCTTATATCTAACTAGAGGCCCGGTGCACAAAAATTTGTGCACTCCGGGGGTGGGGAAGGGAGGTCCCTCAGCCCGGCCTGTGCCCTCTCACAGTCTGGGACCCCTCAGGAGATGACGACCTGCTGGCTTAGGCCTGCTCCCGGGTGGCAGAGGGCAGGCCCAATCCCTAGGTGCAGCCCCTGGTCGGGCTCAGAGCAGGGCCGACAGGGGAGTTGGGGCACCGCCCCCTGTCATGCATACAGCAGGGCGGATCGGGAGGTTACGATGCCACCCTCAGTCATGCTTAGGGTAGGGCCGATTGAGGGGTTGGGGCATTGGCCCCTGTCACACTCAAGGCAGGGTCGATGGGGAGGTTGCGGCGCCACCCCGTCATGCAGAGCAGGGCCGATCAGGGGGGTTGGGACTCCATACCCTGTCACACACAGAGCAGAGTCGATCAGGGATTTGGGGAGCTCCCCCGTGTCACTCACAGAGTAGGGCTGATTGGGGGTTGGGGCACCGCCCCCTGTCACATTCAAGGCAGGGTCGATGAGGAGGTTGTGGCGCCACCCCCTGTCACGCACAGAGCAGGGCCAATCAGGGGGTTGGGGCACTGAACTCCTGTCACTCACAGAGCAGGGCCCATAAGGGGGGTTGGGGCTCCGTGCCTTGTCATGCAGAGAGCAGGGTCAATCAGGGGGTTTGGGAGCTCCCCCCTGTCATGCACAGAGCAGGGCAGATAGGGGATTTGGGGCACCACCCCCTGTCACACACAGAGCAGGATCAATGGGGAGGTTATGGCTCTAACCCGTCACACACAGAGCAGGGCCGATCAGGGGTTTGGGGCGCTGTACCCTGTCACACACAGAGCTGCAGGGTGATCAGGGGGTTGGGGAGCTCTCCACATCAGGTACAGAGCAGGGCGGATGAGGGGTTGGGGCACCTTCCCCTGTCACAAACAGAGCAGGGCGGAGAGAAAGGTTGTGGCCCCGCCCCCTGTCACACACAGAACCACAGGGCGATCAGGGGGTTTGGGCACTGCCCCCTGTCATGCTGATCCTGGCTCTGGGAGGCCTCACGGCTCCGCTGATCCCCGTGCTGGGAGGCATATTACCCTTTTACTGCATAGAATAGAGGCCTGGTGCATGGGTGGGGGCCGGCTGGTTTGCCCTGAAGGGGATCCTGGGTCAGGGGGGGTGTTCTATAATCGAAACACTGTATCAACTCCAGGTCTGAGATCCCGGCTCGCTGAAAGCAGGTTTCTGGGGTTTTGTTTAGCTTCTATATTTGTAACAATGTTTCAAACTGCAAGCTCAGAGGCCAGCAAGGCAGGCAGAGAACGTTGGAGTCCTCCGTCACTGAAGCAAGCAAGCCTCATGTTCCCTTCAAGCTGTCTGGCTGCCGGCCGCCATCTTGGCTGGCAGTTAAATTGCATATCTCCCTGATTAGCCAATGGGAAGGGCAGTGGACGTATGGCTAATTACCATGTTTCTCTTTTATTAGGATAGGATAGCCTTCAAAGATCTGGATATTTCTTTGCATTCAGTGTACAATTACTGTGTTCAACGTCTGTAGATCCCTTTGGAGGAAGGATTGGGAGAATATCTGCTACATACACTTGATGTGACATTGCAGGGTTCCTCAATGGGGATCTACCCGCTTCAAGCAAGTGCTCCAAAAAATGGCCCAGGTTTGGAAAACAGGTGAGAAATTATGATATTTTCCTTTTGCAATCAACCTTCTGCTTACCTTTTCTGTACCTATTTTAATCATGGTAGTTAAGCAACATCTTCTTTGATTGTCCATTATCTCGCCATAGAAACATTGTTGTCTATTAGACATTTCCCTGATTCCCATGGATCAAGGCCCTTGATTTCCATCTGGCCTTGCTGTTGACTATGGTAATTATACCCACATTGTCTCTAAAAGTTAAGTACTATCTCCTGGCCTCTCTATTCCATAATTTTATCATTTTATTGATACTAGGAACCCCAGTTCATCAGCAGTATCTCTTACCATCCATCAACCCTGACCTACAGAAGACATATATCACCAACCCTTCTCACTAGCATATTCCTCATTACTTTAATGAAGGAAGTGTCTGCTGGACCTTTCCAGGGAGCATAGTCAGCTGGAGAGCTCCCTGGTATTACATAATGAATCCATTCTAAGGTGTTTTTTTCTCTGAGGTTTTTTACTTTCTCCTTAATAGTCTACTAAGGTATCTTCACTTTATTTCCTATAAACCAGCAGTTCTCAACCTGTGGGTCGAGACCCCTTTGGCGTTCAAACGACCCTTTCACAGGGGTCTCCTAAGACCATCCTGCATATCAGATATTTACATATGATTCATAACAGTAGCAACATTACAGTTATGAAGTAGCAACGAAAATAATTTTATGGTTGGAGGAACCATAAACATGAGGAACTGTATTCAAAGGGCCAGAACGTTGAGAACCACTGCTATAAACCATCATAGGTTCCAAGCTTCAAGGAGCCACAGCATATTAGGACCAGCTCTAGGCATTCTTGCCAGGATATTAAATTTGAAGTCATGGAATTATCTCTGTATCATTAAATCTTCCATTCCAAACTGTTTTGTCCAGATATCTTGAGATCCAGTCCCACATGTTTTTCCCCCCATATATTTGCCATGTCCTACAGATCCTTTGGGGGATAATCCCTTTTATTCCATGGCAATCTACACTAATAAAAGAGAAACATGCAAATTGGTGTCACTTCACTATGCCCACCGGCCAATCAGAGCGACTATGCAAATTAGCCCCACAAAGATGGTGGTTAATTTGCATATGTAGGCGCAGAGTGAAGACTGAAAACTGAATTAGGTGTGCACAGGTCCCAGTCACCTGGGCCCCCTCCTCTCTTCCTCCACATTCAGACAAGGACCCCTCCTAAGTATATCTAACATGCATCCCACTACAGGCTTCCCATCATACCTCTTCATCTTTCCCAGACCATGGCAGAGGCCCTGCCTCTAGTCCCAGATCCCACTGATTCATTCTGAACACCACTATCAACACAATCTTTGTAAAAGATAAAGCAGACCACATCACCTCTAACTTAGAACCCTGTAACTGCCATTGCCTATAGCAGTCATAGGAGCAGACCCTGGACCTAACTGAAATGTTCAAACAGAATGCAGTATTTAAAGCAGAGGAATGAAAATTGCTCTGTGGACTTATGGGGACTCCTAGGCCAGGTTTACCAGGACTTTTATGATCTGTCCCCTTCCAGCAACATCTTTTAACTGTACAGAATCAACAGGGCTTGATGGCTAAGTTCAAGGACTCTAGAACTAATCTGCCTGCATTCTAATCCTTGCCACCTACTAGCTGTATAAAATTGGGCACATTGTTTCACCACTCCGTATTTGGGTTTCCTTATTGATAAAATGGGGCTAATAGTAATTCATGAGGCTTCTTTAAAGGACTAAATTAGTTTATATTTGTGAAGCACTTAAAACAGTTCCTGCCACATAGTAACTCTCAGTACATGTTAACTTCAAAAAAAATTTTCTTAAATGATTTTGGAGAGAGGAAGGGAGAGAAAGAAACATTGATGTGAGAGAGAGAAACATCGACTTTTTGTCTCCCAAATGTGCCCCGACCAGGAATCAAACTCACAAACTGGGTATGTGCCCTGACTGGGAATTAAACCTGCCACCTTTTGGTGTATAGGATGATGGAAGGAGAGGAAGTGCCCCTGTCCCCCACTTCATGCTATGGGTCTGAGTCTGTTTAAATCATCCTGGCCAGGACCTGGATACCCCCACAGAGCCCAGTTCCATAAGGAAAGGGAGAGCAGCTCAGAACAGAGACATTCAATGTGTGAGACCCAAGGCAGACCCAGCTTCTGGGCTATGAGGCCCTGCCTGCCAGACTATTTAGGGCTCCAGCCTGCTGACTTCAGTCAAGTTGCCTAGGACCAGGCAGGAACAGTGATGCACATTGGCTCACACCAGATAACCCCCCAGGAGGCCCAGGACCAACACACTAAGGGGCCAGATTCAACAACATTGGAGCAAAATCCAGCAAGCTCCACAAATAGATGCAAAGGTTTTTGCTTTTTTTTCTTTTTCTTCTTTTTTTTCATATCTCTTATTACTCTCTTTTTATTCTATTTTTTCTCTTTCTCTTTTCTTTTATATTTTAATTTTATTTTAATTATTTTCTCTTTCCTTTTTCTGTTTTTCTTTCACTATTCTATATTTTATTTTATTCATTATTATTATTACTTTAAAATTATTATTTCATTTATTAGTTTTCTTTCCTTTTTTATTCATATTCTATTTCTGTTCTCTTCCTTCTTTTATTTTATATTCTTTTTTCATTTTTTTTCTCATCTAATTATTTTCATCTTGTGTCTTTTAGTATTCTTTTTTTCTTTTTCTTTTTATTTTATGGTTGTTATTTTTGCTATTGTTGTTTTGGTGTGGGGTTTTTTTATTGTTTTCAGTTTGGTTTGGTTTTGCCTTGTTTTGTTCTATCAGCACCTGCATAATAGTTGGCATGATGTGGTCCATGTTGAGACTCATAGTCAGCAAGCCTGAGGGTTGAGCCCACCCACAAATGAGACAATAGTAAACAAAACCCAAATACAAAAGAAAGGACATTCCTAGAGCACCAAGCTCTGAAGATCAAGACGACTAAGCCACTGGGTTCCACAAGAAGGTCACCTAACCAAGACTAGGAGGTATAGCAGCCTTATCCAATACATAGAAACAAACAAAAAGAAACAGCAGAAATGGAGAAACAAAGAAAAAGGCTAAAAAAAACCCCACCAAAAAAACCCCAAAACAAAACAAAACAGGAGGAATCTCCAGAAAAAGAGCTAGATAAAACGGAGATAGTTAATTTATAGAAGCAAAGTATAAAGTAATGGCTTTTAGAATGCTCCACTGCTTGAAAAGGGACATAGATCCCATGAAAAACAACCAGTTGGAAATAAAGAATGACATACCTGAAATAAAGAATACCCTGAAGGAATTAACAATAGGTTAGAAGAAGCAGAGGATGAAATAAGTGAATTACAAGATAAGGAGAGCCTTGCTGGCATGGCTCAGTGGTTGAGCATCAATCTATGAACCAGGAGGTCACAGTTTGGTTCCCAGTCAGGGCATATGCCCGGGTTGTGGGCTTGATCCTTTGTGTGGGGAATGAAGGAGACAGTCAATCTATGATTTTTTCTTTCTCATCATTGATGTTTCTATCTCCCCCTCCCTCTTCCTTCCTCTCTGAAATCAATAAAAAACATATACTTTAAAGAATAAGTGTGTTATGTAAATTGGATTCTATATTTAATTTTTTTATAATTCAGGGGTCGATTTGATACATGTATAAATCATCTCAAACGTTTGAGGAGGAGGAGAATAAGGAGGAGGAGGAGAAGAAACTCACTCAGTTGGAGCAGCAAAAGAAAAAAAATACATAAAAAGCATGAGGACAGTTTACAGAAACTTTGAGACAACATGAAATGGAACTGCATCCACACCATAGGGTTGCCAGAGGAAGAAGAAAGTGAGCAAGGGATAGAGAACCTGTTTGAAGAAATAATGACAGAAAACTCCCCTAACATGGTGAAGGAAAAAGTCACACAAGTTCAGGAAGCACAGAGAGTTCCAATAAAGATGAACCCAAAGAGACCCCCATCAAGAAGCATCATAATTAAAATGGCAAACGATAAGACAAAAAAAGAATCTTAAGTGTAGTAACAAAGACAGTCAGTTATCTACCAGGGAGCCTCATAGGGCTGTCAGCTGATTTCTCAACAGAAACACTGAAACCGGAAGGGAATTGCAAGAAGTATTCAAAGTAAAGAAAACTTCAGGGCATATGCCCGGGTTGTGGGCTTGATCCTTTGTGTGGGGAATGAAGGAGACAGTCAATCTATGATTTTCGGCTATCATTCAAAATTGAAGATGAAATAAAGACTTTGCCAGATAAATACAAGCTAAAGGAGTTTATTACCAGAAAACCAGCTTTGCAAGAAATGCTAAAGGGATTGTTGTAAGGAGACAAGAAAGGAGAGAGAGAGAGAGAGAGAGAGAGAGAGAAAGATAGATATAAAGAATTAAAATGGCAATAAATAAGTACCTATAAATGATAAACTTACACCCTAGCCAGTTTGGATCAAGGGTTAGAGAATTGGCCTACAGGATGAAGGGTCATGGGTTCAATTACAGTCAAGGGCACCTACCTTGGTTGAAGGCTCAATCTAGGTGTTGGTCGGGGTATGTGTCAGAGGCAACCAATCAAAGTATTTCTCTCACATTGATATTTCTCTCTCTGTCTGTCTCTCCCCCCTCCCTTCCACTTTCTCTGAAAACCAGTGGAAAAAATATCCTTGGGTGAGGATTAACAAAAAACAAACAAACAAACAAACAAACAAACAAACAAATAAATATATAAACTTAAATATAAATGGATTAAATGCTCCAATCAAAAGACATAGGGTAGTTAAATGGATAAGAAAATATGACCCATATATATCCTGTCTACAAGAGACCCCTCAGAACAAAAGATTCACACAGGATAAAAGTGAAGGTATGGGAAAATTTTCCCTATATAAATGGAAACAACAACAACAAAAAACCTGGGATAGCAATATTTATATCTGACAAAATAGACTTCAAAATAAGGGCCATAAAAGAGACAAAGAAGATCACTACATAATACTAAAGGGATCCTTCCAACAAGAGGATATAACCCTGGTAAACGTATATGCACCCAATATAGAAGTACCCAAATATATAAAAAAAACTTCTTGAGGACTTTAAGGAAACAATCACCAGCAATACAATCATAGTAGGGGAAATTCACACTGAAATCACTGGATAGATCTTCCATAGAAAAAATCAACAAGGAAACAGTGACCTTAAATGACACACTAGATCAGATGGATTTAAACGATATTTGTAGAACATTTTATCCCAAGGCAGTAGATTATACATTCTTTTCAAGTGCACATGGAACATTCTCAATGATAGACCAAATGTTAGGACACAAAATAAGTTTTTACAAATTCAAGAAGATTCAAATCACATCAAGCATCTTCTCAGATCACAATGGCATGAAATTAGAAATCAACTACAGTAAAAACACCCAACACATGAAGGCTAAGTAGCATACTAGTAAGCAATGAATTGGTTACCAACTGGATCAAGGAGGAAATCCTTGGAATTTCTTGAAAATTTCCTGGAAACAAATGAAATGAACACACAAAAATCCAAATTTTTGGAACATTGCTAAAGTTCATAGCACTACAGGCTTACCTCAAGAAGCAAGAATATTTTCAAATGCATAATCTAACACTAAAACTAACAGAACTAGAAAGAGAATAACAAGTAAAACCCAAAGAGAGTAGAAGGAAGGAAGGAAATAATCAAGATCAGAGCACAAATAAATGACATAGAGACTAAAAAAATTTTTAAAAACCCACAAAAACATCCTAGCTGGTTTGGCTCAGTGGATAAAGTGTCAGCCTGCAGACCGAAAGGTCCTGGGTTCGATTCCAGTCATAGGCACATGCTCAGGTTGTGAGCTCGATCCCCAATAGGGGGAGTGCAGGAGACAGCTGATCAATGATTCTCTCTCATCATTGATGTTTCTATCTCTCTCTCCTTCTCACTTCCTCTCTGAAGTCAATAAAAAATATATTAAAAATTTAAACCCTTTGTTCTTTCTGTTTATTCTTTAGAAATAAAAAGTAATGTAAAATAGGTTATATTAAAACCAAAATCACAAAGAGACACACAAGCAACGCCCCCCAAAACAAACAAGCACACACACACAAAAAGATAAATGAAACCAAGAGCTAGTGCTTTGAAAAGATAAACAAGATTGATGAAACTTTAGCCAGACTCACCAGTAAACAAAAAGAGAGGACCCAAATAAATAAAATCAGAAATGAAAGAGGCAAAGTAACAACTGATATCACAGAAATACAAAGGATTGTAAGAAAATACTATGAACAACTATATGCCAACAAATTTGACAACCTGGGCAAAATGGACAAGTTTCTAGAAACATACAAACTTCCAAAATTTAACCAGGAAAAATCAGGAAACCTGAATAGATAGATAACAACTAATGAAATTGAAGCAGTAATCAAAAAACTCTCAGCCAACTAAAGTCCTGGCCAGGTGGCTTCACATGTGAGTTTTACCAAACATTCAAAGAAGAATTAACACCTATTCTCCTCAAACTACTCCAAAAATTCAAGAAGGAAGACTTCCAAGCTCTTTTTACAAGTCCAGCATTATCCTAATTCCAAAACTGGACAAAGACACTAATCATAAAGAAAGTTTTAGGCCAATAACCCTGATGAACATAGATGCTAAAATCCTCAACAAAATATTAGGAAATCATGTCCAGCAAATATTTAAAAGATCATATCACACGATGAAGTGTGATTTATTCTGGGGAAGAAAGACTGGTACAATATTTGCAAAGCATTAAATGTGATAAACCATATTACAAAATGAAGGATAAAAAGCACTGACCATATAAATAGATGCAGAGAAATCATTTGATAAAAAATCCAACACCCATTTATGATAAATACTCTCAGCAAAACAGGAATAGAGGGATAATACCTCCACATAATAAATGCCATATGTGTCTAACCACAGACAAGATCAAATTTAATGGGCAAAAACTAAAAGTGTTGCCCTTAAGAATAGGAACAAGACAGGGATGTTCACTTTCACCACTCTTATTCAAGATAGTGCTAGAAGTCCTAGCCGTAGCAATCAGACAAGAAGAAGAAATAAAAGACATCCAAATTGGAAAGGAAAAAGTAAAACTGTCATTATTTGCAAATGACATCAAGTATATAGAGAACCCTAAATATTCCACCAAAACACGACTAGAACTGATAAATGAATTCAGTTATGTAAATGGATACAAAATAAATATTCAGAAATAAGTTACACTCATAAAAGGTATCCAAATTGGAATGGAGGAAGTAAAACTGTCATTATTTGCAGATGACATGATATTGTACATAGAAAATCCTAAAGACTCCACCAAAAAACTACAAGATTTAATAAATATATTTGGCAAAGCAGCAGGATACAAATTTAACATCTAGAAATCAATGGCATTTTTATACACCACTAATGAACTCTCAGAAAGAGAAACTAAATAAACAATCCCATGAGTTTATTCTTGTGCATGGTGTAAGTTGGTGGTCTAATTTCTTTTGTCCAACATATCTTTTATTTTCTGTAGTACTCTCTTTTCTCTAGTTGCTGTTGTTGTTTGTGGGGTTTTTTTTTTTCATAGCAACCTGTTCTTGTTTTACAGATACAACAATTTTGTATTTCTCTCTGAAGGTTTTAATTATATTTTATTCTTCAATGTTATCTCTGCTCTCCGGTCATTTATCCTTTCTTTTAAAAAATCTTTTAAATTGATCTTAGAGAGAGGAAGGGAGAGGGATTGAGAGATAAAAACATCGTTGAGAGAGAAACATCATCAATTGGCTGCCTCTTGCATGCCCCCTACTGGAGATCGAGCCCACAACCTAGACATGTGCCCTGATGGACACTCAACCCAGTCAATGCTCAATCACTGGGCAACACTGGCCAGGGAGCTTACATTATCCTTTCTTGTAGTATCTTCATAGGTCAACATTCAATCACTGGGCAACACTGGCCAGGCAGCTTACATTATCCTTTCTTGTAGTATCTTTATTATGATGGAGATATCTCTCAAATGTCTGATAATATTGTTGGCTGTTATTTAAGAATGAGGCACTAAAAAGCTGATTGGAGTTATATAATGGCTTAAGTTTTAGGACTGATGACTTTAGTTTATTTTTAGGTATCAAATAGGAAATTTGTTTCCCCATGAAACAATCCTCTGCCTGGGTAAAGCTGTCCTGTGGTTAGGTGTTTTACATGTGTAAGTTGTACAAAGGTATTCCATTAACAGACTTTCAATTAATACATCTGTTTTCAGCTCCACATTTTACTAGTACTCCTGCCCTCTGGGAGTACATGCCATCTCTACTGGGGTTGTCAGCTTTCTTATAGACTATATCATCCTCCCGGTATTTTCCAGGCTATAGTTTCTCTTGCCCTACTTTATCAGTTACATTTTCTCATGATATTTTTCCTTTGGAAACTTGTTGAAACCTCTCTTCCACTTTCCTTTGTAATCACAGTCTTTTTTTCTTCTCGGTGAGTTGGTATCTTTATATATTAACTAGAGGCCTAGTGCACGAATTCATGCACGGGTGGGGTTCAGCCCGGTGGGGGGTGGGGGGGAGACAGTGGGAGGTTGGCCAGCCAGCCCACCTCAATCAAGGCCCGATCAGGGCCAGCCTGGTCTGGGGGAGGGGCCGTGGGCAATTGGCT
>NW_006287066.1:296019-299441 GCF_000327345.1 Myotis davidii | reverse complement strand
GGGGGGGCTGATTGGGGGCAGGGCAGGCCATGGGGAGGGGCTGCGGGCAGTGGACTGGACGGCCCCACCCCCGATTGGTGTGGGGGCGCAATTGGGGGCAGGGCCAGCTTGGGGGTGGGGCCCTGCCCCTGATTGGTGTGGGAGGGCCGATCGGTGATGGAGCTGGCTGGAGGGAGGGGCTGCAGGATGATTGGGGTGATGGGGGTGCATCAGGGTGAGGCCAGCTGTGGGGAGGGTCCACGGGAGGTTGGCTGGCCATCCCCGTCCCCAATTGGGGTAGGGGGGTGATCAGGGGCAGGGCTGACTGGGGGGAGGGGCTATGGGCCAATTGGGGTGGGCCAATCAGGGGTGGGACCAGCCAGGGGGAGGGGCCTCAGGAGGTTGGCAGGCTGGCCCCACCCCTGATGGGCTGGTTCACTTGCTGCAGTGGGCGTCATAGCGACTGGTCGTTCCAGTCATTACAGCGTTCCAGTCACTGGCTTTTTAAATATACAGATATGACAATACAGTTGATCTTTTAAGTTATTTCTTTGTTTTAAATACTTCAACATTTCACTATATTGATGTTTCACTTTATAATTTGTGAGTACTTTTGGGGGGATATGTATGTATACTATATGCATGGTGTTTTCATCTGATAATTTAAATGCATTTTAGTATTATGTTATTCTGTTTGATAGCTTTATAACTCTAATTTTCTAGCATATAACTAGGTTTTAAAAATCCAATCTCATTATCCTATCTAATAAAAGAGAAACATGGTAATTAGCCATATGTCCACTACCCTTCCCATTGGCTAATCAGGTATGCAAATTAACTGCCAGCCAAGATGGCGGCCGGCAGCCAGACAGCTTGAAGCGAACATGAGGCTTGCTTGCTCCAGTGACGGAGGCTTGCAACGTGGGCCCTGCTCTGTGCATGACATGGGGGAGCTCCCAAACCCCTGATCGACCCTGCTCTGTGCGTGACAGGGTTCGGAGCCCCAACCCCCCTGATGGGCCCTGCTCTGTGAGTGACAGGGGGCAGCGCCCCAACCCCCTGATTGGCCCTGCTCTGTGTGTGACAGGGGATGGCGCCGCAACCTCCACATCGACCCTGTCTTGAGTGTGACAGTGGGCAGTGCCCCAACCCCCCAATCGGCCCTACCCTGAGAGTGACTGAGGGTGGCATCGCAACCTCCCCATCCGCCCTGCTCTGTGCATGACAGGGGCGGTGCCCCAACTCCCCAATCAGCCCTGCTCTGAGCCCGACCAGGGTCTACACCTAGGGATTGGGCCTGCCCTCTGCCACCCGGGAGCAGGCCTAAGCCAGCAGGTCGTTATCTCCTGAGGGGTCCCAGGAGACTGTGAGAGGGCACAGGCCGGGCTGAAGGACCCTCCCCTCCCCACCAAGTGCACAAAGTTTTGTGCACCGGGCCTCTAGTTTGTTTTATAATAGCTGA
The DNA here is from genome assembly GCF_000327345.1 of Myotis davidii. NCBI lineage: Eukaryota > Metazoa > Chordata > Mammalia > Chiroptera > Vespertilionidae > Myotis > Myotis davidii. The sequence goes on along the minus strand of NW_006287066.1, from coordinate 298,000 downwards.
GTATAATCTAGTTATATTTTTGAATATGTATGTATTTGAAGTTTTAGTACCAGCTTATGCAACTTTCTCTTCACCACTTTTGCTTTATTCTTTCCTTCTGTTGATAGATTTTCATTTGTCCCAATCTTCTTTTTTTCTACACATTTGAAATATATAGATTGTACTTTCATTCTTTAGTAGTTTCTTTAATTTTTTGAACACATGCACACTTAACTCCTCACTTTTCCAATAAAACTGTTATTAAATATTTCAATCCTACCTTCAGACATTGTCATGATTTTATTCCTCTTTGAACACTTCTCATCTTCCATCTTATTACATTTCTTTAGAGTTTCCATTTCACATTTTTATTAAAACAAATAATATATTTTGCTCTCAATAATTAAATATCTCTACACTTTAAACACATTTCTGTGTTATTGTTATATATACATATCTCTCAGTAATTATTTTAGTGAGTGTCTGGGAATATGAACTCTCTTGGTTATTACATTGAAAATTTATTGTTTAAATTGAGCACTGAATAAATACTAAACTATTGTTCCTAGGGGAAATACAGTGTTAGGCTTCTGTAACCCTACATTTACATGAACTAATAAATCTATTGTTAGGATCATTGAGTGAGGAACGCACGAGGCCAAAAGTGGTAAGGGATTATAAATGTATCAGATCACCTGCAAACCAGATGGGCTGCCCAAAATGGCATCAGCGCCCAAGGATGAGGAGGCAGAAATTTTAAAAGACTCTAGGCGGGCTTTTACAGCGGGAAAATCTCTGGGTGGGTCTGGATCCTGGGTAAGTCTTGAGGGTAAAGTTACTCGTCTTAGCCATTGGAATGTGGTCTAAGCAAAGGGGAATGTCAGTTCAAAATGATCTAAAAGCCAGTTTCCCAGGATAGGGCATATTGATTCAATTATTTGATTAGACCTAACATTCCAGCCATTTTGTTTTATGGAATAGGGATGGAGGTTATTTTTTTCTGTCTCAGAGGGGACATTGAGATCACAGGGGATGGACTGGGATTATAGTCAGCTGGAACACTGTATAGATTCCTCATGGTTGGAGTGAGGGGTTGCAGCAGTGTGGTTTCCCCAAGAGGCTGGTTGGTGAAGGCTCGAAAGTGGTCCTGAAGGAAAGATGAAAAATGGCACAGAATATATGGGCCAAATATGAGGATAAGAAATAAGAATGTTAATGGTCCTATGAAGGAAAGTAGTCAGGTATATCAATTTATATTCTTTAGCCAGTAGTCCCATGAATTTGATTGATGCTCTCTAATATTTGTGGCCCTTTCTGTTACTTTTTGGGCAGTATCTCTGACTAGGCCAGACTGACTGACATAAAAAACAACATTCTTCTTTCAGAAATGAGGAGCGGGATTATCTGGACTGCCCTTTTGTGTCAGATATTATGGGTTATGGGGACAGGTAAAGACTAATTACTGGGGGGCTATGTCTACTTTAAGTAAGAGATAGACTAGAGTACAGGTTCCTATCCAATTGATCATGTCTTCTGCTAAGAAGGGATGTAGAGGAAGATCCCTAGCACATGTTAGTGTTTGATTAAGTTGATGGGTGGAGTTTGTATGTGATACCCAAGGCTGAGGAAACCTGTTGAGTGACTTAGGAGGTAAAAGCTGGTCCTGAGGCAGCCACAGTGTCACTTGTCTGATTTTGCTGCTTTTCTGGGTCTGGAGCTCAAATACAACTGAGGCTTAGATGTTATCTTTAGGGAGGAAAAGGTCAGGGGGTCTAAAATGCTTGACTAGTCATATGCTAGGGGAGGAAAAGTTACCCTGGGGGCAAGGTTCTTGCTTTTCCAGTTTTGTCCCTTGCTAGGTATCTGGAGCTTTCTGCCCTGGTGAGTTTCTGGGGGTCTAACATTCTGAGAGTCTGTCTAACATTTCCGTCCTCAAGGATTTTTGGCACTGAATTCTTTCAGAGAAGAGCGATGCAGGGTCTCTTTTTTTAACTGCTTCCTG
>NW_006287066.1:286358-295976 GCF_000327345.1 Myotis davidii | reverse complement strand
GGTAACATTTTTCTTGAGAGCTAAAAATCCTTGCTCTCTGTCAGAGGGATGATGAGGCCTGGGCACAAAAGGAGGTTGTGATGGTGTCTAGGGGTGGTATTTTCTGAGTACAAGTAGGGCTTGTAACCTGGTGGCAACAAACTGTTACAAATTTTAGTATTATTGGGGCAAAAGCTAGAATGACAAAAATTATGACAAATGGCCTGGTTGAAGGAAATAGACATTAGTTTGCAGGGTTGTAGCCAAATAATATAAAACCATAAAAATTCTCTAAGACTCCATACGCAGCAAAATTGCAGGCATATGTCATAGCAATATCTTTACAGACACAGATCTTAGAGCAAGAGAGACTAAGGAGAAAATGAACAAATGGGACTACATCAAAATAAAAAGCTTCTGCACAGCAAGAGAAGCCATCAACAAAACAAGAAAGCCCACTGTATGGGAGAACATATTTTCCATGTTATATCTAATAAGGGTTTAATCTCCAACATTTACAGAGAACTCATACAACTTAACAAAAGGAAGATAAACAACCCAATCAAAAAATAGGCAAAGGACCTAAATAGACACTTTTTGAAAGAGGACATTCAGAAAGCCAAGAGACATATGAAAACATGCTCACAGTCACTAATCATTTGAGAGATGCAAATCAAAACAACAATGAGGTACCACCTCACACCTTCCTGCCCTGCTTTGAGTGTGACAGTGGGCAGGAAGTAAAAGGGTAATATGCCTCCCAGCATAATATGCCTCACCCACAGAGCAGGGCCGATCAGGGAGTTGGGGCGCCACCACTGTCACACTCAGGGCAGGGCCGATGGGGAGGTTATGGCTCTACCCCATCACACACAGAGCAGGGCCCACTGGTGGGGCGGGGGAGGGTTGGGGCGCTGCACCCTGCCATACATAGAGCAGGGCCGATCAGGGGGTTGGGGCGCCTTCCCCTGTCACGAACAGAGCAGGGCGGATAGGGAGGTTGTGGCCCTGCCCCCTGTCCCCCACCCCACACAGAATGGCTATCATCAACAAATCAACAAATGACAAGTGCTGGAGAGGATGCAGAGAAAAAGGAACCCTCCTTCACTGCTGGTGGGAATGCAGACTGGTGCAGCCACTGTGGAAAACAGTATGGAGTTTCCTCAAAAATTAAAAAATGGAACTTCCATTTGACCCAGTAATCCCACTTCTAGGAATATATCCCAAGAAAACAGAATTTATGCATGCATAAAATCATAACCAATTGACACAAGACACTGATAGGTGGGTGAGGGCATGTGCCGGGGGGTAGGGGAGGCTGGGGGGAAGGTCAATGGGGAAAAAAGGAGACATATGTACTACTATTTGTAATACTTTAAACAATAAAAAAAAAGAAAGAAAATGGGACATGGACTCAGACTATGCCCTCAGTTCCTGCTACCTCCCTTAGGGGTAGAATGGGTGAGGGAATAGAAGTGGCTGTTGAGGAAAGTGGTCTTTGGGTGGCCCAAAAACGTGTGTTAGGTGGGGGAAAGGTTGTATTGGAACTTGTGTTCTCGAGATTTGGGCTCTCAGGGGCTGGAGAAGAAAGTGGTTGCTGGTTAGGAGGGCCTGGGTTTTGGGAATCTACTGCAGGTGAGGGAGGTGACCTGGAAGGGGCTGGAGGTTGGCGGTCTGCTGGGTCAATACTAGATTCAGAATCAGAAGTGTTAGAGATATGATGTTTTGTGTGAAGGAGAAGGGTCTGATGGGTAGAGCAGGACTGACAGAGACAGGGTCAAGACTGAAGGGTGAGAAAGGCCTGGACGTAGGGAATCTCTGATCATTTCCCATTGTAGTGACAGCAATTATCTAAATATCGCAATAAAATTAAAAGTGCCGTTTTTAGGCCATTGAGACTCATTACCTAGTTTATATTTTGGCCAAACAGTGTTACAAAAGAAAATGAGGCGCTTGGCCCTGATCTCTCCTATGAGTCTAAGGCAGTTGAGATTTTTTAAAAAATATATTTTTATTGGTTTCAGAGAGGAAGGGAGAGGGAGGTAGAGATATAAACATCAATGAAAAATACCACATGACCTCACTCATTTATAGATGATAAAGAACATGATAACCTGATGAACAAAAAGATAGATACAGAGGCAGAGGAGCATTGAACAGATGGTCAAATTACAGCGGGAAGGCTGGGAAATGCTGGCGGGGAGGCTGATGCTCTATCCACTGAGCCAAACCAGCTAGGGCCAGTTGAAATTTTTAAGGAGACAGCCAAGTGGGGTCATTTTAGGGAAGTGTGGAGGGAGTGTTCCCCATGATAAGGAAAATAAGCGTGGCCCAGGAGAGAGGAAGGGTGAGTGACAGACCACAATTCCAAAGGTGACTGTTTAGGGCAGGGGTCCCCACCACTAAACAAACCACCATGAGAAACGAGGGGTGACCCTCCGGACTGGGCATCTCCAGTTCAGAAGGACCTGAGACTGAACAGCAGGAGGACTCTTCTGGCCTTGTGCTGGGACTTCCCAGGAGTCAGTGAGAGTAAGTGGTCAGAAAACTCGAGATGAGGGAAATTTGTGGAATGCCATTCACCTAGAAAAGATTGGCAGGTGTGAGATGGAGGGTCAGCAGTGGAGAAGGAGAGGTTCTTGATCCAGTGTCCTCCTTGGCTGGTTCAGGATGGCCCATCAGGGGGGGAGGCCTAATTGAGGCCTGTGATCGTGTACCCTGAGTATGATTTGGAGGTAAGCCCAGGATGAGTTGCTGTTGCCTACCGTTCTCAGAGTAGCAAACCTGGGGTCACTGAAGCTGGGGCAATGGCTCCCCTTCCCTGTGGAACCCTCCCGGGTTTCAGCACCAACTGTTATGGTTCCTGAAGGAGGAACACATGAGGCCAGAAGTGGTAAGGGATTATAAATGTATTAGGTCATCTGCAAACCAGATGGACTGCCCAAAATGGCATCAGCACCCAGGGATGGGGAGTCAGAGATTTTAAAAGACTCTAGGTGGGCTTTTTTGCTGGGGAATTCTCTGGGTGGATCTGGATCCTGGGAAAGTCTGAAGGGGAAAGTTACTGGTCTTAGCAAATGGGATGTGGTCTAAGGAAAATGGAATGTTAGTTGCAGACTGATCTTAAGGTCAATTTCCTAGGGGAGGGGATATCAATTTGATTATTTGGTCAGATCTAACATATATAACCTTGTATAAATTATGTGTGATTCTGTTTAAGATATTTTGTTTAATTTATATTGCTGATTCATTAACATAGAAGTCTATTGATAGATATAGATATAGATAACAAATAAAGATAGCTTGGATCAAAGGCAAGGCAAGCATCTCTGGGATCAGAAATCCATATGGTAAGCAAGGGTGAAGCCAGAGGCATATGAGTTCTATGTTAATGAGCCAACAATATATATACAGTAGGTCCTCGGGTTATGTCAGAGATCCGTTCCTACGGCGTGTTGTAACATGATTTTTGCCGTAAGTTGGAACCCACCTACATAAGCATCTACATCACTCACATGGAGCACATACACAGCAGTAATGAAGTGAAACAGTAAAAAAAATTTAAAAGGAAGATTACAATTCCTGACCTTTACTTGTAGTAAATAAGTAATAAAAAAACATAAAGCACATATGTACATATGTCAAAATGACGGAACTTTTTTTTAATAAATAAATGGGAGATGGCAAGGTAACCACAAAATGACGTACGTCGAGTCCTATGTAACCCGAGGACTGTCTGTATACTATCTGAAAGAAGCTTATCTAAAACACATTTCCTCATACGGCACATCATAACTTGAACTCAGGAACACAAGGCACCACTTAGGCATTATGCTTGGTGGCCATTTTAAACAGCGAAATCGCCAACAAAAAGCACAGAATTGCAAAAAATGTGGCACAAAGTAGATTACAAAAAGGATACCTGCTTACAATAGGGGAGCTGAAACAATCAAGTAGAGCAGCATGTTGTTTGAACTCAGCTGGGACCATAAGCATCTGATGTCTCAACATTTCCCTCTCAATGTGTATGTCTGTAAATAACCACAAAGGGTAGCATGTATTGATTTGGGGTTTATAAATAAGTTTTTGTGAGTGGGCAAATTTGCAAATAGGGAATCTGCAAATAATGAGGATTGACTTTTCATGAAGTTAAGGCATCCATGTAACAAGTACCCAGGTCAAGAAATAACACATCTCCTGCATCCCTTTGGGCCCTCTTCGAAGGGTAACCACTGTCCTGACTTTTAATATCATATATTAGCTTGTCTATTTTTTTCACACTATATCAATGTAAGTATGTGTTGTGTACTCTTGTGCCTGACTGATTTTGTTCAATATTACATTACTAGAGGCCCAGTGCATGAAATTTATGCACTTGAGAGGGGGGGTCCCTTAGCCTGGCCTGTGCCCTCTCGCAGTCTGGGAGCCCTTGGGGGATGTCCAACCTAAGCCAGCAGTTGGACATCCTTACTGCTGCCGCAGAGGTGGGAAAGGCTCCCACCACCACCACTGTGCTTGCCAGCCATGAGCCCAGCTTCTGGCTGAGCAGCGCTTCCCCTGTGGGAGCTCACTGACCAGCAGTGGGCAGCTCCTACATTGAGCATCTGTCCTTCTGGTGGTCAGTGCACGTCATAGTGACCAGTCATTCTGCCATTCGGTTGATTTGCATATTAGGGTTTTAATATATAGGATTCATCCATATTGTTGCAAGTCATAATAGTATTGTTCACGTTAAGCATTTTGTCAATCTGTTCTGTACAATTAATTTTGTCTGAAGTGAATTTGTATTCCTATTGTTGCTTTTGTTGTCTTGCCTAGGATATTTCATGTGCTTTAGATTTCTGATTTTCAAAGTCATTTTAAGTGGGAATCTTTCTGCTTCTTCAATCTTTCCTTTGCTTTCTAGTAATGGAGTGAGTATGCTGCTGCCTTCCCTTGTCCCCCACCCCACTCCAGACTCTAGTCCAGAACCAAATCTTATAGGGGTGTGTTTCAGCATACCTGTTCTGCCAAAAGGTTGGAGATACCCAGTCTCAAAGCCTGCAGCAGACTTGGCTCAGGTCCTGCTCATGAGGCTATGGCTGTCCACCTGCCTCTTTGGGTCCCTATTTTACTGGAAATAGTTACACTAAGTAGCAGTGTGGAAGCCTTTCTAAGTCCCCTTGACAGAAGCGACACCCCACTCCAGCTCCTGGATTCATGCAGGGAACCTGACTCTACTCTGTGCCTTGTGTGGAATTGTTCGGTTCCTATTTTTCTCCCAGAGTCAGTCTCCTGCCACCACTGCCTGGGTCCCGACCTGGAGCCCAGCAGGCCTTTGGCTTCATCCTTGCTCACCATTATGGACTTCTGATCCCAGAGATGCTTGCCTTGTCTTTGATCCCCACTATCTTTTTTTGTTATCTCTTTTTATATTTGACCTGTCATTGCTATGTATCAGGAAATGGGTTAAGTTGAGGAGTGGGCTTAACTATGCTATCCTGCCTGATGTCTGTATTGCTTTGTTTAATCAGAGGACTAGTGGCCCGGTGCACAAAATCTGTGCACATTATAAGGGGATTAATTAGAAGAAATATTTTAATATTGCTATTTGCCCTTTCTCTATAATAGAAGTGTTAGAGATGAAAGAAAATTAGTAAAATGTATATGGAAATCTTCCTCCTGTCAGAGTCTGGGGTACACCACGGGACCCAGAGTCAAGTCCTTGCCCACCTACTTGCACCTCAAAATCACGCAAGACCCAGATGTGGCTGGCCCCCCCAATTGGACTAGATCCAGACCTGGCCAGTCCTACCCTTGTCAAGCCTCACCAGGTGGGGGGTGCAGCCTCAAGTCCCCTGACCCGGTGCCAGTGCAGAGGCATGGCCTGAGGTCCCCCAGCCTGGGCCAGAGCAGGGGGCGTGCCTTGAGGTCCCCCGTCAAGCCCCGCCAGGTGGGGGACACAGCCTAAGATCCCCTGTCAAGCCCCGCCGGACAGGAGGCGCAGCCTCAGGTCCCCTGGCCTGGTGCCGGGGTGGAGGGCGGGGGGCATGGCCTCAGGTCCCCCATCAAGCCCTGCCGAGTCGGGGGAACAGCCTGAGGTCCCCTAGCCTGGCTTCAGGGTGGGGGGCATGGCCTGAGGTCCCCCATTAAGCCCTGCTGGATGCCCCTGCCACCCCTGCCTGGGTCCCGACCTGGAGCCCAGCAGGCCTTTGGCTTCATCCTTGCTCACCATTATGGACTTCTGATCCCAGAGATGCTTGCCTTGTCTTTGATCCCCACTATCTTTTTTTGTTATCTCTTTTTATATTTGACCTGTCATTGCTATGTATCAGGAAATGGGTTAAGTTGAGGAGTGGGCTTAACTATGCTATCCTGCCTGATGTCTGTATTGCTTTGTTTAATCAGAGGACTAGTGGCCCGGTGCACAAAATCTGTGCACATTATAAGGGGATTAATTAGAAGAAATATTTTAATATTGCTATTTGCCCTTTCTCTATAATAGAAGTGTTAGAGATGAAAGAAAATTAGTAAAATGTATATGGAAATCTTCCTCCTGTCAGAGTCTGGGGTACACCACGGGACCCAGAGTCAAGTCCTTGCCCACCTACTTGCACCTCAAAATCACGCAAGACCCAGATGTGGCTGGCCCCCCCAATTGGACTAGATCCAGACCTGGCCAGTCCTACCCTTGTCAAGCCTCACCAGGTGGGGGGTGCAGCCTCAAGTCCCCTGACCCGGTGCCAGTGCAGAGGCATGGCCTGAGGTCACCCAGCCTGGGCCAGAGCAGGGGGCGTGCCTTGAGGTCCCCCGTCAAGCCCCAGTCCTGAGAGACACCAGACTTCTCGGCCAGTTTTTGGTTCATGGATTCCCTTTGCTGAACTCTCCTTAGAGTGCATGGACGTCTAGTGCCGGGGTGGAGGGCGGGGGGCATGGCCTCAGGTCCCCCATCAAGCCCTGCCGAGTCGGGGGAACAGCCTGAGGTCCCCTAGCCTGGCTTCAGGGTGGGGGGCATGGCCTGAGGTCCCCCATTAAGCCCTGCTGGATGGGGAGCATGGCCTAAGGTCCCCTAGCCTGGTGCCAAGGTGGGAAGTGCAGCCTGAGGTTCTCGGCCTGGTGCCAGGGTGAGGGGTGTGGCCTGAGGTCCCCTGTCAAGCCCCACGGGAGCAGGGGCAGGGGTGCAGCCTCAGGTCCCTGCTGATTGCTCATTAAGGCTCATTAGGGAAACTCAGCCTCTGCTGTGAGTGCAGCCATCTTTTTTTAAAAAAATATATATTTTATTGATTTTTTTACAGAGAGGAAAGGAGAGAGATAGAGAGTTAGAAACATCGATGAGAGAGAAACATCGATCAGCTGCCTCCTGCACACTCTCCACCGGGGATGTGCCCGCAACCCAGGTACATACCCTTGACCGGAATCGAACCTGGGACCCTTCAGTCCGCAGGCCGACGCTCTATCCACTAAGCCAAACAAGTTTCGGCAAGTGCAGCCATCTTGTGTTACAGAAACCCTCTGCCTCCGCTGTGGGTGCTGCCATCTTTGTGGTGCAGTGATGGTCAATTTGCATATTCCCTCTTTATTATATAGGATAGCAAAGCTATTTGTATTCTGAAATAAAGCATTGTTCAAGAGTTCTCACTCAGGTGGAACTAACCCAAATGTCTATCAACTAATGAATGGCAAACAAAATGTGGTATATCAATATAATGGAATATTAGTTATTCCAAGAAATAACTCTTTAATCATTAAAAAGAATTACTGATGCATGTTATTACATGGATGAACTCTGAAAAGATTATGCTGAATAAAAGAAGCCATACACAAAAATCCTATATATAGTATGATTCCATTTATATGAAATATTCAGAACAGGTAAATCCATAGAGACTCATAGCTGATTGGTGGTTTCGGGAGCTAGAGGGAGGAAGAAATGGGGAGCGACTTCTAATGGGTATAAGGGTCCTTTTGGGGTGATGAAAATGTTCTGGAACTCAATACTGGTGATGGTTGCACAACATTGTGAACATAGGAAATGCCACTGAATTGTACACTTTAAAATAGTTAAAATCATGAACTTTATATTATGTGAATTTTAGTACAGGCAAAAAAAAAGTATCCACTCTTTTGCACACCTTCCTAACTGCTGCTGTTTGAATAGATCAGTCCTTTGCACCAACACAATACGGGGTTTATACCTTTACTGCACATCTTTACATTACACCACAAATTATTTGTCCTTCTACCAGACTATAAGCATGTTCAAGAGAAGAGCTATGTCCTATTCAGATTTGTTTCTTTACTACCTTGTTTAGTGTCTGGCACTAAGTAAACCCAATAAGTACTTGTTGAATAAATGAATGAGCACATTAGTTGAACTCAAATGACCTCTCAAAAATTTCACTCTTCTTCTGGGTCTCTCAATTTATTGTTAAAATTATCCCCTGGGGAATTTTATTTTCATTGGCAAACATATTTTAATGCACTAACTCAGGGCTGGAGCCTTTAGTATTAGGTAACAATACCAGCAGTTCTGAAGGGTCCCTGGGGACCCTCCTAAAACTCTGACCTCCCAGCCGTTGACAGTTCTAACCTAGCATCTACTGGAGGTACAATCATAATGGCTGCAGGCTCAGTTATTCAAAATATTCTCAACAACTATGCACAGAAATGTTTCTGCTGAGTCACCCTCCAGCATAAAGTGTTTTCTTTACAGTGCTTTCATCTGTCCTCAGAGGTGTAAACTGCAAATATTGCAGCCTCCCTCTATAGAGGAATAAGTGATGCATCATTTTGGAAGAGACTTCAAAGTGCTTTCCTGTCTATGCTCCAATGTGTGTAAATTACACATTTGCAGGCTTTGGGGTTATAAATTTCCAGAATATACCAGTTATCAGATTAAAATTTTGAGATACAAAAATTTATTCCTTAGTTTTAGCTTCAATTCTTCACAATATGGCTAAATATGTATTTCTTGTTCCAACTAATGTAAAGCTAAGGATGGGAAACAGTTATTAATAATTTCCCCAGTGTTAGTCCTTTATACCCTCAAAATCATCTTTTTCACTCTTCCATATTAAAATTTGCAATCCTTTTGTTTAAAAAAACTGAGAACCTACCATGTGCCAGGAACTCTGGATTCCAACATCCTATCTAATAATAGACAAACATAGTAATTAACCATACCTCCACTATGCTTCCCATTGGCTAATCAGGGTGCTATGCAAATTAACTGCCAACCAAGATGGTGGCTGGCAGTCAGGCAGCTGAAGTGAACATGAGGTTTGCTTGCTCCAGTGATGGAGGAAGCCAAGGTTCCCCGCCTGCCGTCAATTACAGAAGGTAAATAAATCCCAGAATTAAAAAGAAAAAAAGGAGAGACTTGGAGCTTCAGTTGCAGGCTTGGCCTACCTGAAAACAGCCCTCAGCCCCTCATCCAGGCTGACCAGGCACCCCAGTGGGGACCCCCACCCTAAAGGGGGTGTGGGCAGCCTGTAAACAGCCCTTAGCCCCTCATCCAGGCTGCCCGCACCCAGTGAGGACCCTCACCCCGAAGGGGGTGCAGGCAGCTTGAAAACAGCCATCAGCCCCTCATCCAGGCTGGCCAGGCACCCCAATGGGGACCCCCACTCTAAAGGAGGTGTGACCAGCTGCAACAAGCCC
>NW_006287066.1:262646-286244 GCF_000327345.1 Myotis davidii | reverse complement strand
ACAGAGAAGTGGGGGGCAAGAGCTGGGTAGAGGGGGCAAAAGGGGGGGAAATAGTGACATCCTATATAATAATAATAAAAGGCTAATATGCACATTGACTGAACGGCTGAATGACCGGTTGCTATGATGCACACTGGCCACCAGGGTATAGACGCTCAATGCAGGAGCTGCCCTCTGGTGGTCAGTGAGCTCCCACATGGAGGAGCTCTGCTGAGCAACAAGTCAGGCTGATGGCTGCCAGTATAGCGGTGGTGGCGGGAGCCTCTTCTGCCTCCTCAGAAGTGCTAAGGATGTCTGACTGCAGCTTAGGTCTGCTCCAGCAGTGGACATCCCCGGATGGCTGCCAGGCTGCCAGAGGGATGTCTGATTGCCAGCTTAGGCCCAATCCCCTGGGGAACAGACCTCAGCCAGCAGATGGTCATCCCTCCAGGGTCCCAGACTGTGAGAGGGCACAGGCCGGGCTGAGGGACCTCCCCTCCCCCGCCCCCCGAGTGCACAAATTTTTGTGCACTGGGCCTCTAGTTCTATATAATAAAATGCTAATATGCAAATCGACTGAACAGCAGAACAACTAGTTGCTATGATGCTCACTGACCACCAGGCAGCAGACACTCAATGCAGGAGCTGACCCCTGGTGGTCAGTGCACTCCCACAGCTGGAATACCGCTCAGCCAGAAGCCGTACTCAAGGCTGGCGAGGACGGCAGCAGTGGCGGGAGCCTCTCCTGCCTCTGTAGCAGCACTAAGGATGTCTGACTGACATCCCCTGAGGGCTCCCAAACTGTGAGAGGGAGCAAGCTGGACTGAAGGACCCCCCCTGCAGTGCACGAAATTTGTGCACTGGGCCTCTAGTAAACTATAATCCCTCTGTTTAAGGTGTGAGTTTATAGTCTTTCTTGAGGGTTTGCTTGAAGTTCCTATTTATGACTCTAACCCAGCTTTGTAAGGTATGTCCCTATATTTACCAGCTGACAAACATTTTACTAGCATATTATCCTTTGTGCTTTTAATAAATGGAAAGAATCAGTGTTAATCTTTCTTCATGTGCCAATAATCAGCAGCCTGTGGGCAGGTAGAAAGTGTCTGTGCCCAGCCACATGAAAATCCCTTCAATTACCTGAAATGGAGATACACAGTAGAAGCTTGAAAATAATTGCTTTCTAGCAATTTCTGCAAAGGTAGAGTTCAATGGAAATATCCCTTTCTGACAGAGCATGCCCCGGTCTAACATCACAGAGTCACCTCATCTGATTTGATTAATGCAAACAGGACTTTTTTGGGAAATCCCACAGCCACCAACAGTGCCCTGGAGTTCTCAGTCACTCTCTGTGGTCCCCAGAACTGCAGCTGGGGGATTTGGCATATTTCTCTATCATCTAGGAGACCCAAGGAAACTGAAGCCATCGCTTCCTCTGTTTACTCAATATCCTAGGGAGAGGGGATGTATGTGGTCCCTGGTCTGCTTTGAAAGGGATGTGCTAGGATTCCAAAACCAGTCCTGCAGCCTGCCTCCAACAGTGATGCTGACTATTGTGGCAATCAGCATCTCTCTATCATTTAAGCCACCCGAAAAATAGTTCTACAGTAAAAGGATTTAGTCACCTGTCATTCATCGGTCCTGATCACAAATACTATTATTTGGCTACAGCTGGTCAGCAAGGCATTCGAGGGTCTGCTTTGGATGTGAGAATGACTTCTCCTTCCTCTTAATGCCTTTTGAACCATCTTCTTGTATGTAGCTATATTGTAGCTAAATATATGCCTGCTTGTCACTTAGTTTGGGTTTTGCAGAAGTTAACCCTAGGACAAAGATTCAAATGCAAGGAATTTATTTGAAAAGTGATCCCAAGAGACACTGGTAGGGGAGGGAGGCAGGTAAAGGAAGTTATAAAAATATCATTACCAAGCAAGGTACTGGGTGAACCCTGGGAAACAGAGTATTACACAAATCTCAAGAGTTATCGCACCTGAGGAGTGAGGAAATTGTGATGTTTACATGCCAATTTCCACCAGCCATTGGTGAGGGCCATTCCAGTGTAACATTAATTCTATAACTATATGGGGAAAATGAACCTTAATTCCTACTTCATTTTACACAAACAATTTAATGCAAGAAAGAGCATATGCCTACCCTGGCTGGGTGGCTCAGTTAGTTGGAGCATCATCCTGTACACCAAAAGTTTGAGGGTTCAATTCCTGTCAGGACACATACCGAGGTTGAGGTTTCATCCTTGGTCAGGGCACATATGGGAGGCAACCAATCGATGTTTCTCTCTCTCTCTCAAATCAAAAAACAAAAACAAACAAAAAAATATCATCAGGTGAGGATTAAAAAAAAAAAAGAGCATATACCCACATGTAAGAGTTAGAACTATAAACTAGAAGAAATCAAAGGAGAATATGTGTACTACCTTAGAGTAGGCAAAGATTTCTTAGGCAGTACACAGAAAGAACTGATAAAAAGCACCTGAAAATTAATAAATGAACTTTATTCAAAATAAAATACTTCTCTCCTTTGAAAAACATTAATAAGAAAATGAAAAGGCAAGTCATAGCATAAGGAAATAATACTTTCAATACATATATCTCACCAAAGACTATATCCATAATATGTAAAGAACTCTGACAAATCAATAATGACAAAAGATTGAAACAGACATTCATAGAATAAGATATACAAATGGCTAGTAAGCCATTTGAAATGGGTCTCAACATTATTCATCATCAGGGAAATGCAAATTAATGAGATACTGCTATACATCTACTAGAGTTGCTAAAACTAAAAGGACTTGACAATCCAAATGTCATCGAGAATAACTGGAACTCCCATATTTTTTTGGTAGGAGTGCAAAATGGTACAACCACTATGGAGAACTCTTTGGGGTTAAACATATATCTCTTTAGAGCCCAGAAATTCCACTCCTAGGTATATTTTGAAGACAAATAATAGCACATATCTACAAAAATATTGTAAGCACAAAAATGTTTTTAACAGCTTAACAAACAGAAAACAATCCACATATCCATCAACAGGTGAAGAATGAAAAAAACTATGATATTATCTTACAATAGAATGTAAAAAGGATGAAATACTGATACATACAACAATATGGATGAAGCTAAAAGACAATTATATTGAGCAAAAGAAACAGATACAAAAGAGTACATTCTGTATGGTTTCATATATATTAAGTCCAGGAACAGAAAAGCCACGCTGTAGTGATTAAAAATCAGATCAGTGGTTGCCCGTGGGAGTTGGAAATTGACTGGAAGGAGGAACTCCTAAGGGAATTTGGAGCTTTTAAAAAATATTCTGTATCTTGTTTGGGATGGTGGTTCCATGAGTGTATATAGATGTCAAATCTCTCCTAATTGAACATGTAAGATCTGTTTTTTTATTGTATAAAATTATACCCTAATATATATATATAGATTTGTCTTTTTTTTTAAAAAAAAAGAAAACACAACACCCATTAAAATATGAAGTAATTTGCTTCATTTTCTGCCTTTCAACTAGATTAAAGCTTCAGGAGGTTAGAAGCCACATATGCTTTGTTCTCTGTTATGTCCCCAGCACCCTGTACAGTTTGTAGGATCTCCTGAATGCTCAAGTCACATTTGTTAATATCATAGGTTTTTAAAGAGCTTCTGTTATAAACTGTGGCTTTCTATCTCTCTTTGCATACATGGTCTGTTCTTGGCAAATGCTTGTTGCCCCAGAAGCTTGAGCACAGGTGTATTGTCTAGGATGGGAGCTTGAAGGTGGGAACCCAGCAATGCCCCAGGTGTCCTTGGGCACTGATAGGCTCCCAACTGTGAGCACCAGCTGCTCTTGTGAAGGGTGTCTGACAACATGGAAGGTGAGAGCCTCTGAGACCAAATGTCAGACTCCCATTTCCATCCTTCTGCCTGTAGGGAGCCACAGGAAGTAATTTTAACCCTGCAAAAGAGAAGTACCAACATGTGTGCTGCTTTGTAACTTACCAAGTATTCTCCCACAAATGATTTATTTTATCCTCCCTATGACCCTGTAGGTATGTATTTACTAATCCTATTTTACAGAGAGGTTAAGCGATTTCCCCAAGGTCACACAGCTGGCAAGTGGTGGAATTGGGCTTGAAACCAAGTTTCTGACCATTTACTACTATATTAAATGCACTGCTGCTGTGTCATGTAAGGACCTTCAGCAGTTTCTGAAATCTGACCCCTTCAAGCTCTACTGGACTAATGGAAAGATAAGAGACAAATATCCCTTGCCTTGGATAAATAAATTTCAGGAGCAATTTATTCTATATATCCCTGAAAGATTAACCTGCCTGGACAACCATTATGATAGTCACTGCCCCATGCAAATTTTCCATGCTCCTCACCACCTACAAAGTTCACTCTTCTTAGCTGCTGTTCAGTGCTCTTCTGCCCAATTCAACTTTGTGGCCTCATCCCCCCAAAACCTTGCCTTCTGGCTGTTTGTCACTATCCTCATCTCTGCAATTTTTGCTTCTCAACTTACTCTTGATATGGAAAACCAGTTTTTTCCATCTTCCCTTGGGAAACTTTTTGTTACCCTTCAAGTTAGGACTGAAATGTCACTGCCATTCCCATTCATAGTTGTTTACTTCATCTGAATCCTTTGAGCACATGGGGTATACTTTTCACATGGCAGTGTCAGGTATCATGAACCTCTCTCTGCCTTCCTTATTAAATCCCAAGGTTCTAAAAGACTAGACGCATGCCTTACCCATTTCCATAACCACTATGGGGGACTAGCATAGCTACACACTGTACATATTTAATCAGTGCTGTGTAGAGTAAATACCACCTCTCCGATCATTGTCTGTGCATTTAATAACCTTTGACATGTGTAGTTTTAAAAAATGTTTGCATTATAACTTTATTTTATGAGTATGGTTAATATAGCCCCCACTTTCGGTATACATTGTGTGGACGAAAAGGGGCCACATGCTGACCTGACAAGCTCAGGAGAGGCCTGCATGGCAGTTCTACAGACTTGGAGACCTAAAGTAACCACAAAGGATGGTCTGAAATTAAACCTTAACTAAAAGCAGTTATGGTGGGCAGTTACGTCCTAAGCTGATATCTTCACTGAAAAGGTCAACCTTTATCCTTACTGAGCCTATCTGTCTTTTTGCATCTAAGATAACATGTCCTTGGGATGTCTGGGTAACTTGTGACTTCCCTTTTTATGGAGCCCCTGGGGCACAGACAGGTGTGCTGGGCCCAGGACAGATACCACAAATTCCTTCATCATCATGTTAATTGTTCCTGCACCCACCTAAGTATGTGTCCATCATTTTACTTTTTATCCTATCACAGAGGTTTCCCTGCTTCGCTTAATCTCACCTCCTTAAATCTGTCACCAATTAATTTAATGTATAAATACAATTGTAACCCCGCCATTCTCCGGAGCATTATCTCAATTCGTTGAGGTTCTGCTTCCCGGCATATGTCGACAGTTTGGCTCAAATAAACTCACAAAAATTCTTTACAGGTTTCAATGGTTTTTTTACGTTGACAATTGCTTCTGATTGACAGACTGGATTTGACAGACTAAATTCTTTGCAAGTGGAGTGGATACATGGAGAGATTGTGGGGTCTACACTCCTACTCTGGCTGTGTAACCTGGGACAAACTGCTTCTCTCAGGGCCTTGTTTTATCTACATCTCTTCAATAGAGGAAATAATCTGTTTTGCTTCTTTATTTCATCACCAGAAATAACAGATATAGAAGTGCCCTGTCGACTACAAATCTCCCAGACCTGCCATTTAGTTGACCTGCTGTTTGAGACACACCTTTTATTGACGGCAGCATTCCATCCAAAAGTTCTCTTTTGGAAAGAATTTGGCGGTCTGAAGGCAGTAGATCGGGGGCTGCAGGATGGTGAGGAAATGACCCTACTGGAGGCTGAGTTGTGATGGGTTAGAGGTGGGCAGGGTCGTTATCATCTGAAAGATTGCCTGCGGGAGGAGAGCACGCTGGTTTTGGCAGTCGGAGAGCCACCTCGTCCAGCGTTGGCCCATTTCCGGAAATGTGTCCTGAGGGAAGGGGAGGGCCTGAATGCTGCAAAGGTGGAATCAACTATCATTTATGGCGGCCCAGGCCCACTTCACGTTGGAAGTCACCATCTCCGTTTTGCCCTCCAAGAGGACCAGCCCCCAAAGGCCAGAGCCACACCCATAACCCCACCCCCCACCCCCCAGCAAAGCCCCAGCAGGAGTCTTCAGGGCCCGCCCATTGGCTTGCGCTCGAGGGGAGGGCGGGCCCTAACCAACTCACTTCCTGATTGATCGCTGCGTGATTGGCAGACGCCCGCGGCTGTGCGTTCCAGGAGGCCGGACATGGCGGAGGCGGGAAAAAAGCAGGCGGGCCTCGGGCTGCCAGGTGGAGACGCGGCACAGTGGCCTCTGCAGCGGTATGGCCGTTTCATGCCCCTGGGCACAGGAGAGCCATCTGGAGCTGGCCTGGAAACTGGGGTGGCCTCTTCCCCTACGTGGAAGGTGAGGCCTGAGGGCAGGAAAGGCCGCGAGGCTCACCCCCGCGGGGATGGAGGGAAGACTGGGCCGCGGCCATACCTTACAGACGTCCCGAATCCCACGTAGAGGAGGAGGAGACACCGAGGGATTGGCAGAAATGGTTAGCAGACGGCTAACAAAGAAAATCGATAGATGGTAGTATAAGGCATGATTGGAACCCAATACGTTCTCAAATAACATATTCAGAGATAGATTTGAGCATCAATTATGTGTTAGATATTATTCAGGAGATTGGGACTTAGCAGTGGACAAGATATAAATGATCTCTACCCTCATTTATGTTTTCAGTCTAGTGGAGAATTAGTACTTATCTAAATAGCAGTATAATTATGTAAACCAATTCCACATCCCTCATGTGGAGGGAGGTTTGGATAGTCCAAGTTATGGACAGCCAAGCCTTTACACAGGACAATTTGAATCCTAGCATTGCCACTGAATACCTGTGACCTTCGTGAAGTTACTTATCCTCTCTGTACTTAGTTACTTTATCTTAAAAGAAGATTATAATAATACCTACTTCAGATTGTTGTATCGAGTATATTTAAATATATAAATCATCCAAAAAGAGTGCCTAGTATAAAGTTATATAAGGGTTTGCTGTTATTACTATAATTTTTTTTTGTTTTGACACTGTGGGTTACTAGGCAGTCAGTTCCTTTTGGTCTAGTTGATTATTGCATGTGGCCTCTGGGGTTTTGGTGTGTGTGTGTGTGTGTGTGTGTGTGTGTGGTTGTTGTTGTTGTTATTGTTGTTGTTGTGATTAGGACAGCAGTGGTTAGAAGAAGAGTAAAACAAAACAAATATTCCAGGTAGAGGACACAACGTGTGCAAAGACCCTGCATCTGGAGAAACCTTAGCATGTGTAATGTACATAGAAAAAGAGTAGGGCTAGTGCTTATGGAGAACAAGGGGAATGATAACATGAGATGAGGTTGTCTGGAGAGACACATAGGTGCCTTATGAACATTGTCCTAAAAGCAATAGGAAGCCACTGAAGGGTTTTAAGTAGGAGTATTTTCACTTTTGGGAGATCACTCTGGCTGAAGTATGGAGGCGAAATTGGAAGGGAGTATGAGAGATTCAGAAAGATCACTTAGGATGCTATTACGATGTGGTAGGTGATAATGACTTAGTCTGGAGAGTGGGGGTGAGAGGGGAAGATGGCAGTCGAAGTGGGAAACTGAGTACACAAAAGCTATCTTTTGGAGGCAAAAAGGACAGGATTGGAGATTGATTGGATAGAGTGGTGAGAGTAAAGGACTTCTGGGTTTCTAGCAGGAGCAACTGGTAGATGGTTTGGGGATGAGAAACATGTTGGGAGACGAACAGTGAGGGAATAATCCAAGACTTCAGTTTTTAATGAATCGAGTTTAAATATGCTTATGAAGCATCCAGGTGGAGATGTTGAATAGGTAGTTGGGTGTACTGTTCTAGACTCAGAAGAAAGATCTGATCTGGAGATGTAAAAGTGGTGTTGGCATGGAAGTGTGTCATCAGCATGAAGGGGATGTTTATAGTTATGAGATTATCTGAGATTCCAGGACCAATCCCCAAGATAGCATTTGTAGGTTAGATAGAGGGTACAGAGTCCCTAAAATTTGACAAAGACAGAGTTGGGAGGCACCCAGGAGAGTTATTTTAAGAAGGAGAGAACAATTAACTTTGTTGAGAGATGTTGCAGAGTAAGGGAAAATGATTACTACAGTGTGTCCATTAGTTTTAGCAGCACGAAGGTCCTTATGGTCTTTACCAAGAGACATTTTAATAGAGTGAATGGAGTGGGAGCCAAATGGGGTGGGCTGAAGAGTGACTGGTAGGTGAGGAAGTGGAGCCATTGTGCATAGTTCTGAGAGACTTTGCTATGAATGTGAGTAGAGAGGGGGCTTAATTGTTCACCAAATTCTAGAATATTAGAACTAGAGGCACTACTTAAAGCTTAAAAATCAATATATCTAGCACCATTAAAAAAGGCATTAAATACCTAGTTGTACTCTTGTGGAATGCTGTACCCTGAAAAATTATATAGGCTGCAAATGCAAAATGAGGTGAATAAAGAGTTAAATGCAAGAATAACTGACCTATAAAAAGATCTTATACAGGGTGTCCCAAAAAAATATCTACACACCTTAACAGCTGATAGTGCAACTTTAAAAATGCAATGTATTTTAATAAACACTGCCTTTATAATTGTTCAAAGTATGTGTATACATTTTTGGGACAACCTATATATCTAAAAACAAACCAACCTGGGGATGTTTAAGGGCATATTTAATTTTTGAGACTACCCAACAGATTCCTTGATACCTGCTCTTAACACCTTCTGAAACATCTGGTTTGGGTACATTGTCTCAGATCCAGCAGTAATTCTTAGATTCTTATCCTGTAACCTAAAGGCCATGGGCATTTGACCTTTTGAAGGAGTTGACTGTCATTACATCTTTCCCCTTCTTTTTGCAAAACTCTTCATAATTACTTATACAGAACAGCACTTTTCAAGTTTTCAAATGTTCAGCATAAAGCCATGGCTGCAATGAAAATAGATGAGGTTGGCTTTTGTAGTGCTTTTGAAAAGTGAACATTTGTACCTTCCTTTGAATCTGTGCTGAACCATCTTACCTGCTGTGATCAGTTTCAGCTTAGATCTGTCATTTTTTATTTTTTTGAAAAATGAATGAGAAAATAAGATTTGTTCTATTTTGCAATTATAATAATAATAAAAGGTGAGCCTTCTGAAGAACTGCACTTAAGTTCCATGTGAATTTCTTATTTTAAAAATGTGCCACTCTTAGTGAAAAATGCTAGGTGAAGTATAAAAATGTATTATTTTGGTCCTGGCCAGTGTGGTCCAGTGGTTGGAGCATTGACCTGCACAGCAAAGGGTCTCAGGTTTGATTCCCAGTCAAGGGCACATACCTTGGTTGGGGGTTCTCTTCCTGACACACCCCATCCCCGTGGAGGCAAACAATCAAAGTATTTGTCTCCCTCCCTCTCTCCCTCCCTCCCACTCTCTCTTTGAAAAGCAATGGGAAAAATACCCTTGAGTGAGGATTAACAACAACAACAACAAATTATTATTTTGGAGTATAGTCATTCTGGTCTTTTTTTTTTTTTCCACTAGGGAACTTTCAAGTTCAACCTATTAGGAGTTTTTTCTTTTTTTCCGAAATTATGTGGAGAATCTGATCTCCTAGTATTTTAGTTGTTCAACTACAGAGAAGACTTTCATCATAATGGTCATATGCTAAGGCAAAGATGTTGAATCAAGAGAAAAAATGAATAGTACAACAAGAAGTCTGTGACATAACATTCTATATAGAATAATATAACTTAGTTGTCTGAATTGAATTATTCTTGTTAAAAGTTACTATCTGGACATAAATTAACCACAATTTGGAAGCAAACAAACTTTTTGTAACACTGTAAGAAAAATCAACAGTTTAGATTCTAAACTTTTTTAGAACTATGTTATTCAGATTTCAAGGCTTATATAAATCACTTGGGGATTCTTTTTTAATGCAAATTCTGACTCAGTATGGGAACTAAAATTCTGTAGTTCTTACCAGCTTCCAAGTGATGCTGATGCTGTTGATTCTAGGACCACAGTTTGAGAGGCAAAAGTTAAGAAGAATGAAATGGGCAGCCATGAGTAAAATTAATAAAATTACTAAAATGAATGAGGTAAGGCAATCAGTTTCATAATAAATATGCAAATGTTTTACTAATAGGGTTAATATTTAAATCATCTGCCATTTAAGGGGAATGAGAAAATGAAATACAAACTTGAACTTCATTTTAATTCCTCACATCTGTTAGCCCACCCCTTCTAAAAAAGATGGTCATAAGAGCAGATTGGTCCATTTAATGTATTTTATGTCTGAATATAATTCATTTTAATTTGAGAATAATTTTGAAATGTGATGTTAATTGCAGGTTGCTTTCAAATTAAAGTTTTACTATGTTTCCCAGATCCCAAGGATTTTTCAAATATGCCCTAATTTGGTTGAACCTGACAACTTATTTTTTCATTTCAAAGGGAAAATAAATCATTCTTTAATTTTGATAGGAGGAACTTAAAATAATTGCCCTACTTAGAAATTACAAAATAGAATGTGAAGTTTGTACTTGAAATGAACTTTAAAGTATGAATTCAACATATGATATATTTTGAGTTCTCTTAACTGTCCTTCTTTTCTTTGTATTCCTAGTGCTTACATATTTCCTGCATATGATAGGAATGGTAAATGTTTGACTAAATGGTAACTTCTCTGAACTTTTCTTATAATAATGTAATAATTATGACATGATAGCTACTATTTATTAAGTATTTACTTTGGCAAATTTCTTACAGTGGCCCTATGAAGCAAATATTATTATTCCCATTTTATAGATAAGTGAAACTAAAACAGAGAGGTTCAGTGGCTTACCCAGGAACACAAAAATAATAAGTGAGAAGAAAGAATTCAGACTCCGTGTTTCCTGTTTCCAAAGCATGTGATTTTAACCCACTATGTTATTTGTCTTAGAAGTGTCAATATTTCTTTATTTTTAAATATTTTGGGAAAGTATTTATTAAGAACAACTTGAAACAATAGAATTATGAAAAAGAAATTTTGAGATATTATCACCATAATTTTTATTCATTAAAAGCCATCAGAATAGAAAATTTAATAGTTCAATCATTTACTGAGAATTATTTAATTTTTAAATTAAAAAATGTAAATTATAGTTGACATTCAATATTATATTAGTTTCATGTATAGGGCTAAGTGGTTAGACATTTATATAACTTAAAAGTGGTCCTCCTGATAAGTCTAATACCCACCTGACACCATAGCAGTGTTAATATTTTATATGAGGCATAGCAGTTCAGTTATGTGGATGAGGAATTCTACCCACCTGATAACACAGCAGTGTTAATATTTCATATGAGGAATAGCAGTTCAGTTATGTAGATGAGGAATTCAGAGATCAACATACAGGGTAAAAATAATAAATGTTTTTAAAAGATAATCTAAGGTTTATTAAATCCCTATAAAAATTATTATTATTTTAGGGTTTGTTTTTTTCATTGAAAAAATATTTTTTAATATTTTTTAATTGCAAGTTGACATCCCATATTATATTCCTTCCAGGTTTACAATATAGTGGTTAGACCTTTTATAACTTCAGAAGTGACCTCCCTGTCCTGGCCAGTGTGGCTAAGTCAGTTGGAGCATCATCCTATACGCTGAGAGATGGCAGGTTCAATCCCCAGTTGGGGGTGTGCAGGAGGCAGCTGATCAATGTTTCTCTCTCTACCTTTTCCTCTCTGAAATCAACTTAAAAAAAAGTGGTCTCTTTGATAATTCTAGGCAGCTGATTGGTATTTCTCACATCTCCTTCTCTCTCTTTTTTCTTATTTCCTCCCTCCCTCCATTCCTCTCTCTGAAGTCAATTTAAAAAAAAAAGAGAGATCTCCTTGATAATTCTTGTCACCATACATACATAGTTATTACAATCCTAGAGGCCCAGTGCATGGAATTTGTGCACTTGGGGGGGAGGGTCCCTCAGCCTGTCCTGCACCCTCTCGAAGTCCGGGAGCCCTCGGGGGATGTCCAACTGATGACTTAGACCCCATCCCGGGGATTGGGCCTAAGCTGTCAGTTTATATAGGACTAGAGGCCCGATGCATGAAATTTACACAAGGGGCTCAGCCCTTGCAGCCCTTGCTGCCTCGGCCCCCACAGCCCCAGCTTTGTCAGGGAGGTCGCCTGGATGGTTGTCCAGAAGGTCATCCAGAAGGTTGTTCTGCTGGTTGGTCTAATTAGCATATTAGCTCTTTATTAGATAGGATTACTGACTATATTCCCTATGCTGTAATTTAAATCCCTGTGACTATTTTGTAACTGCCAATTTGTAGTTCTTAATCTCTTCTTGTTTTTCACTTATCCCCCTACCCCCACCCATCTGGAAACCATCAAAATGTTATCTGTATCTATGAGTTTGTTTGTGTTTTGTTTCTTTTTTTTTTAGATTTTACATGTAAGTGAAATCATAGTATTTGTCTTTCTGTGTCTGACTTATTTCACTTAGTGGAATACCCTCTAGGTCCATCTGTGTCATTGCGAATGGTAAGATTTAATTCATTTATGGCCATGTTATATTATAGGGTATATTTCACCACATCTTCTTTATCTAGTTGTTTATAGATTGGCACTTAGGTTGTTTCCAGATCTTGGCTATTGTATATGAAATGCCCTTTGTCTTAAAGTCTGTTTTAAAGTCTGTTTTGTCTTATATAAGTACTGCTACCCAGCTTACTTTCATTTTCATTTGTATGAAATACCTTTTTCCACACCTTAACTTTCAGTCTGTGTGTATATTTCCATTTGTAGGCAGCATATGTAAGGGTCTTGTTTTTTTATATCCATTCAACCACTCTACATCTTTTGATTGGAGTATTTAATCCATTGTAATTATTGATAGGTATGTAGTTATTGCCCTTTTATAATTTATATTTTTTGTCTTCTTCCTTCTTCTTCTGAAAGAGGACCCTTTAACATTTCTTGTAATATTGGCTTGGTGGTGATGAACTCCTTTAGCTTTTTTTTTATGTGTGGGAAGCTAATGATTTTCATTTCACCTACTTTTCCCCTAAGTTCATTATCCTTTGATTCTAAATGATAGCTTTGCAGGGTAGAGTAATCTTGGTTGTACGTCCTTGTTTTTCATTACTTTGAATATTTCATGCCAATTCCTTCTGGCCTGAATTGTTTCTGTTGAGAAATCAGCTGACAGTCATATGGGAGCTTCCTTGTAGGTAACTAACTGCA
Organism: Myotis davidii; assembly: GCF_000327345.1. Lineage (NCBI taxonomy): Eukaryota > Metazoa > Chordata > Mammalia > Chiroptera > Vespertilionidae > Myotis > Myotis davidii. The sequence goes on along the minus strand of NW_006287066.1, from coordinate 272,881 downwards.
TTTCTCTTGCTGCTTTTAAGATTCTGTCTTTGTCTTTAATGGTAGGCATTTTAATTATGATGTGTCTTGGTGTGGACCTGTTTGGGACTCTTTGCTTCCTGGGCTTGAATGTCTATTTTCTTATCAGATTAGGGAAGTTTTTATTTCTTCAAATGGGTTTTCAATCCCTTGCTCTCTTTCTTCTCTTTCCTCTGGTCTTTCCCTGATGCAAATGTTGTTATGCTTGATGTTGTCCCAGAGGCCCCTAAAACTGTCCTTATGTTTTACTATTTTTCCTTTTTGCTGTTCTGACTAGGTGTTTTCTCTCCCCTGTCTTCCAAATCACTGATTCGATTCTATGCTCCGTTTACCTGCTGTTGATTCCATCTAATGTATTTCTTTTATTTATTTATTTTCTAAATCCTCACCTGAGGATGTTTTTATTGATTATTTTAGAGAGAGAGTAAGGGAGAAAGAGATATGGAGGAAGAGAGAAACACCAGTGTGAAAGAGTAACATCAGTTGGTTGCCTCTCATGCCACCCTGACTGGGGATTGAATCCACAACCTCAGTATGTGCATTGACTTGGAATTCAGCCCCAAACCTTTCAACATACAGGGTGACTCTCCAACCAGCTGAGCCACCTAGCCAGGGCTCTTTTTTTTTTTTTAAATTGAATTAATTGGGGTGACTCTGGTTAACAAAGTTATACAGGTTTCTGGTGCACAGTTCTGTTTACCCGCCCAAATCAAGTTATCCCCCTATGACACGCATGTCAGAGGTGACACGTGAACTCATTTTTTTGGTTGATTTTTCTTTGTTAAATGGCATTTAAATATATAAAATAAATATCAAAACTATAAGTCTTTGTTTTACTATGGTTGCAAATATCAAAAAATTTCTATATGTGACACGCACCAGAGTTAAGTTAGGGCTTTTCAAAATGCTGACACGCTGAGCTCAAAAGGTTTGCTATCACTGCCCTATATGCTCTTCCCCCTCCCTCCACTTCCCCAGCAATCATCACACTGTTGTCTGTGTTCATGAGTTCTTTCTCTTTATTTTCTTCTTTGCTCAATTCCTCCACCCCTCACCCAGTTCCCTTACCCCATCAGCTATCAGCCTGTTCTCTATCTATGAGTCTGTCTCTATTTGCATTAGTTCATTTTGTTCATTAGATTCCACATATGAGTGAAATCATATGGTACTTGTCTTTCTCTGACTGGCTTATTTCACTTAGCGTAATGCTCTCCAGGTTCATTCATGCTGTCGCAAAGGGTAAAATTTCCTTAAAATGTATTCTTCATTTCTGACGGGCTCTTTTTCATTGTTTCTGTCTGCATTTTATGTTTCCCAGCTCTTTGTGTAAGTTCTCACTCATTTACCTACTCTTCCCCGAAGTTCATTGAATATCCTTATAGATAGTGGTTTTGAACTCTGTATCTGCTTGCCTTATCCCCCTCCCCCCTCCCATTTCACTTAGTTCTTTTTGTGGAGTTTTGTCCTGTTCTTTTATTTGGGATATGTTTTTTGTTTCCTCAGTTTGGCTGTCTCTGTTTGTGTTTCTATGTATTTGCTACATAGATTTGCTACATCTCTCAGTCTTGGCATGGTAGCCTTATGTAGTAGATGTCCTGTGGGGCCCAGTGGTACAGATATCCTGGTCACCTGAGGCCGGTGCTCCAGTTGTAGTTGAGTTTTGATTGCTGTTGGCACATCAGTAGGTGGGATTGATGCACTGGCTGGCAGGTTGTAAAGACTGGCTGTGACTATAGCAGATGAGTTGTAATGTAGGGTCTGACCCCACAGAATGGGATTCACTTAGTGGGGCTCTGGTGCTTGCAGAGTCTACCCTTTGGTTGTATCATTTGTGAAGCTAATTAGATGGTGGCTCTGATGTGGCCCAAAGCCATCCACCTGGTATGTCATTTCTGGGACCTCTAGGTAGAGGATCTGGTACAGACCTTGGTCAGTTGCTGCCTGCCCAGCCCAGAGCCACCTGGTAGGAGCTACAAAGTGATTTACTGCCTGTGCTTGGTGTGAGGGCACCTCGGAGAGGCTATGCTGTGAATCAAGGCCATCTGCTGCTAGTGTCGGCTGGGTCTGGTTAGCAAGAGATACAGGGCATGCCCTGACTGGTTTGGCTCAGTGGATAGAGTCTCGGCCTGCGGACTGAAGGGTCCCGGGTTCGGTTCTGGTCAAGGGCATGTACCTTGGTTGCGGGCACATCCCCAGAAGCGGGTATGCAGGAGGCAGCTGATTGATGTTTCTCTCTCATCGATGTTTCTAACTCTCTATCCCTCTCCCTCTCTCTCTGTAAAAATTCAATAAAATATATAAAAGAGATACAGGACATGTTGAAGCCAGCTGCTGCTTATTTGGGGTTGTGGACTTTTGAAAGATTTCAGGAAAATCTGAAGCATGAACTGAAGCTGGCAGTTTGTGAGGAACAGTCTCTGAAAGTTCAGGCTGGTGCATGAGTTGGGTGGGATGGATTCTTTGGGACTCTGCTTCCTGGGCTTGTAAGGGTCTTGTTTTTCATCAGAGTGGGGCAAGTTTGATGGAGACTCAGATTTGGTGCCCACCTGTATTTGCATACTAGATGGGGAAGGGCTCAACAAAGGAACAATGTCACCTGGCTGTGTGCTCTGTGGTGGGAGGAGTCAACAGGGAAACAATGGCTTCTGCCAGCAGTTTAGTCCCAGACAAAGCTGCCCCTCCAACCCTTTTCTGGAGCCAGACAATTCAGTTCCTCCCTGTATGTCCCTGGTGCTTTTGGAGCTGCTGCCCCAGCGCTGAAGCTCAGAGGGAATGATTTCAGTAAATTCCATGTGCAGGCCCTTTAAGAGGAACACCTGGGACTCGAGCAGCCTCCATCTTCCTCAGCCACAATCTGCTCTGGTTTTCACAGCCAGATGTGTGGACTGCTCTTCCCAGCACTGGTGTCTGGGCAGGGGAGCCTGTGTGGGGCTGGGGTCCTGTGTATGTCAGGGGGGACCTCTGCACTCAAGATATCCCTCCTGATTTTTTACTGCCACACCTGCGTGTGGGGCCAGCCCTATCCATTTCTCCACCCCTACTATCAGTCTGGATGTGGCTTTTTCTTTATATCTAAAGTTAAAGGATTTCTGTTTAGCTAGATTTCAGATGGTTCTCCAGGGTGGTTGTTCTATAATTTAGTTGTAATTTTGATGTGGTGAGCACAGAGTTTACCTGCTATGCCATTGTGACTGGAAGTCCAAAAATTATTTTTAAAAATTGTACCATAGTACTTCTATGCATACCTGGTAATTTTGTATTGGATGGCCAATGTGAATTTTACTCTGTTGGGTACAGGATATTTTTCTATTTCTATAAATATTCTTGAGCTTTTTTCTGGGATAAGCTATCTGGTAACAGTTTGATCCTTTCAAGTCTTGCTTTTATACTTTGTCAGAAGAACCAGAGCAGCATTTGATCAAGGGCTAATTTTTTCCCACTCCTAAGGCAAAACTCTTTAGAGTACTCTACCCCAATGCCCTGTAAATTATGACAGGCACTATTCCCTGTTCTTAAGTGCCCTTAAATCAGCGGTTCTCAACCTGTGGGTCGCGACCCCTTTGGCAGTCGAACGACCCTTTCACAGGGGTCGCCTAAGGCCATCCTGCATATCAGATATTTACATTACGATTCATAACAGTAGCAACATTACAGTTATGAAGTAGCAATGAAAATAATTTTATGGTTGGGTCACAACATGAGGAACTGTATTTAAAGGGCCAGAATTTTGAGAACCATTGTTCTAACATTTTACTTTTCTATGACAAAATCTTTATTTGTTCCAAGGCATCAGTTTGTAAATATAGTAGGTCCTCAAATAATGTTTTTGTTCAAGAATGTTCCATTTTGTTGTAATGTTGATCAAATGCATTGGGTTTTTTTTTATATCGATTTGTTTAAAGTTGCAGAACCTATTGACAATGTTAAGGGAGGACTTAGTGTACATATTTCCAACTTGGGATCAGTCTCTGTTTTCCTTTAGTAACAAAAATTTAATTTTATTGTGTAAGAAACGGTTTTCATAGAGGCCCTGGCTTATTTACATAACATGATTTTATCTAGACTAATATAGTAAAGATTTTTTTCAGCTTAATGGTTGAAGGAATCTAAGACGTTACAATGTAAATTGAGGCCCAAGAGGGTTATGATTCATTGATGTTTAGGGTTTTTTCCCTGCCTACTATGTGCCAGACTCTATTCAGAGCTCTGTTTAAAGATGATTAAGGCATCACCACTGCAAGAGCTAACCAATTAAGCAGAAGCACCTGCTCATTTGGAACATAGGGTGCTGTTTATCTCACATAAATGATAACATGGCATCTGAGAAATAAAGTGTTTCTTTAACTCAGATTTAGACATATGAAACTGTTAATGAGCTTAACTGAGCCTTGTTTGGAATGAATAGAAGATGGTGCCTATGAAGATATGAAAGATGAATGTGAGAGTTGTGGTGGCCTAAGATAGGTGTGAAATATGGGAGGTACCACTTTCTGGTATACTTGGTGATTTTTATAGGATTTATTAGTTTGGGAAATTTGTCAAGAATTTTTAAAAACATATTGGAAAAATGTCCTAGGACTGTGTTTTATAGAAAGAACAATACCAGAAGTGCCTTGATGGATAAATTCAAAGGCATGAAGAACTTATTCCTCTGTTACATGGGAGGTATTTTGAATAAATATATTCTGCTTTAGCTACTAATCGAGGTAGTCAAGTTAAGACTCATAGCGGGTTTAAAATGACTGCTTAATTTCATGATCATCAATCTTATTTTGCAGTATATATGGTGAAAGAGGTGAATCACATCTCATGTCTTAATACATGAGATGACTTTTTTAGGTTACAAAGAAAAAACAAATTCTCCAGGTATATAGCATTACTTTTTGGCGGAGAGGGTCTGGGTATTATGCTCTTACAATTTTATTACTGTTGTTACTGTTAACACCTTGCATTTCTGTGGTCAAAAAGTACTGACTTTTACAAATTTGGTAATGGGTATGTAGCACAACAACTTTCATTAGCAAAATATACTCTACAAACTTATTGAAATAATTTATGAGGCTTTTAGTAAGTGGGAAGGCAGTTGATAGCCTACTTAGCAGTTTTGCATATTTTTTATATTTTGTAATGCCTATATCAGCAATTTGGGTCAATGTATAGAGCTGTGACACTTTCTGAGGGGCCTTAAAAGCACACACACAAAAAAAAACTCTTAATCAGGTACGGTAAGTCTTCATCTAATGTCATCAAGAGGTTCTGTGACTTTAAGCAAAATGATGTATAACAAAACCAGTTCTACCAAAGGTAATTGATATAAACAAGAGTCAAGTTCCTATAGCATCTCAGCAGTGTTAAAATGAAATGATGTTGAGGCTGAGATCCAAGATGGTGGCAGAATAGGACAAAACTGAAATTACAACTAAAATATGGAACAGTCAGCCTGAATAACTAACTGAAAACTAGCTGAACAGAAGTCCTATAATCAAGGATTTACAGAAGACACATCGAATCTGATAGGAAGGATAGAGATACGAAAAAGGCTGGCCACACTTCCAAGGCTGCGGGTGAGATTCTGGAGGGATATCTCAGTTGCAAAGGTTCTGCCTGAAGAGCATGTGGTCTCAACACAATGGTGGACTCCCCAGCCCATAGCACCAGCGTTGGAAAGAGGTGCCCACATAGCATCTGACTATGAAAATCAACAGGGATTCTATCCACCAAGGAGAGACAAAAATCTCTAGAGACACAGGTGCACTCTTAAAGGGCCAATGCAAAAAATCTCATCACAGCCACTTACCCTGGTCTCTAGTAGAGGGAGGGAAGAGTTGACTAGAGTTGTGTGAGGAGAGACTGGGATTTGTGGCTCTGGCTGGGGAGAGACCTGAAGGGACAGCGCCAAGATCTCTGCTGAGTCCCTTTCCCATACTGCAGATGCCATCTTTCTTGGGTGGAGCACTCCCCTCCTTGTCATATCAGCCTGGGGGAATGTAATAGCCCCATACTTTGAACTCCCTGTAACCCCACCCTGTGGAGCTTGCTCCTGCTGAGGAGTCAGCTGCCTGGGCTGGGGTGCGTAAGTCTGGGAGGACTCAGGGGGTGTCATTGCCTGAGTTGTGTAACTTTGGGGTAGTGGCCGTTCCTCCCACTTTCCTTTGAGCCTGACAGGCACCTCCCCCTTAGGGGAAATCTGCTAGCTGGACTCTCTGGACTCCTGGTGGCCCCACCCTGCTGAGCCTGAGCTCCCCAGGAAGTCTTGGCAGAATTGAAGACAGACTGAGTTGTGTAGCTCTGGGGCGGAGGCTTCTCCCTCCATATTCTCCCAAACCTGACTGGTGCCTCCCCCAAGGGAGATGCACTAGCCCCACCATCCCAACTCCTGGTAGCCCTGTCCAACTGAGTTCAGGTTCTCAGCAGAATCTGGGACAGACCAAGTAGTGTGGCTCTAGGATGGGACCATTTTTCCTTTGCACATATGACCAGTGCAGAGCCTTTCCTTCACACAGCCAAATCTTGATCTGTTTGGGCTTGATAAACTCTGCTAGTGAAACCTTAATGACTCCCAACTCACCACAAAGGCCTGCAGATGCCTGGTGGGTGGCAGCTGGACTTGGTATACCCTGGGACTTTTGCTGAGTGGCCTCAGATGAAGCACTAGCACCTTGTTTGAACCTGTATCAATCTGGTGAACACTTGCTCCTACCTGGCAAATCACTGAGAACCTACCTCATGCAACTTGAGTATCACCAGAGGCTCTTTCACTAACTGAGCCAAACAAGCAGCCAGCAGGTGGAGGCAGGTGGAGGAGGATCTTGGGGTGTCTCAGGTCTTTTGCTTGCCTGCCCCTGGACTCAGTGCTAGTGGAGGCTAGCCCTCATGTGCAGTTATTTCTTCCCATGCATACCAAGGACCAGGAGAGGCAGCCACAAACTGTGGGTCACCCTCCAAACAGGTTGCTCAGGTCCAGTCACAGGCAGGGTCTGACACTGACCTGTAACAGAGTCCCTTCCAAGAGCCCTAGAACAGACATATCCAATGGCCAGCTTCAGACAACATCAGAGCAGGATCCACTTTTCTCCACAAGCAGCATATCCAAAAGGAGGTCTTGGCAGGCACTAGACCAGCCGTGGGCAAACTATGGCCCGCGGGCCAGATCCGGCCCGTTTGAAATGAATAAAACTATTGAAAAAAAAGACCATACCCTTTTATGTAATGATGTTTACTTTGAATTTATATTAGCTCACACAAACACTCCATCCATGCTTTTGTTCCGGTCCTCCGGTCCAGTTTAAGAACCCATTGTGGCCCTCGAGTCAAAAAGTTTGCCCACCCCTGCACTAGACCCTGCTGAGGTGAATTCCATTTTATGTGGTCAGCACCTGCACAGCAGATCATACGTTGTGGTTGGGGTCAATCCTCACAGTCAGCCAGGTTGAGGGTTGACCCTCCACACAAAAGGGTTAATAGCAATCAAGACTCAATTACAACAGGAGGGCTCACAAAACCCATACAAGGGACAATCCTGGAAAGCCCAGCTCATGTGATCAAAGAGATTGTACCATTGGGTCCCAAAGCACACAGACTATATAAGGCCTCGCGTCCAATACTGGGAGATATTGCAGATCTGCCTAATACACAGAAACAAACACAAAGAGGGGAGACAATGAAACATGCCCCAAATGAAAGAAAAGGAGAAATCTCCAGAAAAAGAGCTCAATGAAATGGAAGCAAGCAATTTACCAAATATAAGGTTCAATAAAAAAGATGATAAGGATACTCAAGGAACTCAGAACTTCAACAGCATGAAAAAAGACATAGAAACCATAAAAAAGAATGAGTTAGAAATGAAGAATACAATATCTGAAATAAAGAATACACTAGAAGAAATAAACAGTAGGTTGGATGAAACAGTATTAAATCAGTGATTTGGAAGACAAGGTAACAGAAAACACCCAATCAGAGCAGCAAAAAGAAACATTTATTTAAATGAGGATAGTTGCAGAGACCTTTGGGAGAGCATGAAGTGTAACAACATCCACATAGTAGGGGTACCAGAAGGAGAACAGAGAGAGTGAAGGATTGAGAACCTATTTGAAGAAATAATGACCAAAAACTTCCCCATCAGCAGATGAATGGATTAGAAAACGGTGGTACATCTACACAATGGAATACTATGCTGCTCTAAAAAAGAAGGAATTCTTACCATTTGCAACAGCATGGATGGAACTGGAGAACATTATGCTGATCCCGAAGACAGAGAAGCAGCGATCAGACTGTCAAACCTCAGAGGGAATGTAGAGGAGGGTGGGGGTAAAGGGGAGAGATCAACCAAAGGACTTGTATGCATGCATATAAGCCTAACCAATGGACACAGACAGCAGGGGGTTGAGGGCATGAGGGGATGGGGGTAATGTGGGGATAAGGACACATATGTAATAACTTAATAAAGAAATTAAGAAAAATAAAATACAAAAAAGGGGGAAAAATAAAAATAAAATACAAACGGCATATTTCATAGAGCTAGAACAAATACTACAAAAATTCATGTGGAACCAAAAAAGAACCCGAATAGCTGCAGCAAACTTTAGAAAGCAGGAAAAAGTTGGAGGAATCATAATACCAGATTGCAAGTTATATTACAAAGCCACCATATCAAAACAGCCTGGTAGTGGCTCAAGAACAGGCATATATATCAATGGAACAGAATAGAGACTCCAGAAATCCACCCAAGCCATTACACTCAATTAATATTTGGTAAAGGAGGCAAGAGCATACAATGGGGTCAAGACAGTCTCTTCAATAAATGGTGTTGGGAAAAGTGGACAGATAAATGCAAAACAATAAACTCAAAATGGCTAAAAGACTTAAAATTATACTCAATCTCATAAAAATCCTAGAAGAAAACATAGGCAGTATAATTTTGGACACTTATCATAGCAAAATTTTCTCTGTTATATCGCCTGAGCAAGGGAAACGAAAGGAAAAATAAATGGGACTCCATCCAACTAAAAAGTTTTTGCACAGAAAAATGAAGACAAGCAACTAAATGGGAGAACATGTTCGCCAATGATACATCTGATAATGGGTTAATATCCAAAATTTATACAGAACTATACAACCCAACACCAAAAAATAATCCAATTAAGAAATGGGCAAAGGACTTGAATAGAGACTTCTTGAAAGACCACTACAGATGATCAATTTACATATGCAAAGATGTTCAACGTCACTAATCATCAGATAAATGCAAATTAAAACCAGAATGAGATATCATCTCACACCTCTCAGAACAGCTATCATTAATCCTAATATATACAAAGAGCTAGGTGCCGTCATGACTGACCCGTCAACATGAACTGCATGGAGCACCTCTCGATTCTCCCCCCTCCATCCCCTGGCCCCCAAGCCGCTCACCATGTGGGGGGGGCGGGGCTGGCAGCAGGGCAGGACTGGGGACTGTTGAGCAGCGGTGGCGAGCTGCTTCATGGAGTGGCCATGATCTTAGCGGAGCAGTCACCCAGGTGGCAGCAAGTTTTGTGGAGCAGTCAAGGGGTGGGGGGAGCCTCACGGAGCAGTCGAGGGGCCATGAGCATCGTGAAAAGTCCCAGTTTGTGGAGCTTCATGTAGCATTGCAGAGCAGCACAGGCCATGCAACAGAGGCCAGCCTAGGCCTAGGGATCTTAGCCATGCACGATTTTGTGTGCACTGGGCCTCTAGTAAATCACTAAACAGGTGTTGGCGAGGATGTGAAGAGACCCTAGTACACTGTTGATGGGATTGTAAGTTGGTGCAGCCACCATGGAAAACAGTATGGAGCTTCCTCAAAAAATTATAAATAGAACAATTGCATGACACAGCATTTCTCCTTCTGGTTATTTATATGAAGAAAATGAAAATGCTAATTAGAAAAGATATATGCACCCCTATGTTGATTACAGTATTATTTCTTTTTTTTTTCTTTTTTTTAATCAAATCTTTGTTGTTCAGATTATTACATTAGTTACTCTATTTTCCCACCATAACTCCCCTCCACCCAGTTCCCACCCCACCCTCCGCCCTCACTCCCCACCCACTGTCCTCATTCATAGGGGCACGATTATTGTCCAATCTCCTCCCTCACCCCACACCCCTTCCCACCCCCACGCATAGTCAGTCCATTCCCTTTCTATGTCCCTGATTCTATTGCAATTGCCATTTCATACTGTTAATCAGATTCTTTA
>NW_006287066.1:257486-261211 GCF_000327345.1 Myotis davidii | reverse complement strand
GGGCGGGCGGGGGCCGGGGGTGGGGGGGAAGTAGGGAAACCTATTGTCAGAAGTTTTACCCTCTGGGTGACCAGGTGAGCCAGATGGGGATAGGGGCCTAAGTGCCAGCCTCTGGGGAGACGGAGATCCTGGAGAGCCACATCCAGAGGCCCTGGTGTGACCAGGGTGGGCCAGGCAAGGCCAGTGCCCAGGGAGGCTGGGCACTCAGCCAGCCTTCCTGTGGTTCTGGATGATGTCCGTTCCGTCTTTTAGTTGCATTCTTGAAGTGGTTGTGGTAAGCAGCAATCTCCGGTATTTACCTATGCCGCCATCTTGGTTTTCTCCTCATTTTTTATTTTTTGAGTAAACTCCTTACTGTTCTCCACAATGGCTGCACCAATCTACATTTCCACAAACAGTGCATGAGGGCTTTCTTTTCAGTACTTGTTGTGTGTTGATTTATTGATGATAGCCATTCTTACATGTGAGGTGATATCTCATTGTGGTTTTATTTGCATTTCCCTGATGATTAGTATGTTGAGCATCTTTTTTTTTTTAATCTTCACCCGAGGATATTTTCCATTGATTCTTAGAGAGAGTGGAAGAGAGAGGGAAAGACAGAGAAAAATATCGATGTGAGAGAAACAAATCAAGTGGTTGCCTCCTGCAAGAGCCCCGGCCCGGGGCCTAGGCTAGGGAGGAGCTTGCAACTGAGGTATGTGCCCTTGACTGGAATCAAACCCAGGACCCTTAAGTCCACAGGCTGATACTCTGAGTGAAACTGGCTAGGGTTTGAGCATCTTTTCATGTGTCTCTTGGCACCTCTGTATGTCTTCTGTTTAGGTTCTCTGCCCATTTTTAAATGGAATTTTTTTTTGAATGTGAATTGTATGAGTCCTTTATATATTTTGGTTTATTAACCCCTTATCAGATATGTCATTTGGAAATATCTTCTCCCATTCAGTAGGTTGTCTATAAATTCTTGGCAAACCATTCCTGTATTGTCTGCACCAGGGTTGATGACTCCCACCATCCCACCCTTAGTATGCCACTAATTATATTTATTGTTAATTGTTGTCTATACCATTGTCCTGCACCCTATCTCACATTAGCTCCATGAGGCTGGCCAGTGTTTCATTCAGTGATGTATACCATCTAGAAAAATGTTTGGGCATTTAATAGGTGCCCAATAGATATTTGTTGAATCAACAAATGATTGAATAAAGCTTAAGGTTAGAAACACTGCTTCTATGATTTTTTTTCTTTCCCAAATATTTATGAGAGATCAGTATATAGTGGTAACTTTGTTAATGTTAACTGACTGACTTAAATGCTTGCTGTATGGTCTCTTTTCCTTGAACTCTCGTGTTTTCACATGAATTTTAGAAACAGCTTGTTAAATTTTATAAAAGAATTTAGGATTTGATTACTACTGCTGTAACAAATTGCCAGAAACTTAGTGGCTTAAAACAACCCAAACTTATTAGCTTACAGTTCTGGAGGTCAAAGTCTGAAATAGATCTTGTGGGGCTAAAATCAAGGTGTCAGCAGGGCTACATTCCTCTGGAGGCTGTAAGGGAGATTCTGTTTCTTGCCTATTCAAGCTTCTAGGGCTGCCTGAATTCTTGCCTTGTACCACCCTTTCATCTTCAAATGGGAAAGCATCGCCTGTGGGGCAGGACACGGAGGTCAGGAGCGAGCCTCTAGGGCAGGGGTCCTCAAACTTTTTAAATGGGGGGCCAGTTCACTGTCCCTCAGACGGTTGGAGGGCCGGACTATAGTTTTAAAAAAAACTGTGGACAAATTCCTATGCACACTGCACATATCTTATTTTGAAGTAAAAAAACAAAACGGGAACAAATACAATATTTGTATTTTCATGTGGCCCACGGGCCGTACTTTAAGGACCCCTGCCTTAGAAGGACCCTTGTGATTACACTGAGTGCACCTGGATAACCCAGGATATTCTTCCTATCGCAGAATCCTTAACTTCATCACATCTGAACAGTCCCCTTTGCTGTGTAAGATAACAGATTTCACAGGTTCTAGGTGTTAGGACATGGTCATCTTTGGGGGAACCATTATTTTGCCTGCTTTGGCATCTTAACAATGTTAAATCTTACTATTCATGAACGAAGTATATATCTCTATATATTTATGTGTTCTTAAATTTCTGGCAATTTTCAGTGTGCAGACCTCTCACACTGAATAATTGCCATATTTATCCCTAAGTATTTTATATTCTTGATGTTTTTGTAAATTTTGACATTTTCAAATTCCAACTATTCTTTATTAATTTGTATAAATTTAATTCTTATTTACTGATCATGTATCCTGCAACCTTTCTAAAATCCATTTATTAGTTCTAGGAAAATCAGTTACATTTCCTACATAAATAATTATGTTGTCTATGAATTAAGACAAATTTACTTATGAGACTTTGAAACCAGGCCTTGAAGGCTACAGGGTGTTCATTTGGCCCAGAGGAGGAATGGGATCCCAGGCAGAAGAGAGGATAGCATGTGTGTGAAGTCATGGCCCTTAGGCAAGGACAAGGAGATGTGGATGACAGCAAATGAAGATGGCACTAGTGAGCCCAGAAAGGCCTAGCGTGCACAGCCCTCCAGGACCTGCTATACCAGCGACAGGCGACATGGCGGACGTGTACCAACGGGGGTTCTGGCACTGCGCAACTGGTGGCATGCAGTTGAGCAGGAGAGCCTAAAGCACTCCGAGGAGCTCAACCTGTTGCTGGATGACATCAAGAGGGCATGTCAGAGAGGCAGGCGCTGTGAGACAGAGACGGCAATTACACCTGGGGCAGGCTCACCGAGGACCCACGACTGAAGCTGTGGAACATCTCTCATGAGCATGTACTGCACTTACCTACCGTCTTCCACCACCTGCCGCAACTGCTGGCCAAGGGAAGCAGCCTGCAGCCCACAGTGCACGTGGGCCAGGGCCGCACGGGAGTGTCACTGGTGGTGGGCATCCCCAGTGTGCCGTGCGAGGTACATTTGTATCTGACTAACATGCTGCACTCGCTCATCTCAGAGCTGAGCTTGCAGAAGGACTCAGTCATCGTGGTGCTGATTGCCGAGACTGACCCGCAGTACACCTTCGTGGTGATGGAAAACATAAAGGCCGTGTTTCCCACAGAGATCCATTCCGGGCTCCTGGAGGTCATCGCCCCTTCCCCACACTTCTACCCTGGCTTCTCCCGGCTCCGAGAGTCCTTTGAGGACCCTAAGGAGAGAGGTGAAGGACCAAATAGAACCTCGATTACTGCTTCCTCATGATGTAATAGCAGTCCAAAGGCATCTACTACGTACAGCTGGAGGACGACATAGTGGCCAAGCCCAACTACCCGAGCACCATGAAGAACTTCTCTCTCCAGCAGCCTTCAGAGGACTGGATGAATCTGGAATTCACCCAGCTGGGCTTCATTGGGAAGATGTTCAAGTCACTGGGCCTGAGCCTGATTGTGGAGTTTATCCTCATGTTCTACCCGGACAAGACCATCAACTGGTTCCTAAACCACATTCTGTGGGTGAAGGTCTGCAACCCGGAGAAGGATGCGAAGCACTGTAACTAGCAGAAGCACTGTAACCTCTATATCCACCCCAAGCCAGCCCTCTTCTAGCACGTAGGCACTTCTCACTGGTGGGCAAGATTCGGAAACTGAAGGACAAGGACTTCGGGAAGCAGGCACTACAGAAGGAGCCCATAACACCCGCCCTCCCCCC
>NW_006287066.1:254367-257307 GCF_000327345.1 Myotis davidii | reverse complement strand
CCGCACGGCCCTAGTGAGCACAAGCCTCAAAACATACCAGCACTTCACCCTGGAGAAGACATACCTGCGTGAGGATTTCTTCTGGGCCTTCCGCCTGCTGCAGGGGACTTTATCCGTGTCCGCTTCTTCCAGCCACTGTACCTTGAGCGGTTCTTCGCAGGGGAAACATTGAGCACCTAGAGGACAAGCTCTTCAACACTTCCCTGGAGGTGCTGCCCTTTGATAACCCCCAGTCAGACAAGGAGGCCCTGCAGAAGGGCTGCTCAACCACCCTCCAGAGCAGCTGCGATGGCTACCTCCGGATAGGTTCCTACAAAGGCGTGGCCGAGGGCGAGATGGACCCTGCCTTTGGTCCCCTGGAAGCACTGCGCCCCTCCATCCATACAGACTTGTCCGTGTGGGTCATTCTGAGTGAGATCTTCCTGAAAGAGGCCGACTAACAGAGGACTTCTGAGGACTGGCCCTGAAGCCCGGGAGACTAGGGATGTCTTTGCTGCTGCTCCCACAGGGCCAGATGTAGCCCACCCAGCCTGAGAGGTTGTTCCTGGCACCCATCAGCAGCCTGGGGTTGCCGCTGGCCGAGAGGCCCCAGGAGCTAGTGCTACCCACCCGCCTGGCTGCGGGAAGAGGTGGTGGTCACCACACTGTGACTGAGGCTGGCCTGTGCCAACCTGAACTGTTCGCAGGTGAGCTTGAGCCAGGTCATTTTAGAGCTTTTTTCCTGGGCGTCTGCTCTCTCTGGCACAGACACTGGAATGCATAGACTACTTTATGTGCTGTGTTTTATATTCTTGGATACATTTGATTTTTTTCACTGAAGTCCACATATATTTTTATAAGAGTGTGACTTGTAATAAAGAGTTAATGAAGAAGGGGGGGAAAAAGACACTTTTACTTCTTCCTTGCCAACCTGGCTGCTTTTTATTTATTTCTTTTTCTTGCCTGATTATAATGATTAGAACCTCCAATGCAATGTTGAATAGAACTGATGAGAGTGAACATGCTTGTTCATTATCTTAGAGAGAAAGCTTGACTTTTCACTATTAAGTATGATGTTAACTGTAGGTTTTTTCATAGATGCTCTTCATTGACTTGAGGAAGTAATTTTTATTCCTGGTTTGCTGAGTTTTAAATTGGGAATGGATGTTGGAGTTTGTCAAATGTTTTTTAATATATTCTCTTATCTATGGAGATGATATATGGTTTCCATTTTTAGTTGACATGGTGAATCACATTGAGTTGAAAATACTTCCCAATCTCCCTTTTAATTTATTTATCCAAGTGGATTTTTTAAAAATTTCATTTGCCTTTATTTATTGAATTTTTTTTTTATTGTTTAAAGTATTACAAATAGTAGTACATATGTCTCCTTTTTTTTCCCAATTGACCCTTCCCCCAGCCTCCCTTACCCGCCGGCACATGCCCTCAAACCGCACCCCTCTAGTGTCTTGCATCCATTGGTTATGCTTATATGCATGCATACAAGTCCTTTGATTGATCTCTTATCTCCCCGCCCGCAACCCTCAAGCCTTCCCGCTGTAATTTAACAGTCTATTCGATGCTTCTTTGCCTCTGTGTCTATTTTTATTCATCAGTTTAAATGTTCTTTATATTCCACAAATGCGTGAGATCGTGTGGTATTTTTCTTTCACTGACTGGCTTATTTCACTTAGAATAATGCTCTCCAGTTCCATCCACGCTGTTGCAAATGGTAAGAATTTCTTGTTTTTTATAGCAGCGTAGTATTCCATTGTGTAGATGTACAACGGTTTTCTAATCCACTCATCTGCTGATGGGCATTTAGTCTGTTTCCAAATCTTAGCTATTGTAAATTGTGCTGCTATGAACATAGGGGTGCATATGTCCTTTCTGATTGGTGTTTCTGTTTTCTTGGGATATATTCCCAGAAGTACTATTACTGGGTCAAATGGCAATTCCATTTTTAATTTCTTGAGGAAACTCCAAACTGTTTTCCACAGTGGCTGCATTCCCACCAGCAGTGAAGGAGGGTTCCTTTTTCTCCGTATCCTATCCAGCACTTGTCATTTGTTGACTTGTTGATGATAGCCATTCTGACAGGTGTGAGATGGTAACTTACTGTTGTTTTGACTTGCATCTCTCGGATGATTAGTGACTTTGAGCATGTTTTCATATGTCTCTTGGCTTTCTGAATGTCCTCTTTTGAAAAGTGTCTATTTGGGTCATTTGTCCATCTTTTGATTGTTTGTCTTCCTTTTGTTAAGTTGTAGGAGTTCCCTGTAAATGTTGGAGATTAAAGCCTTATCAGAGATAACATTGGCAAATATGTTCTCCCATGCAGGGGGTCTTCTTGTTGTTTTGTTGATGGTTTCTTTTGCTATGCAGAAGATTTTTATTTTGATGTAGTCCCATTTGTTTATTTTCTCCTTAGTTTCCATTGCCCTAGGACCTGTATCGTTAAAGATGTTGCTACCAAAAATGTCTGCTAGTTTGCTGCCTATGGCTTCTAGGGTTTTTATTGCTTCCCATCTTACATTTAAGTCCTTTATCCATTTTGAGTTTATTTTTGTGTATGGTGTAAGTTGGTGGTCTATGTTTCATTTCCTCATGCTTTGGGTAGTATGGACATTTTAATGATGTTGATTCTACCAATCCATGAACATGGTATATTCTTCTATTTGTTCATGTCTTCTTCTATCTCTTTTTTCAGTGTCCTGAAATTTTTTGAGTACAGGTGCTTTATCTCTTTGATTAAACTTATTCCTAGGTATCTTAATTTTTTTGTTGCAATGGTAAATGGGATTGCTTTTTAAATTTCTCTTTCTCAGATTTCATTATTGGTGTATAGAAAAGCCACAGACTTCTGGGTGTTAATTTTATATCCTGCTACATTGCTGAATTCATTTATAAGTCTAGTAATTTTTTGATGGAGTCTTTGCAGTTTTCTTTTTTTTAAAATTA
>NW_006287066.1:252571-252909 GCF_000327345.1 Myotis davidii | reverse complement strand
CGGGCTGAGCAAGCAGTTATGGCTGCTCTCAGTCCCGTCCCGGGGGGCTCTGCCTCTCAGAGTCCCAGCAACCACTGCAAACCTCGGAGAGAAAGCTGCCTTCGAATTTCGACCAAAGCCAGATATTCCTGATTCTCCTGTTTGAGTCTGGGTCCCTAGAGACTCCCTCCGGATTGAAACAGACATCCGCGCCCTCAGCTGCCAGCCCAATCCGCATGCACTCTGCACCTTAGTATTTTACTTCAGCACTGTGGCTCTTCGGAGTCTCGGTATGTTTTTCTCTTTCCTCCTAGTTGTAGCACTTCCACTCAGCCAGCCTTCCTGTGGTTCTGAACGAT
>NW_006287066.1:251016-252147 GCF_000327345.1 Myotis davidii | reverse complement strand
ACTTTTAGTATGATGTTGGCTGTGGGTTTGTCATATATGTCTTTTATTATGTTGAAGTATGATCCTTCTATTCCCACCTTCCTGGTGGTTTTTATCAAGAAAGGTTGTTGGCCCTGACTGGTTTGTCTCAGTGGATAGAGCATCAGTCTGCGGACTGAAAGGTCCCAGGTTCGATTCTGGTCAAGGGCCTGTACCTTGGTTGCGGGCACATCCCCAGTGGGAGATGTGTAGGAGGCAGCTAATTGATGTATCTCTCTCATCAATGTTTCTAACTCTCTATCCCTTGCTCTTTCTCTCTGTAAAAAATCAATAAAATATATTTTTTAAAAAAAGAAAAAAAAGAAAGGTTGTTGGATTTTTTTCAAATGCTTTTTCTGCAATAATGGATATCATTATATGGTTTTTATCTCTCAATTTATTTATATGGTGCATTATGTTTATTGATTTACGAATATTGTACCATCCTTGATCCCCGGAATAAATCCCACTTGGTCATGGAGCATACTCCATGATCTTTCTAATGTAATGCTGGATTCAATTTGCTAGAATTTTGTTGAGGATTTTGGTGTCTATGTTCATGAGGGATTTTGGCCTGTAGTTCTCTTTCTTTGTATTGTCTTTATCTGGTTTTGGGATTATGATAATGCTGGCTTTGTAGAAAGAGCTTGGAAGTGCTCCTTCCTCTTGAATTTTTTGGAATAGTCTAAGGAAGATAGGTTTTATTCTTCTTTGAATGTTTTATAAAACTCTGGTCCAGGGCTCTTGTTTGTTGGAAGATTTTTGATTACTGCTTCAATTTCCTCCATAGTTATCAGCCTATTCAGATTTTTTTTTAAATGTATTTTATTGATTTTTTACAGAGAGGAAGAGAGAGGCATAGAGAGTTAGAAACATCGATCAGCCACCTCCTGCACATCTCCCACTGGGGATGTGCCCGCAACCCACGTAAATGCCCTTGACCGGAATCGAACCTGGGACCCTTCAGTCCGCAGGCCGACGCTCTATCCACTGAGCCAAACTGGTTTCGGCCTTTTTTTTTTCTTTTTGCTAACCTTTCACAATAGAGGGGAGTTACTCAACTACAATGATATAAATGAACTTTCTACCATTACAAACCAAAATACAACATGT
>NW_006287066.1:250240-250803 GCF_000327345.1 Myotis davidii | reverse complement strand
GTTATCCTTTCAAAGAACCAGCTCTTGGTTTCATTGATCTTTTGTATTTTTTTTTTTTTGGTCTCCATGTCATTTATTTCTGCTCTGATCTTTGTTATTTCCTTCCTTCTGCTTACTCTGAGCTTTTCTTGTTCCTCTCTTTCTAATTCTTCAAGTTGCAGAGTTAGATGTTTTATTATCAGTTTTTCGTGTTTTTTAAGGTAGGCTTCTATTGCTATGAACTTCCCTCTCAAGACTGCTTTCAACTCTGTCCCAAACATTTTGGATTGTTGTGTTTTCATTGTTTGTTTCCAGGATGTGTTTTATTTCTTTTTTGATCTCTTTGGTATCCCACTCATTGTTTAATAGTATGCTATTCAGCCTCCAAGTGTTTGACCTTTTGTGATTGTTTTTACTGTAGTTGATTTCTAATTTTATGCCATTGTGATCTGAGAAGATGCTTGATATGATTTCTATCTTCTTGAATTTGGAGAGACTTTGCCTGTGTCCCAATACATGCTCTACCTTTGAAAATGTCCCATGTGTACTTGAGAAGAATATATATTCTGTCGCTTTGGGGGGAA
>NW_006287066.1:241953-249858 GCF_000327345.1 Myotis davidii | reverse complement strand
CATTGCTGGCTTGGTAGTGATAAACTCCCTTAGCCTTTTTTTTTTCTGCGAAGCTCCTGATTTCCCCATCAATTTTGATTGATAGTCTTGCTGGATATAGTATTCTTGGATTCAGTCCTTTGCTTTGCATCACTTTGTATATCTCCTTCCACTTCCTTCTAGCTTTATGTGTTTCTCTTGAGAAATCATTTGATAATCTGAGAGGGGATCCTTTGTAGGTATCTCTCTCTCAGCCTTTAAGATTCTCTCTTTGTCTTTAACATTTGCCATTGTAATTATGATGGTCTTGGTGTGGGTCTTTTGAGATTCATCTTGCTTGGGACTCTCTACATGTGTAACTTTTTTCATCCCCATATCAGGGACGTTTTCTGTCATTATTTCTTCAAATAGATTTTCTAATCCTTGCTGCTCTTCTTGGCCTTCTGGCAGCCCTATTATACATATATTACTTCGTTTTGCATTGTCCCAAAGCTCCCTTAGGCTCTCCTCCTGCTTTTAATATTTTTCTCTAGTTAGTGTTTAGATTGGGCTTGTCTCTCTATCTTATCTTCTAACTCAGTAATTTGGTCCTCTTTTTCTTCTAGTCTACTGTTTCTGTAATTTTGGGGTGGAATGTTCTAAAGATGCCGATTTAGTCCATCTGATCTAGTGAGTCATTTGGTATTGATGTTTCTTTGCTAATTTTTTGTTTAGAGGATTTATCCAGTGATGTTAATGGGGTATTAAAGTCGCCTACTATGCCTGTGTTGCTGTCAATCTAACCCCTGATATCTTCCAGAAGTTTTTTTATGTATTTGTGTGCTCCTGCATTGGGTACATTAATGTTTAGCAGAGTTATATCCTCCTGTTGTATTGATCCCTTTAGAATTATGAAGTGACCTTGCTGGTCTCTTGTTATAGTCTTCCCTTTGAGGTCTATTTTGTCAGATATAAGTATTGCTACCCCAGCTTTTTTTTTTTTCATTTCCATTTGCCTGAAAAACCTTTTTCCACTCCTTTGCCATAAGTCTGTGTGAATACTTTGTTCTGAGGTGGGTCTCCTGTAGACAGCATATCACTTTTCATTTCTTTCTGATTTTTGCATAGGTTGTTGATTTTTCTCATCCATCCGGTGTATGAATTGTATGACCATTACTCTGAATTCTTTTTCTGTTTGCATGCTTCCTTTTCACTTAGTTCCTTTCTTGGTCAATTCTCATTTTCTTTCCTCTGGGGATTGTTTTGTTGTCTCCCCATTCTTACTATCACCAGAATTTTCAAATGTCAAGTTGAAGGGGCCTGCGCCATGTGCATTGGGAGCTTCGCACCCCCCAGTGTCACTGAGGAGCTCCAACACCACAACGTATGGCTGCTGTGGATTGGTGGGAGCCACGCTCACCCAGGATCAGAGTCACATGCGCTTAGTGTGGCATCGTGTATGCATCTAGAATCAGGGACTTTGCTTGAGCTGCGCTAAAACAGAGACCTCGCTGGTGTGTGCCAAAAAATCACAGTCCCCTAGCGTATGTCAGGGGTCAGAGACCTCCTGTGTCCGTGTCGAGATTTGAGTCTCAGAGTCTCTGTTGCTTGGTGCAGCCTTGCGCCAAGAATCAGGGTTCCTGTTTGTGCATGCACCAAGAATTGGAGTCACTGCTCTTAGTATGAATGCACTAGGAATCAGAGATCCCAGGTGCACACAAAGAGAAACAGATTGAAGTCACTGATGCTCAGTGCTGCCTCTCACGTGGAGAATCAGGGTCCCCGGTCTGCTTGGGGGGGGCCGGGTTTCACAGTTGCACTGTGTTGGCAGGAGGTCCACAGCCTTCTGTGTGCACTTGCCCTGAATCAAAGGTGGCACTGCCACCCTGTGTGGGCGTGGGTTCTCGTCACGCGGGTGTTCACTGTGGGAAACAAACTCCCTGTGTTTGTGCACCCAGGCTCAAATTCAGCGCAGCCTTCCAGTGTGGGCACGGGATCTGGTCATGGGAAACAAACTCCCTGAGTTCGCACGCTCAGGCTCAAATTCAGCTCCCCAAGTTTGCACACCCAGGCTTAAATTCAGCTCCCCAAGTTTGCACACCCAGGCTCAAATTCAGCAAAGCCTCCCTGCGTGGCCATGGTGTCTGGTCACGGGAGACAAGCTCCCTGAGTTTGCACACCCAGGCTCAAATTTGTGCAGCCTCCCTGTGTGGGCTCGGGGTCTGGTCGCGGGAAACAAACTTCCTGTGTCCACACACCCAGGCTCAAATTCAGGTAGAGCCACCGCTGCTGTGTGTGAACAGGAGGCCTGTTATTTCGGAGAGGGTCTGGCTGTTCTTATGCCACTGCCACGGGGTGGGCGGGGAGGGGGATTAGCTCTGTGACTCACAGAAATCGTGGCCGGGTGCCTGGGGTCTTGGTGTCCATGGGTCTGTAGCTGTGGTCGCAGGTCTTTTACCCAAGTGGCTATAGGGTCCTGGTTTGCGACTGAGACCAGATTGGGTAGTGGCAAGGCTAGGATCCTAGTCTCAAGCAGTTCTGTTCTTCAAGATGGCGTGGTCTCTGTGCCGGCGGTGTCCTCCCTGGAGTGTTTGTGGTGGCAGCAGGGTTTGTCCGCACTGGGGCAGGGCTCCGCCATCTAAGACTGCCTGGTTTGGCAGCCCCTTGGAAGACCTGCAGAATCAAATTGTCCCTAGCTCATACACACACACACCACACACGTCCACACACTCCTCTATTGCCCCCTCACTCTCTCACACACTCTTCCTCCCTTCTTTCTTGCCGGTCGCTATCTTGGATCCCCAAGTGGATTTTTTAAAAATATATTTTATTGATTTTTTACAGAGAGGAGGGGAGAGGGGTAGAGAGTTAGAAACATTGATGAGAGAGAAACATCGATTAGCTGCCTCTTGCACGCCCCCTACTGGGGATGTGCCCGCAACCAAGGTACATGCCCTTGACCGGAATCGAACCTGGGACCCTTGAGTCCGCAGGCCGACGCTCTATCCGCTGAGCCAAACCAGTTAGGGCCCCAAGTGGATTTTTAAAATTTAAAATATTGGGGATTTTTTTTCAGAGAACTTTCTGTTATTAATTTCTAATTAAATTTGTGCTCAGGGAACATACTTTTAAATTTACTAAGACTTGCTTTATGGCTCAGAATTTGGTCTGTCTTGATATGTACTGTGTGTACACTTGAAGAGAATGTGTACTTTGCTGATACTGGGTGGAGTCTTTTATAAAATGTCAGTCAGGTCATGTTCATTGACAGTGTTGTTTAAGTCTAATATAATATAGACTTGCTGCTTTCCTTGTATTTCTTTTATCATTTTGTTATAATGTGCCCCGCGAATCACAGAAGGGCGCCTCAAGAAGTGGAATTAAAGAGTCACATTTATTGCAATCCGGGACTATGAGATTTGATTCGGCATCTCATCTCATAGTCCCGGATTGCAATAAATGTGACTCTTTAATTCCACTTCTTGAGGCGCCCTTCTGTGATTCGTGGGGCACATTACAACATTTGGAGGCCCCCCAGCGAGATGCAGGCCCTTAGGGGTGCTTTTTCGGATGCAAAGGGAGGTTGAACCTCCCCTGAACCCTTTGTGGAGACTGAGGGGTCTCTCGGGTACACACCCTGAGAAGTCCCAGGGCCCCAGAGAACTCCCCTTCCGATCCAGCTAGCGGACAGGGGACGTTGGCCCGTCCCTAAAAAATTCATCGGAGTCACCTGAAAAACCTCTAGAGGTGAATTCTGGGACCGGTCACTGGTGGTGGACTCAAAAGAAGGCTGGACGCAGTGGAACCTCGGAATCTGACTGCCCGACGCAGCGGCGTCTGGGGGTCCTGGTCTGGACAACCTTAGGTTGCATTTGTCTGGTTTGTTTTGTCTTTGCTCTTTGTTGTCTTTGTCTTGTCAAAATGGGTCAGGGATTGTGTGAATGGATTACTGATGTAGGTTGTCAAGGATCTCTAAGGGACTTGTCCTGTATCTGGAGGAATGGCTTCTAGACGGTATTCACCGTCTCTGGGACTTCCAGAGGGAAGTCAAAACTAAGAGAAGCGTTCCTAGGCAGTTTTCTACTGCCTCTGTTCAGGGACTTGTTCTGTATCTCTGCACAATTGAAACTGATTTGTTGGTATTTGTGGTGTAAATGTGGCATGCGCCAGTGTAAAAGTGTTTTTAGGTTTGTTTCCGTTTTGTTTTGTTTTCTTAAAAAACCTTCTAAACATCTGAGTTTTTGTGGTGATTCAAAGTTTTTAATGGGGAGTGTTATCTGTCTTTATTGTTTAAATATGTCTTTGTTGTTTAAAATTGTTTAGCTAGTGAAATTTCTGTTTGTGTCTCTTAAAAAATATGAATGTATTGCTAATCTGAGGAATGTTAACTATTTACATGTCACCTAAAAGTTAAGGCTAAGAGTTCTAACTAACTGGAAAGTATGCCTTTGGTATGATGGAGGAAGGTAAAGAGAAATACTTAATGGAAGGTCTGAGGCATGGTTATGCATTTTTGAAGGACATAGAAAGAAGGTTTGAAGGCTAATTTGAAAGTGTGAAATTTGTGAAGATTGTATACGTGATGAGAAGGAAAAGAGAAATGTTGAAAGAAAGTTGAATGGATGATAAGCCAGTGAGCTGGGACAAGTAAAATAGGGAAACTGTGCAGAAATCCTATCTTCCCTAAACCAAGGACACTTGGGAGTAAATGCTTTGCATTTGCCTCCCTAAACAAAGGTTAAATAGTTTATGTCAATCTGATTAGTGTCATTTGCTGTCCACACCCAAGGACAAATGAAGTTAGAAAATAAGCCTTGTTTTCATTAGTTCTTTTGTTCAGGTATTTCTTAAGGAGGAGGCAACCCGGTCCCTCCCTGCAACATGAGTAATAGCTCCTCCTCTAACTCGACTGTCTTAGAACGTATGTTAAGGAATTTTAAAATTGCTCAAAACCTTGCTGCCTTGGATCTGGTTCTGCGTGTGTAAGAAGGGACAGAGTAAGGTTTAGTAGCAGGAGTGAAGAGGCAGGCAGGGCAGGAGCAGACCAGAAGAAGCTGGCAAGGCCATCCAAACCACCCAGCCGCTATTGGCCAGAGCCGCCTGAGGCAGACCGCCTCCGACTGGCAACAGCTGACTCTGATTAGGACAGACTGGGCTCTTTCCAACTGGGCCCCCAGGAGCCGATGGTCGAAATGAAAATCGGGGGCCAGACTGTGAACTTTATGGTTGATACAGGGGCAGAGTACTTGGTAGTTACTCAGAAGGTAGCTCCCCTTTCAGGACAGGAAGTCACCATTATTGGACCTACTGGGACCACAGCTGCAGACTGTTCTGCCGCCCCCGCCGATGTCAGTTAGGCGGCCATCAGGTGGTTCATGAATTCCTGTATCTTCCAGTTGGCATGGTCCCTCTAATGGGCAGAGACCTTTTAGCCAAAATGGAAGCAGAAACCACTTTTGCCCCAGATGGCTCAGCACACAGCCTTGCCTAGGTGAAGAGACCTCCCCAATGATCCTGTTCTTAGCAGTGCCGAGGAAGGAAGAATGGAGACTTTAAACCCCCCAGCCAAAGGCCCCCACATCTGTTCCTGTCAGGCCCCCATCAGGGGACTTGGGCAGTGTTCCTGTTATCTGCTCAAGATCCCAAGACTGTAAAAGTACTTGTTCACTGAAAGGGTGTAAGTGTGGATGTTTATTTGATGTTTGTATGTCTACTTAGGTATAATTATTTGTTCATGTAAGTGTGGAGGTTTATTTGATGTTTATATGTCCACTTAGGTATAATTATTTGTTCATGTAAGTGTGGAAGTCTGCAAGAAAAAAAAATGTGTGATTTAAGGCTGAGTGCTCTGACCGATAGCAAAACGCCCTGAGCGGCCACTGTGTTCTTTTCCCAAGGGCGCTTGCTCGCTGGCAGAGGTGGAATCGGCCTGCCTAACTAGTAAAAATTTCTGTCTATGTTTGTGTACTAGGGACTTTGATTTTCTCTGTGATATTTCTGTGTTGGGTTGAAAATTTTGTAATTCTAGAGTAGATCTAAAGGTATTTGTGGCTTTTCTTGCCTGATTAGGACATTCCTCAGGGCAGAGAGAATTTTTGGGCCCTTCCCCCTGCCTGTACTGAATTGAGGATCTTTCAGGAGACCCTCCAGGCTTTTAGTAAAATTTCCCTGCACACCTTGTCATCCTCTGCCTTCTTTTCCAAGCCGACTAAGAGTCATTTTCCTCCACAGGAATTGTCCTCCTCTAACTCACAATGGGAAATAATACAGGCCAGTATCATTTGGCTTGCTGGTTAAAGGAAGACAATGGGCCCTGGAATCTGTAAAGGTGGGTGGGAATGAAGCTGGTCAAATGTACTGAAAGGGTTCAGTACCTGTTGCTGCTAGCAGAGGAGGGGCTGATAACCCCTTCCAGTGCACTCTCTTGGGAGAGGCCTGATTGCTGCTCTGTCACAGGGGACTGGTACGATGGCAGGAGCCTGGTACCCAACTCACTGCCACAGGAGCGCTTTGTAACGAAAATGCCTTTCCCCTATGGTGGGAGCACCTTCACTGTCACCTGGGGACCTGCGTGCCTATCCGGCTCCCATCTCCCGAGCCCTCTGGCCCTCTGCTCACCTGGTTGTAATTACCTCTCAGCCCCCGAGGGGTTATTTTGAGTAGGTGGTGAGGAGGGAAATTTCCCTGTGCCTCCTTGTGCCTCCCTGCACCACAATAAGACCCAAGAACCCCAGGGGACAAGGCCTCCTTGGCCTCCTTGGACACTTTTCACTCTGTGAAGGCAGCAAGCAGTTAGAAAAAGAAACTCCAAAAATTCGAAGGATTTGAAGGAATGAATCAGTCACAGCTGGTAGAGGTAGCCCAGAAAGTCTTTAACAATAGGGACACACTGGAGGCCAAGCAGGACAAGAGAATGACTAAGGCAGTGGTAGCTGCATTAAGAGAAACGGGCACCAAGACAAAAGGAGAAGGGGAATGGAAAAAGGGAAAGAAAAGGCCGGCAGCAAACTAGGAAGGAATTAGTATGCCTATTGTAGGAAGTAGGGGCAGAGAGAAATTCTGGAAGAGAGAATATCCTGGTAGGTTAACAAAGGAAAGCAGAAGGCTGAGGGAAAACCCAGGCTCTGAAGGAATTACACTCAGGGAAGGGGACGAATAGGGCCAGGACTCCTTTTCCTTGAACCCCTTAGAGCCCAGAATAATAATTTTTATAAATAGGACCCCCAGTTAGTTTCCTGGTGTATTCTGGAGCAGCCTATTCAGTCTTGACAGAGCCAACGGGACCCATAACATCTAAGACATTGGTCCAGGGAGCCACTGGACAAACTGCCTTTTTCCTTTGACATCAAAGAGGATTGTGGACCTTGGAAAGAACACGGTAACACATTCATTTCTGGTCATGCCAGTTTGCCCATACCCCTTACTTGGACGTGATCTCTTACAGAAACTACAAGCCACCATATCCTTCGAGGGGGACTGAGCACTCTCAGATGAATATCTCTTGCAGAAAAGGGCCAAGGTGACTCTGCTTACTTGGAGAAATTACATCTCTTTCCCATGGTTTGGGCAGAAAACAACCCCCTCCCCCGGGGTTAGCAAGTCATCAAGCTCCTGTAGTAGTCCAAATTGCAAGCCACCGCCACTCCAGCTCGGGTTTGGGAATTTTTAGGGGATTCGCGGAGATTGCTGACCCTCTGTGCTCAAGTGCTGGGGAGGCACAGCCGTTAAACTGGACCGAAGTGGAGCAATGGGCCTTTGAGAAAGAAGGCTCTCGTCTCAGCACCTGCCCTAGCCTTGCCAGACGTCAGGAAGCCCTTCCACCTCTAGTGAGTGAGGTAAGGGGCATTGCCAAAGGGGTTCTCACCTAGACTCTAGGTCCTTGGAAGAGACCTGTGGCCTATCTGTCTAAGAGAAGGAGGCAGGCCGAAACCGGTTTGGCTCAGTGGA
>NW_006287066.1:237974-241751 GCF_000327345.1 Myotis davidii | reverse complement strand
AAAAAAAAAAAAAAAGAGAGAAGGAGGCAGATAAGCTGACTTCAGGCCAGGAACTAGCCCTGGCAACACTCCATGCTGTGGAAGCCCTCCTTCGAGGTGCTCCGGAGAGATGGATTTCAAACACCAGGGTCACCCAGTACCAAGCTGCCAAGGAAGCTGCCCAAAAACCAGTGGGGCCTTTACAAGAGGAGGAATTGACAGAACAGAAGCAAGCTACCAGAGCACCAAATGCTTGGTGGACTCTACCAAATGGCAGACTGTTGATCCCAGAGGCTCTACGTTGGACTTTAGTTGCCCAGTTACACCAGGCTACCCACACAGGTGTCACCAAGACTTCTGAACTTTCGTGAGGCAGGTCACAAGTAAATGCTAAGCAAGGTAAGAGGGTCTCCCTGGGAATTCAGGCCCAGGGAAACTCCCCAGGTAGCATTGGGAGGTAAATTTCACAGAGATTAAGCCACCGGCATCAGGGTCTGAGTAACTGCTAGTTTTTATAGACTCTTTCTCAGGATGGGTTGCAGTCTAGCCCACCAGGACAGAAACTGTCTCTATAATGGTCAAGAAATTACTCCAGGAGATTATACCTAGACTGGGGCCATCAGCAGTTATAGGATCAGATAACATTCCCAACTTTGTAGCCAAGGTATCTCAAAGTCATAAATTGGAAACTCCATTGTGCATACTGGCCACAGGTTCAGGGCAGGTATGAACAGGACTCTAAAAGGATTTTAACTAAATTTATCCCCTCAAGGCCTTGCAGGCTCTGCAGTATACCCAGAGAGCCACCCGTAAGCTTGTGCGAGACGCCCTGCCAGTGCCCACCTTGGACCCTGTACATCCTTTCCAGCCTTGGGACTCAGTGTGGGTAAAGAAGTTCATGACCCAAGGACTCACCGCAACTTGGAAAGGATTATACACTGTCGCCCTGCTGACAGCATCCAGAACTGGCTACACCATTCCCAGCTCCTGCACCAGGAAACGGCCTTGATCCCGGCAGCCAGCGGCCCCACCCGTGAGATCCCTAGTCTGGGCTCCACGCAATCCAGGAGGAGGCTCGATGTCTGCAAGAGTGGAACTGGACTTCAGTGAGGACAGTACTGATGGGGACCATGGCACTAGGGCACTTGGTAACTGTAAGAACATTTTTTTTTTCTAGCCAGTGAGAAAGTCCAGGGCCAAGTGGGGCTAGATGTGATAGGGGACAGGAGAGCAGGAACCGAATAGAGAATGCCCCTAAAAGAAGTGGGGTGAGTAAATGAAAATTAAATGTGCCAAGCTGGCAGTTTAGAAAAATTAATTCCGTCAAACTACTTGTAGTTAGGGGGCAGTACAGTCCCCTAACTAGTAAAGATGAGTCCATGATTTGACTCATGGACATAAAACCAGTGGGGAATGAAGTATGGTAGCAACCATTTCAGGTGGAGGCTGTAGTTTAACTCTAGTCCTGTTGTTTGGCTTAACAATAGAAAAGTTATTTTGATTTTTCTTAATTGTATAAATCATCCCATTCGATTGAATGGCTATCCCATTGATTGTTATCTTACTGGTTTTAGAAAGCACATTCTTCTGTACCTGGGAAACAGGACAGCACAATTATCCTAAATTGTCTTAGTAGCCACAGATAATGTGTTCCAGTTGACTCAGTGGTCCCAAGACCAGGACAGCACAAT
Source organism: Myotis davidii (assembly GCF_000327345.1). Classification (NCBI taxonomy): domain Eukaryota; kingdom Metazoa; phylum Chordata; class Mammalia; order Chiroptera; family Vespertilionidae; genus Myotis; species Myotis davidii. The sequence goes on along the minus strand of NW_006287066.1, from coordinate 240,081 downwards.
TACTCTAAATTTCCTCCATGGCTCTAGATAATGAATTCCTGGCAACCCAGTGGTCTCAAGACCTGAGGGCTCTAGATAATGTGTTTCTGTTAATTCAGTGACTCTGGGACCCAAAACTGTAATTTAGATAAGATGCTGCTTCTGTAAACTGCTTTTTTGCAAACCAGGTTCCTCATTCCAAACCTTGAGATGTAATCAATACCTTTGTGATCTTTGCCTATATAAGTCTGGTTTTGCCACCATCTTATCACTATGAGATTTGGGAATGACCCCTCATAGTCCCGGATTGCAATAAATGTGACTCTTTAATTCCACTTCTTGAGGCGTCCTTCTGTGATTCGCGGGGTACATTATAACAATTTATTGAGAGAAAGGTATTAAAATATCTGGATCTAATTGTGGATTTGTCTATTTCTCTTTATAGTTCTGTTAATTATTGTTTCATGTATTTTTAAGCTCTGTAGTTTGGGATGTAAATGTTTAGAATAATTCTAACTTTTAATTAATTAACCCCTTTATTATTATGAAATGACCTACTCTGTACATTTTTATATTCTTATCTAATATTAATATAGCTATTACAGCTTTCTTTTGACAAGTGTTAGCATGGTATATATTTTCCCTACCTTTCTGTTTTTAGCCTGCTTTTATATTTCATGTTTTTATATCTAAAGCACATTTCCTATAGGCAGCATATAGGTGCATCTTATCTTTTTATCTTTATCTGGCACTAGGATAAAAAGATAAGCCACTACAGGGTGTGGCAAAAGTAGGTTTATGGCTGTGAGTATGTGAAACAAAGTTTATTGCTTTTTTAAAAATATATTTTATTATTTTTTTACAGAGAGGAAGGGAGAGGAATAGAGAGTTAGAAACATCGATGAGAGAGAAACATTGATCAGCTGCCTCCTACACACCCACTACTGGGGATGTGCCCACAACCAAGGTACATGCCCTTGACTGGAATTGAACCTGGGACCCTTTAGTCCGCAGGCCGACGCTCTATCCACTGAGCCAAACCAGTCAGGGCTATTCCTTTTTTTAAATAACTCTTTATTGTTGAAAGTATTACATACATCCTGTTTGCACCCCACCCAGGCTCTCACTGCCCCATTTGTCTGTGGCCATGAGCCATGCATATATGCATACAAGGTCCTTGGTTGAATACTTCCCATCCACCCACCCTGCCCTGCCTTCCCTCTGAGATTCACCACTGTTCCATGCTTCCATGTCTCTGGATCCACTCCTTTCATCGGTTTATTTTGTTACTTAGATTCCACATATGAGTGAGGTCATATGATATTTGTCTTTCTCTGACTGACTTATTTCACTTAGCCTGATACTCTCCAGGTCCCTTCATGCTCTCTCCAAGGGTAAGAGATCCTTCTTTTTTACTGCTGCATAGTATTCCATGTTACAAATGTACAACAGCTTTTTTATCCACTTATCTATTGATGGGCACTTGAGCTGTTTCCAGATACTAGCTATTGCAAATTGTGCTGCTATGAACATAGGGGTGCATGCATTCTGATTGGTGTTTCAGGTTTTTTAGTATGTATTCCTAGAAGTGGGATCACTGGGTCAAATGTCAATTCCATATTTAATTTTTGAGTTAAACCATACTATTTTCCATAATGGCTGCACCAGTCTGCATTCCCACCAGCAGTGTGCTAGGGTTCTCTTTTCTCCATATCCTTGCCAGCACTTGTCATTTGTTGATTTGTTGATGATAGCCGTTCTGACAGGTGTGAGGTGATACCTCATTGTCCTTTTGATTTGCATCTCTTTGATGATCAGTGACTTTGAGAATTTTTTCATATGTCTCTTGGCCATCTGTATGTCCATGTTGGAGAAGTGTCTCTTTATGTCCTTTGTCCACATTTTTTTATATATACTTTTTATTGATTAAGATATTACATATGTGTCTTAACCCCCCATTGCCTCCCCACCCTATTCCCGTTCATGTTGGGGAACTTTTGTTAAGTATATATATATGTTAATACTTACATTTTTTTGATGGATTGACCCTTTGATCATCATAAAATGCTCTTCTTTGTCTCTGTAGCATTTCTTTTATCTTGGTTTATTTTTTCCTGATATTAGTAAG
>NW_006287066.1:229839-236158 GCF_000327345.1 Myotis davidii | reverse complement strand
GGTGTTTATCTATGCCGCCATCTTAGTTTCCAATCCTTTGTCCACTTTTTAATTGGATTGTTTGCCTTCCTTGTGTTACATTGTATGAGTTTCTTATATATTTTGGATATTAACCCTTTATCAGACGTATCATTGTCAGATATGTTCTCCCACACAGTGGGCTCCCTTTGCCTTTTGTTGATGGTTTCTTTTGCTGTGCAGAAGTTTTTTGATGTAGTCCCATTTATTTATTTTCTCCTCACTTTACCTTGCCCTAGGAGATATATCTGTAAACATATTGCTAGGAGAGGTATCTGAGATTTTGCTGCCTATGGTTTCTTCTAGGAGTTTTATCGTTTCAAGACTTATATTTAAGTCTTTTATCCATTTTGAATTTATTCCTATGTATGGTTTAAGTTGGTGGTCTGGTTCCATTTTTTTTGCAATGTATCTGTCCAATTTTCCCAACACCATTTATTGAAGAGACTCTCTTGACTCCATTGTCTGGTCTTGCCTCCTTTGTCAAATATTATTTGAGTATAATGGCTTAGATCCGTGGTCGGCAAACTGAGGCTCTTGAGCCACATGCGGCTTTTTGACCCCTTGAGTGTGGCTCTTCCTAAGACTTAGGAGTACCCTAATTAAGTTAATAGCAATGTACCTACCTATATAGTTTAAGTTTAAAAAATTTGGCTCTCAAAAGAAATTTCAATCGTTGTACTGTTGATATTTGGCTCTGTTGACTAATGAGTTTGCCAACCACTGGCTTAGATCGATTTCAGGGATCTCTGTTCTGTTCCATTGATCTATATGCCTGCTCTTCTGCCAGTACCAGGTTGTTTGGATTACCATGACTTTGTAGTATAACTTGGAATTTAGTATTGTGATTCCTCCAACTTTGTTCTTCCTCAGGATTGCTGCAGCTATTTGGGGTCCTTTTAGGTTCCATATAAATTTTTGGAGTATTTGTTCTAGATCCATGCAATATGCCATTGGTATTTTAATAGGGATTGCATTGAATCTGTAGATTGCCTTGGGTAGTATGGACATTTTAATGATGTTGATTCTACCAATTCATGAACACGGTATATTCTTCCACTTCTTTATATGTTCTTATATCTCTTTTTTCAAAGTCCCATAGTTTTCCAGATACAGGTCTTTTGTCCCCTTGGTTAACTTTATTCCTAAGTATATTAATTTTTTGTTGCCATTGTAAATGGGATTGTTTGTTTCTCTTTCTGAGAATTCATTATCAATGTATAAAAAGCCATCAATTTTTGGATGTTGATTTTGTATCCTGCTACATTGTCAAATTCATTTATTAAATCTAGTAATATTTTGGTGGGATATTTAGGATTTACTATGTACAGTATCATTTCATCTGCAAATAATGAGAGTTTTACTTCCTCCTTTCCAATTTGGATGCCTTTTATGTTTTCTTCTTGCCTAATCAATGAGACTAGGACTACCAGTACTATGTTGAATAAGAGTGGTAAAAGTAGACATCCCTGTTTTGTTCCTGTTCTTAGGGGAAATGGTTTTAGGTTTTGCCCATTGAGTATGATGTTTGCTGTAGGTTTGTCATAATATAGCCTTTAACATGTCAAGATATGCTCCCTCTATTCCCACTTTGCTGAGAGTTTTTATAAAAAAGGGTATTGGAATTCCTTTGTCATCAGGGATATTGGTCTGTAATTCTCTTTCTTTGTAGTGTCTTATCTGATTTTGGAATTAGATAATGCTGGCCTCATTAAAAGAGTTTGGAAGTGCTCCTTCCTCTTGGATTTTCTGAAATAGTTTGAGGAGTATAGGTGTTATTTCTTCTTTGAATGTTTGGTAAAAGTCCCCTGTGAAACTGTCTGGACCTGGCCTTTTGTTTGCTGGGAGTTTTGTGATTACTCCTATTTCATCAGTTGTTATTGGCCTATTCATGTTTTCACATTCTTCCTGATTCAATTTGGGGAGATAGTATTTTTCTAGGAATTTGTCCATTTTATCTACATTGTCCACCTTGTGGGCATATAATTGTTCTTAGTGTTTTCTTAAAATCTTTCATATTGCTGTGGTGTCTGTGGTTATTTCTCCACCTTCGTTTCTGATTTTATTTATTTGGGTCCTCTCTCTTTGTTTCTTGATGAGTTTGGCTAACGGTTCATCAATCTTGTTTATCTTTTCAAAGAACCAGCTCTTGGTTTCATTGATTTTTTTTGTCTCTGTTATTTATTTCTACCCTAATCTTTATGATTTCCTTCCTTTTACTTACTCTTGGATTTTTTTTTGTTCTTTTCTAGTTCTTTAAGTTATAGTGTTAAATAGTTTATTGTTGATTTTTTCTTAACTGCTTTCTCAGGACTCCTTTTGCTGTGTGCCTGTGATTTTGGGTTGTTATGTTTTCATTTTCATTTGTTTCCAGGAAGTTTTTTATTTCTTTCTTGATTTAGTTGGTTACCCATTCATTGTTTAATAACAACCTATTTAGTCTCCATGTGTTTGAATGTTTTGGGATTTTTTACTATAGTTGATTTCTAATTTCATTCCACTGTGATCTGTGAAGGTGCTTGATATAATTTCAATCTTCTTGAACTTCTAGAGACTTGTTTTGTCTCCTAACATGTAGCCAATCTTTGTGAATGGTCCTTGTGCACTTGAGAAGAATGTATATTCTAGAGTTTTGTGGTTAAATGTTCTATAACTGTTAATTAAATTCATCTGATCCATTGTGTTCCTTAGAATCACTGTTTCCTTGTTAACTTTTTGTGTGGAATATCTATCCAGTGAAGTCAGTTATAAGTAATTCTCTCTTTGACCTTGACCAGCATGACTAGAAAGCAGACGAGAGTCCTTGAGTAGGGATGACAGGGGATTGAGAAAATGAAAGAGACAGACACAGAGACAGTAGGGACAGCTGGGACCGTGTGGGACAGCTGGCCCTCTGATGGACAGTGCCCCAGAGGCAGTGTAGCACATTTATTTTATACAGTATGATACTAGGAAGTTTTTACTAAAGTTTAAGATAAAGGAAATTATGTGAAATCATGGTTAAAGATCAAGCTGTAATTCTTCATTCTTGTGGCTTCTTTATAATCATCACTCCTGGCCAGGCCCAGATAATTTCATCCATTCCTTGCACCTGGCTGAACTTAGATAATGAAACCCACCCCCTGGCACCTGAGCTAAGGGTCAGGCTGACAAAATACCTGCCTCTGGCATGGTATGTTTCCGGGATGTGGCTCTGTCAATGCCACTGGACTCAGCTGACAATTATCAAAGAAATGCTCATGTGCCTTCCCAGGTGCTCTCTACAGTCAGTGAGGTGTTAAAGTCCTTTACTATTACTTTATTAGTGTCAATCCCTCCTTTAAAGTCCTCTAGAAGTGTTTTTTAAATATATTTAGGTGCTCCTGTATTGGGTGGGTATATGTTTACCAGGCTTATATCCTCTTGTTGGATCAATCCCTCTAGTATTATGTAGTGACCTTTGTTGTCTCTTCTGATAGACTTTGTTGTGAAGTCTATTTTGTTGGATATGAGCATTGCTACTCCAGTCAATCTCTTTACTCTCATCCTCTATGTCTCTTTTGTTCTCAGGTGGGTCTCTTGTAGACAGCATATAGTTGGGTCATGTTTTTATATCCATTCAGCTACACTATGCCTTTTGATTGGAACATTTAATCTACTTACATATAAGGTTATTTTTGATAGTTACTTACTTATTGCCATTTTATTTCTGTATGCCTAGCTTTCTCCCTCTATTTCTTCTTTCCATTACAGCAGTTCCTTTAGAATTTCTTGTAATGCTGGCTTGGTGGTGATGTATTTGTTTAGCCTTTTTAAAATTTTTTTTAAATGGGAAGCTCTTTATTTGACCGTCTATTTTGAGTGATAGTCTTGCTGGATATAGTAATATTGGTTTCAGATCCTTGCTTTTCATTACCTTGAGTACTTCATGCCATTCCTTTCTGGCCTCTAGACTTTCTGATGAGAAATCAGGTGTCAGCCTTATTGGAGCTCATTTGTAAGGAACAGTTTTCTTTTCTCTTACTGCCTTTAACATTCTCTCTTTGTGTTTAACTTTTGGCATTTTAATTATGATGTGTTTGTGCTTGGGCCTGTTTGGGTTCTTTTTGCTTTGGGTTCCCTTCTGCTGTCCTCCCGTTTTTTAATTGTTTTATTTTCCTTTTTGGTTCTTTGATTGAGTGATTTTTTTCAATCCTGTCTTCTAATTCACTGATTCAGTCTTCAGCTTCCCCTAATCTGCTGTGTATTTCTTCCAAAGTGTTCTTTATTTGTGCTATGTCATTCTTTATTTCTGTTTTCATAGTTACTATATCTTTTCTCATACTGTTGAGCATTTATACCATCATTATTCAGAACTCTATATGAGATAAATTTCTTATCTCCATTTCATTTATCTCTTTTTCTGGAGAATTCTCTAGCTCTTTCATTTAGGGGTTGTTCCTTTGTCTCCTCATTTGGCTGCCTGTTTGGGTTTGTGACTATGTATTAGGTAGATCTCCTATGCCTCTCAATCTCTAGTTCAGGACAGTGTCAAACTCTTTTTCTGACTAATTACCTCAGGCAAAGATTCAAAGCCTCCAGAGATCACCTCTCTCTCCTGACAGATAGAATTTTGTCTTGAATTGCCCTGAGGCAATTGTTCAGAGGGGTGGCAAGAGTTTTTGTCAACAGGGTGGGGCAATTGCTTCTGCCTGGTGGCTAATTGTTATTCTCAGTCTCTTAATAGGCTTCAGCCACTCTGCACCATTGGGCAAGATATTTTTCAATAGGGTGGATCTACTGTCTTTCCCCCAGATAAGGCTACCCGTATAGCAAATGTCTGAGTGAGAAAGATGACCTTGCAGCGTGAAGGAATGACTCATCACAGGAAAACTGGGTGTCTGCCTTCTGAGCTCTAACTGCAAAGTCCCTGATCCTGGCTTCTGCTCACACAGCTCTAGTGTACTCTGCCCTCCTTCTACCAGAGCATTGGGTGGGTGGCTCCACAGAGAATTTTATGGGTTGGCCCTTTACAAGGGTGCCTGCATTTCCAGCTGTCTCTCCCTGGCAGAGAGCAACTCTGCTCCTTTTCACCACCAGATATTATGTGGGTACCCTTCTCAGTAATGGTGCTCTCTGTTGGGGGCCCCAGTTGGGAGAATAGACCCCAGAGTTCTCAATGGCAACTCCTCACATCTGAAATATATCTCTGGAACTTCAGTTTCTGTCTGTGTGTGCCTGGCCAGCCCTTTCAAACATCCGCCCCTCCTACCAGTCTCTATGCAGTCTTCACTTTTGGTCCCTGGGAATCAGGGTTCTCTCTAGCGAGTCTTCTGTTGATTATTCAGGAAAGTTTTCTGTATTTTAGGCGTAATTCTAGTTTGTTTCTGGGAGTATGTTTGTGCAGCATCCACTACTCCACTACCATTTTTAATCCCCTCATTTGTTTTTTATAGAGTTTATTCTTGTATTATTTATTAACTAGAGGCCCAGTGCACAAAAATTTGTGCACTCGGGGGGAGGGGGGGTCCCTCAGCCCGGCCTGTGCCCTCGCAGTCTGGGACCCCTCAGGAGATAACAACCTGCTGGCTTAGGCCTGCTCCCGGGTGGCAGAGGGCAGGCCCAAACCTAGGTGCAGCCCCTGGTCGGGCTCAGAGCAGGGCCAATTGGGGAGTTGGGGCGCCTTCCCCTGTCATGCACAGAGCAGGGCAGATTGGGCGGTTGCAATGTCATGCTCAGGGTAGGGCCGATTGGGGGGTTGGGGTACCGCCCCCTGTCACACTCAAGGCAGGGTCGATGGGGAGGTTGCAGCGCCACCCCCTGTCACGCACAAAGCAGGGCCCATCAGGGGGGTTGGGGATCCATACCCTGTCACGCACAGAGCAGGGCCTATCAGGGGGTTGGGGAGCTCCCCCCTGTCACACACTGAGCAGGGCTGATCAGGGGGTTGAGGAGCTCCCCCCTGTCACTCACAGAGTAGGGCTGATAGGGGAGTTGGGGCACCGCCCCCTGTCACACGCAGGGAAGGGCAGATCAGGGTGTTGGGACGCCGCTCCATATCACCCACAGAGCAGGGCCCGTGGGGAGGTGGAGGGCTGGGGCGCCGCCCTCTATCACCCACAGAGCAGGGCTGATCAGGTGGTTGGGGTGCCGCCACACTCATACTCAGGGCAGGGCCAATGGGGAGGTTATGGCTCTACCCTGTCACACACAGAGCAGGGCCTGTGGGGGAGGTGCGGGGGTTGGGGCGCCGCCCTCTAACACCCACAGAGCAGGGCCAATCTGAGGGTTGGGGCGCCGCCACTGTCACACTCAGGGCAGGGCCGATGGGGAGGTTATGGCT
>NW_006287066.1:228465-229476 GCF_000327345.1 Myotis davidii | reverse complement strand
CAGCTCACTGGGGTGCCTGGCCAGTCTGGCTGAGTGGCTGAGGGCTGTTTTCAGGCTGGGGCTGAAGCTCCCAACCACTCCTTTTTTGCCTTTTTTTTTCTTTTTGTATTCTGGGCCAGCTTTAGCTCTGAGGCCTCGGCTGCTGAAAACAGGCTTCTGGCCTTTGTTTACCATCTGTATTTGATACAGTGTTGCGGTCCAGCTGGCTGAAGCCCCGCTGGGAACGTTGGAGTCCTCCGTCATGAAGCAAGCATGCCTCATGTTAGTTTCAAGCTGCCTGGCTGCTGGCTGCCATCTTGGCTGTCAGTTAATTTGCATATCTCACTGATTAGCCAATGGGAAGGGTAGCAGTCGTACGCCAATTACCATGTTTCTCTTTTATTAGTGTAGATTATTGTAATACTTTCCATATGAATAACTGTAAACCTGCTTTTGTGGCACCCTGTATGTTACCTACAAGAAATGCACGTTAAGCCATTTGCCTTTCAGGTGATCACCATTGGGGTTAGATGTGATTCTATAATATTGCTTTTTGTTTTGTATTTGTCCTACATGTTCTTTGTTCACTTTTAATTCTTATTCTGCCTTCTTTTGGATCAATTGAGTATATTTATAATCCTATTTATCAATATATTTTAAAGAAGACAGGCAGACAGATAAGTACTAGTAAATATAAAGTAACAAAAGTAGTAACATGGAGGAGAAACTAAGATGGCGGCATAGGGGAACACCGAGATTGCTGCCTCCTACAACAACTTCAGAAACGCAATAAAAGGACAGGACGGTCATCATCCAGAACTACAGGAAGGCTGGCGGAGTGGAAATTCTACAACTAGAAGGAAAGAGAAAAGCACATTGAGGGTCAGGAGCTGCAGAAGTAAAGTGCAAAGGTACGGAGGCTCTAGCGTGCGGAAGGGGGCTGGTACCTGAGGACGCGGCTGGGGAGGGAGTCACAAGCTCCCGACTGCTCTGAACTCCGGTTCTGGGAAGTCTCTGGGGACTCAGGACTCA
>NW_006287066.1:224070-226488 GCF_000327345.1 Myotis davidii | reverse complement strand
TTAATCAATAAAAAATATATTAAAATTAAAAAAGTAGTAACATGGAGAAAGACATTAATGAAGAAAAACAAAGCTGGAAAAAATAATAGGAGTGATTTGGTTTGAGTAACCAATGAAGTTTGTGGCAGTTTTCAGTAGGATGGTCAGGAAAATTGTTACCTGAAAAAATGGCATTTAAGGAAAGACCCAAAATAGATTCATCTAGTCATGTGGATCCAGAAGAGAATTTCAGAAAGAATAGAAATTTCTAAAGCCCCAAGGTTTGTCATTATGAATTGGCATAACGTATTCAAGAAGCAGTAAGGAGGGCACTGTGGCTACAGCAGAGAGGCAATGGAGAGCTAGATTGTGGAGCACCTTGCATGAGTCTCTGAATGAGATGCAAAGCTACTTCCGGGCTTTGTGCTGGAAATGACATGATCTGACTTAGGTTTTAAAAGGATTACTCCTGGCTACTGTATTAAAAATAAAATGTATTGGAAAGGGGGAGCAAGAACAGAAATGGGAAACCCAGTTAGTAGGTTATTATCTATATCTATATCTTCTATGTCTATATCTATATATCTATATATCTATATCTATCTATCTATCTATCTATCTATCTAATCAGGCTAATATGCAAAGTATCCCCTCGGGAGTTTGACCGGGAGAGCAGGAGTTCGATTGTTCTCTATGACCTGTGCTATCAGAGACAGCCTGGAACGGAGGAAGGCCCTGGCCAGCAGCCAGGGAAGGGAGGCCCTGGCTGGCAGTCAGCAGCTAGGGAAGGGAGGTCCTGGCCAGCAGCTGGAAGGCCCTAATTGTCCCTGATCGCCAGCCAGGCTTAGGTACCCTACCCGTGCACAAATTTCATGCACCAGGCCTCTAGTAATAATATTACTAGAGATGATTATAACTCATACCAGACCTGTGAGATGTAGATAGAGTCTGAATGTTTTGCAGGTTGATATTAATGATTTGCTGATGTATATGGGTATGAGAAAAGGAGAAGATTTAAGAATGATTCCATAGTTTTGACCTAAGAAAATGTAGGATATAATTACTATATTCTGAGATGGGAAACTGTGGGAGTCAAATGCCTACAACTGCCTGGCACGTGTGGTAGGTGTTTTGTGTGGAAAGACCACTGTGCATGCAGTCTTTTGATCCCCTCTCAGCCATGTAAGAATGAGCCTTGGGCCTGGAACACTTTTTTACCAAGAGATAGAGTCCTAATAGCCTATGCTTCTTTTTTCCACATAACCATCACATAGCACTGGGTTAACGTCATTGCTGTATCTGTCCCTTGATATATGGGGTGCAGGGGAGGGTTCTTCTGCTATAGCACGAGATGGGTAAGTACAGACCAACCGCTCTGCATGGCTGCTGAGGGGGGCCTCCTGCCTATCGGGAAATCCACATCACTTCTGATACTTACCGTGCTGCTTCTCCATGTGAGTAAAGTGCTCTTCCATTCAGTGCTTGCTGTGTTGTTTTCCTTAGTGACTCCAGTATCAAGATGCAGTGGGCAGAAGTGTTTGGACTTCTACTCCTGTGGCAGGCAACAGATGCCACTTGGTAAATAGTGAATGGATGAGCAAATGAATCAATAGGAAGGTTCACACTTCAAACTAGGTGCTGCTAATTTTGAGGTGACTGTTAGACCTGAAAGGAAAGATGTTGAGTGGGCAATTAGATGTAAGGGTTTGGAGGGCAGGGGAGAAGTCTCCTGGGACTCTTCTGCAAGCCATTAATCATGAGTTGAAAAAAATTATAAAATAATTTAGGAAGACTGGCATTTCCATAATGAGTGTTTCTACAATACAGAGACATACACTGAGTGGCCACATTATTATGACTACCTGACGTTTATTATAGGCAAATTAGCTATAATTTCATGCTGAAGTTGCTAGAGGGCCAGATTATCATAAACATCTGAACAGCACAACATACCTAAGCATCATTGCTGCTCAAGTTCATCCTATCATGTTGATGGCATATCCCAATGGAGATGGCTTCTTCCAACAAGACAATACGCCATGCCACAGTGCTCGTATTGTGCAGGAGTGGTTTCAAGAACATGAGGGAGACTTTACCTTGCTTAGGTGGCCCCCACAATCACCAGATCTCAATCCAGTTGAGCATTTGTGGGACGGAGTTAGAGCCATCAGGCAGCTGGTTCCACAACCATCAAATCTGACAGAACTGGACAGTGCTATTCATCAGGCATGGTGTCAGATTCCTCGCATCACCTTTCAACATCTCATGGAGTCAATACCAAGAAGAATTGCCGCAGTATTGAAGGCAAAAGATGGCCCAATGAAGTACTGATTGGGTGGTCATAATAATCTGGCCGGTCATAATAATCTGGCCACTCAGTGTATATAAGACATATATAAGGACTGGAATGAAAGAAGGTTAAGAGATTAGCCAGAGAAC
>NW_006287066.1:219867-223958 GCF_000327345.1 Myotis davidii | reverse complement strand
GGGGGGGGGGGGGGGGGGCGCGCAAGCATGGAAGGAGACATCTATAATATGAAAATAAAATTTTAAAAAAGTTCATAACAGTATTATTAGTGTTAGACCTAAACTGCAAAACAATATTCCTCAACAAAAGAATGACAAAATATCAATTGTGGAATAGTCATAAAATGCTATTTTACAATGAAAATCAATGAACTCAGACACTTGCAGCAACATTAATGACGCCAGACATAAAATAATTCTTTCTGTATAATTTCATTCGTATAAATAAAACTAAACTATAGTTTTAGAAGTCAGGATGGGAGGTTGTCCTCCTAGGGAGTAGGTAATGATTGGAATACTTTCTGGAAGGCAGGTATTGTTGTGTTTCTTCACCTGGGAGGTGATTACTCATTGAGATGTACGTTTAGATGTTGGACACTTTTGGGATACATGTTATAATTCTTTTTTTTAAAAAAGTTAAACTGTCATGTTAACATATTGCCTCCCAAAGAATTAGTTGATCATGTTCTATCTAGTACCTAGCTAGTGGTTTTAAGTGGTCATGAACCAGGTAAGGTAATCTACTTAAATTATGGTGAGAAGGCTGTCGTACAAATAACTGAGGTTCTGATACTAGGAAAGAGGTAGGGCTTAGCATACTTCTCCTCGACATCTAGAATGTTATTTGATTTTTAAGTTTGGAATTTAAAGTGAATTAGAAAAAAATTGGTAGGAGCTCCTGAGTTTAAATATGGCATTAAAGCTCCAAACCCCACATGTAAAACTATAAGATAGAACATTGTCAATAGAATGCAGTAATCTTATCTATAATAATGAAAGCATAATATGCTAATTAGACCAGATGCCACCACGGGATGGAGGAAGCCGACGCTGCTGCAGCAGCTGTGAGGGAGGGATCCAGGCAGCCACTGCGGCTGTGAAAGCCTACTCTTGCATGAACTTCGTGCATAGGGCCTCTAGTAAAATTATATTTAAGTTGAGTTAGATGTGTGTTCATTATTTTGAGCTTTTATTATAGACCAGGTTACTGCAAGTAATGGGAAATAATTAGACCACACCAAAAGTATTATGGTCAGTTTGGGTCACCATATTTTAAGGGTGACACTGACAAATTAAAGCTCATCTAAAGAAAAGCATCTGGTTTTGTGGAATTATGAAATATGGATTGTATATCTGAAAAACTGGAACTCTGAAATCTTACAGCATCCTGTAAGATATTGTCCTCATTTTACAGAAAGGAAATTGAGTCTCAAAGATAATTAATGATCTATTAAAATGTAACTTAAAAATGTTTTTGCAGACCTCATATTTGATTTTCAATCTAGTATTTTGTTTGTTTGTTTCAAAAAGTTACATTTTTAAGAATCCTGGATGTTAAGCCCCTCTACAAGGATAAACTTGAAACTCTAGAATAATTACAGATTAAATGGGAGGAAGGGAAACATTCAGGGTAGGAAGGTTAATGTGAGAAGATAGTTTGGTTATCAGTATTATGTTTATTAGTATTACAGAAATGTATTGTCTTATACGTGTTTTTTTCTCTTTATTAAGGTTTTTGACTCCAATGAAGAATCTGGATATCTCATTCTCACCATTGTTATATCAGGTCATTTCTTCATTTCCCAAGGACAAACACTTCTGGTAGGTTTTATGCATATAGTTTAATATGCAAACATTTTTATCTTCATAGTTTTACATTAACTTTTGTTTACTCAAGCTTCTTCATTCTCACTAAAATCCATCAGGTTCAACAACAAAGCACTTATTGAATGTTCTATAACACTGGGAAATAAAGAACATACTAAATATTGCCTGCCCTAAATTTTGTTGGGAGGCAAAATGGATTAAAGGATTGAGATTAACCAGTATTTATAAAGGAATCTTAACTGGGGATATTGGGTTGAAAACAGGCTAGATTTACAGAGAAATATGTTGAGAGTTTTCCATACAGGCTAAAGAGTATAAAGAGAGATAGATTCAAAGAAAAAGCTAAAAGAAAACTTTAAGCATGCTATTATTGCTTGGTATACACCGCTATAAAACTCTAATTTTATAAACATGCATTGTTCTTTATTCTAATTATGCACACATATTGTGGGAAATTTTTGGAATGAAGCAATATATAAAGGAGAAAAAAAGTCATCTTTCTTGAAAGTTTATGCTTGAATTGGTATTCCATTAGAAACAAAATGGGTGCAGAAAGAAAACAATGATCAACTTCCAACCAAAGAAATTGTTTGAGAAAGGAAGTGTAAGGGACAGTTCTTGCATCATTTAGCTGTGAATAATATCTACATATACGTAAACAAATGTTTATTGAATATCTACATAGGCATATTTTATTCATTTAACAAATTTATTTATTGAGCAATTACTATGCTGATGGCAGCATCCCACAGTTATACACTGTGACCATTTATCTCTCCCCTTAAGTGGAATATAGCCTTATCCTTGAATGTGAGGTTACCTGCAAACCATATTTGGTTTCCTTGTGATGTGAAAACTGCAGCAGCAGTTGTACTATTTTGCTTTATCTGCTACTGTTAGAGCTCATATGAGTTGCAAGGGATAAGATTTTTTTCTTCAGCTTCGAATGAAAAATATTCCAGATGGTGGACTGAGGGACATGTAGCACAAAGCTAATTCTCCCTGTCAACATTGTGGGTCTTTGCTGCATAGTGACAATACAGTTTGGCTTCCTTGGGCAATAGGGGGCTACCCTGTACTTTGTCTCTGCTCCATCTGTTTGCACCAGTGGTAAATGTTGTTACAAATTGGTAGAGTTTTCCTTGTATCATATGTGGAATTATTTTTTGAACTACAGTTACAAACCCACGTTTATTAAATTCCAGGACATTCACTACTGAGAAATATATAAGGGTAACTGTACAATGTGGGGAAGGTTGCATATACATATATAACTTAGAGTAATATTTTAAAAATAGTCTTTAAATTCTTTTTAAAAACCACCTTTACTGCCCTGGACAGTTTTTCTCAGTGATTAAAGTGTTGACTCTCAGACTAAATGGTCTTGAGTTCAATTCCCGATCAAGGGCATGTATCTCGGTTGTGGGTTTGATCCCCAGGCCCGTGGGGGTGCATATAGGAGGCAACCAATCAATGTGTCTCTTCACATTGATATTTCTCTCTCTCCTCCTCCTTCCACTCTCTCTAAATATCAATGGGAAAAATATCCTTGGGTGGGAATTTTTTAAAAAATCACCTTTACTGAGGTGTAACTTACATTTTAAAAATTCATTATTTTTAAGTGTTCAATTTGCTGTGTTTTGATAAATGCGTATAATTATATAACCACTCCCATAGTCATGATCCAAACATTTCAGCTAATCTCTAAAATTTCCTTGTGCCTCTTTGCAGTCAATCCCCTCTGCCCACCTTCAGCACCTACCAAAACCACTGATCTGCTTTCTGTCATTATAGTTTTGCTTCTTCTAGATTTCATGTAAATGAAATCATACAATATGTAGTCTTTGTGTCTGGCTTCTTCCACTTAGCATAATGCTTTTGAGATTTATTCATATTGTTTATACCTTTTCATTACTAAATAGTATTTTATTGTGTAAATAAACCTAATTTGCTTATCCATTCAATTTTTGATAAACATTTGTTTACATTTTTGGCTGTTATAAATGACACTGGTATAATAAACATTTGTATACAAGCCTTTGTATGAACATATATTTTCGTTTTCCTTTGGTAAATTCCCAAGAGAGGAACTATTGCTGAGTAATATGATGAATCTATGTTTATAAGAAAACTGTTTTCAAAGGTGCATTGCCACAAGCAATGATGAGGATTCTAGTTGTCCCATGTCCTCATCAACACTTGATATTGTCAGTTTTTTAAGTGTAACTATTAGTGGATATATAGTGGCATCTCATGGTGGTTTTAATTGGTATTCTCTTAAGGAATAAGGATATTGAACATCTTTTCATGTATTTATTTGCCATTTGTATATCTTACTGGTGAAGTGTCTATACGTATTTTTAATCATTTATAATTGAGTTGTCTTTTTATATTTGAACTAGAGAACTGGAGAACAGAATCTGTGCATGGGCGGGGCTGGGGGG
>NW_006287066.1:218053-219587 GCF_000327345.1 Myotis davidii | reverse complement strand
TTGGTCGCCCCTCACTATGCCCCCTGCCAGCCTGGTCACCCCATGCAGCCTGCTGCTCAGTTGTTTGGTTGTTCCTCACTAACCCCCCTGCCGACTTTGTCGCCCCACGCAGCCTGTTTGGTTGTCCCTTCGGTTGTTTCGGGTGGATGACCCCTTGCTCTTTATATATATCCTATCTAATAATAGACAAAAAGGGTAATTAACTGTACCTCAGACATGCTTCCCATTGGCTAATCAGCACCATATGCAAATTAGCTGCCATCTTGGATGGCATCCAAGATGGAAGCTAATTTGCATGCTGCAGGCAGGGCGGGACAGCATGAGCCGCCATTGCCAGCCGCCATCCAGGCCCCCATGTGTCAGCCCCAGAAGCTGCCTGCCTGCTGCCTGAGACCTGATCCAGCCAGGGCCGCAGGCCAGCGCCCATGTACAGCCACAGAAGCCGCCTGCCAATGCCTGTATACATCCATAGAAGCTGCCTGCTCGGCGCCCATGACCCGATCTGGTCCCAGGTTGCAGGCTGGCGCCTGTGTGCAGCCGCAGAAGCTCCCTGCCGGGCCGTGTGCAGCTGCAGAAGCCACCTGCCCGCACCCGTGTGCAGCCGCTGAAGCTGCCTGCCACAGCGTGTGCAGCTGCTGAAGCCGCCTGCCCGCGCCCGTATGCAGCCACAGAAGCCGCCTGCCCGCCACCCGGGACCCAATCTGGTCCCGGGTTGCAGGTCAGCGCCCGTGTGTACCCGCAGAAGCCCCCTGCCCACTCCCGTGTGCAGCCATTGAAGCTGCCTGCCCACAGTGTGTGCAGCCACAGAAGCCACCTGCCCACAGCGTGTGCAGCTGCAGAAGCCCCCTGCCCGTGCCCGTGTGCGGCTGCAGAAGCCCCCTGCCCGCTCCCGTGTGCAGCCGCAGAAGCCGCCTGCCTGCCGCATCCCACTATGATCCACAGAGTTATGAGGCCAGAGAGCAAGGAGAACTTCCACCCCTGAGTCAAAGTGGGGAGCGGAGGACACGGCCTCCCCTCCTAAAGTCGCCAAAGGACAGGACCTAACCTAAGCCACATCCTCTGAGACAGCTGGGCAGGCACCACTGACCCTCTCTGCAGGCGGGACCACCCTCCCCCTTCCCCTGTCCCTGCACAGCTCCCATAGCTCCCCACTGGCTGAGTCAGGCACAACCGGTTTGCAGCCATGGGGCAATTTAGCAGCTAATGAAAAATGCGAGAACGAACAAATGAAGCAGCTACTGCAGTGGGGAAGACGTTCATCAAATTCGTTGTCTCTGAGAAACTGAGGCAGCCAGCACAGGCCCCTGCACAGGATGAGGCTTCTGCTTCTAAAGAAACATCCTGGGGTTAGAGGTGAGGGGTGCTGCCTTTCCCCTCTCCGAGCTCTCGGAGGAGTCTGTGCTCCCCCTCCTCGTATTCTTAACACCCAGAGACCCCTCCCCAGTCCAGGGCAGGAATGTTCCACACTGACTGCCTCCAGAAAGCAGAGAACAAAGAGGCACTTCTTGACTTCAAGCCTCTAAACCAGTGGCTC
>NW_006287066.1:201132-215558 GCF_000327345.1 Myotis davidii | reverse complement strand
CTCTGAGCCTGACCAGGGGCTGCACCTAGGGATTGGGCCTGCCCTCTGCCACCTGGGAGCAGGCCTAAGCCAGCAGGGTGTTATCTCCCGAGGGGTCCCAGACTGCAAGAGGGCACAGACCGGGCTGAGGGACCCCCTCTCCCCCTTCCCCCGAGTGCACAAATTTTTGTGCACCAGGCCTCTAGTAGATTATAAGAGTCTTATTCTGATTACAGCTCTTTTGACCAAAAATATGTTCTGCAGATATTTTTCCCATTTTGTGGCTTGCCTTTTAATTTCTTAGCAGTATCTCTAGAAGAGCAGAAGTCCAATTCTGATGAAGTCCAATTTTTTCTTATGATTTGTTTTCATATACTATTTATGAAATTTTTGCCTACTCCAAGATTGCAATGATATTTTTCTGTTTTCTCTAGATTGTATTCAAACTTACGATCCATATTAATTTTTAGTATTATTTAATAATGTTAATATTACTATTTTGTATAGAGTGCCTTCTTCCCCTAAATTAAAGCAGTGTCTTATTGAAATGTGGAATATAATCATGGGTTTTAGGGAATCTACTTCTGGAACCATTGAGTTAATTTTAAATATATGGTAAGAGTTAAGGGTCCAGTTTAAATTTTTTGCATGTAGATAACAGTTATTCCAGCACCATTTATTAAAAGGCTAGCTTTTCCTTGTTGAATTACCTTGGCACCTTTGTTGATAATCAGTTTGCTCTGTATGTGTGGATCTATTTATGGACTCTCTTTTCTGTTCTATTGACCTATATGTCTATCCTTAGCCCAATAACACACTGTTTTACTTTAGTATTGTTGTAATTTTTGAAATCAATAATATGATTACTTCAGCTGTATTATTTTTCAAAGTTGTTCTGGCTGTTTTAGTTCATTTGCATTTCTATGTATATTTTAGAATCATATTTCCTACAAAAAAAAGCTTATTGGGGTTTTTATTGGGATTACTTTGAATCTATAAATCATTTGGGGAGAATTAACATCTTGATATTGAGTCTCCTGATCCATGAACATATTATAACTCTGCATTTATTTATATTTTTTATTTATTTCATTTATTTATATACTCTCAGCAGTATTTTGTAATTTTCACAGTAGGTCTTACACAAGTTTAGCTACATTTATTCACAAATACTTAAAAGTTTTTTTTATTGTAAATAGAATTTTATAAATCTCAATATCTTTGTTGCTTGTGTGTAGAAACACAATTGATTTTTTTTCATGTTGCTCTTGTATCCTGTGATATTACTAAACTCATTTAATAGTTCTACAGCTTTTTTGGTAGATTTTCTTATAGGATTTTCTACATTAATGATCTGTTGTCTATGAATAGACAATTTTATATTCTTCTTTTTAAATCTGTAGTACATTGCCCCATCATTTTCCCCAAATTACAGTGGCTGAGACATATTCTGCAATGTTGAATAGAAGTGGTGAGGGCTGACATCCTTGCCTTGTTCCTGATCTTTGGAGGAAAGCATTCAGTCTTTTCACCAATAAGTTTAATGTTAGCTGTAGGGTTTTTATAGATACCCTTTATCTGAATAGGGAAATTCCCTTCTAGTTTGCTGAGAGTTTTTAATAATGAACAGGATTTGAATTTTTTTGAATGCTTTTTCTAAATCTGTTGAGATGGTTATTTAGGTCTGTTGATATAATAAATTTTTAAAATATTCAGTTCTTACTGATCCAACTTTATTGTGGAAATATTTGATTTTTAAAATTATGGACATGTGTAAGTATGATAAAAATACAAATACATATTTTAAAAATATTTTACCCCCTAAATTAAAGAACATTTTTTTCAGTTCATACAATTCATTTACAGTATTTTTTGGGTTTCACAAGAACCAACACATAGAAGAGCAAACACATTTGGATTCTAATACATTTCAATTTCAGTTTCATGTTGGTATTACATTTACACTACCTATACCCTCATACTACTCTATGTTGTGAGATATATATATTAGAGGCCCGGTGTATGGCCTGGTTGCCCCACGCAGCCTGCTGCTCAGTCATTGGTCATCCCTCACTAATCCCCCTGCGAGCCTGGTCGCCCCACACAGCCTACTGCTCAGTTGTTTGGTCGTCCTTCACTAACCCCCTGCTGGCCTGGTCGCCCCACTCAGCCTGGTGTTCATTTTCCTTAAATTTCATTGTTTTCTGATTGCCACCTACTGAGCAGTCCATGGAAACTGAAAACTTCACATTAAATTGTAGGTTGGTGTTCAGTAATAACATCGATTTCCATTGTGCTTGTTCAGTAAGGACCTGCATGCAAGTGAGGACATCAGTGTCAGAAGACTCCATGCTGACTCACTAGTAGAACCTTCTATTGTAGTTTCTTTCAAAGAGTAGGTACAGCAAGAAGATGGGGAAAACTTAGCTCCATCCTCAATCTACCTTGGACTTGGGTTTAACTGGCTTTTCCTTTCTAGTCTTGGCATCTTAAACATATTCTCTCTTGACTATTTTGGGCTTTAAAAATTTGTTTTTAATTATGGTAAAATACATCTATGTATATAAAAGCCCAGCGACCAGAACAGCAGAATGACCAGAATGTGTGGTGGCTATGATGTGCACTGCGGCAGCCAACCAGCCTGATCCAGACCCCGATCGGACCCACCCCCCTGGGATGACCCAGCCCCCAACACCCCGATTAGGGGTGGGGCCAGCTGGCCAACCACCTGCGGCCCCTCCCCCTGGCCAGCCCTATCCCCATTTGGCCCCCAATATCCTGATCGGGAGAGGGGCCAGCTGGCCAACCGCGCAGAGCACTCCCCACCTCTGACGGCCTGGCCCGATGAGTCCCCATCAGGGTGGGCCAGTTGGACCCACCCCCGTATGAATTTGTGCACTGGGCTTCTAGTATAATATAAAACAATGTTAGCCATTTTAGTACTAGTATATAATTCACTGGTGTTAAGTACATTTATATTTCCATGTATTCGTCACCACTGTTCATCTAGAGAATTCTTTTCATTTTGAAAAACTAAAACTCTACCCCATTAAACAATAACTCCCTATCCCCACTCCCAGTCCATCCCGTGGCAACCACATTCTACTTTCTATGTCTATGAATGTGACCACCATATTTATCCATGTATAAGATGCTATATTTTTCTAAAATCATTACACTGAAAATCAAAGGGTGTCTTATCCAAGGAAGTCAGCTGAGGAGGGAGCCCCGCAGGTGTGTAGCTGCCTATACCTTGTCAAGCAGGCTTCCTCCAATCATAAGCCTTATTGTTACTGACATCAGCTGCTGCCATAATTGGAGATGTAGGTGGAGAGTGCACAAATGCAACAGGGACTGGAGTGTTCTGAGCCCATGAAGATGCAAAAACATAAAAAGATAAATACTGGTAAGCAATTATCTTACTCTGCAAAATTCAAACTGAATGTAATCAGCTATGCAAAAGAGCATGGAAATAGAGCTGCAGAGACATAATTTGGACCTCCTCTGAGTGTATGATCAGACAGTGGAGAAAACAGGAAGAAAAACTCATTAAGATGCCAAAAAAGAAGAAGGCCTTGCGAGGAAAACCAGCAAAATGTTTAAAATATTGGTTTCTTAATTTGGGAGTGTCTTATACATGGAAAAATATGGTACTCAAGTACATCATGTAAGTGGAATCTTACAGTATTTATTTTTTTGTGGCTGACTTATTTCTATTAATATAATGTCTTAAAGGTTCATCTAATTGTAGCATATGTCACAATTTCTTTTTTTAAGGTTGAGTAATATTCCATTGTATGTATATACCACTTTGGTTTATCTATCCATGGTCAGTGAGGTTGTTTTCTTTTGCCTATTGTGAATAATTCTGCTATGAACATGGGCATACAAATATCTCTTTGAAACCCTACTTTCAGTTCTTTTGGGTATATACTCAGAAGTTGGATCATGGAATCATATTATAGTTTTGTTTTTAATTTTTTGAGGAACTACCATACTTTCTTTCCCACAGTGGCTGCACCATTAACAGTGAACAAGCGTTCTAATTTCTTCACATCCTCACTAATGCTTGTTATTTTCTTTTTTAAATTGAGATATAATTGACATATTACATTAGTTCTGGGTATGCAAATAATGATTTGGTATTTGTATACATTGTGAAATGGTCACCACAGCAAACTAGTTAGCATTCATAACCTTGCATATTACAATGTTTTTTCTTGTGATGAAACCTTGTAAGATATACTCTCTTAGCAACTTTCAAGTATGCAATGTAGTATTACCTATCTATCTATCTATCTATCTATCTATCTATCTATCCAACTCTAATATGCAAATAGACTAAACAGCAGAAAAACCAAAGAACTGGTTGCTATGATGTGCGCTGACCACCAGGGGGAATGTGAGGAACATGGCGGGCATTGGCTGTGGCCGGATGATGGAGCAGGTGGGCAGGGGCACCAGAACCAGGCGGGGTGCTGGTTGCTGTCATCAGGGTGAGCTTCTGGTGGTTACTGAAAATTCTTTGCTCCCACGCACCACGGTCCCACCCAGCACTCACACCTGCTGATGGAGCCAGTCTTGCCCATACCCACTGCTGGCGCTGGAGCTGCCGCTCGCACCTGCTGCTGGTGCCCGGCACTGGCCCCAATCACTCAGCGCCCTTGGTGGGTGCAAGCGGCAGCTGCCGGCCCTGATCACCCCTGAGGGTTTCTCTACCTCCCCCTGCTCCTGAGGGGCAATCGAGGCATCAGCCGCCGCTTGCACCTGCTGATGGCGCCAGCCTTGCTCACACCCACTGCTGGCACTGGCCCCAATCACTCCACGCTGTCAGCGTGTGAGTGGGGCCAGCACCATCAGTGCATGGGAGCAGCGTTGGCGGGAGCAGGGCTACCGGCAGACATGGGACCAGGGGCCGCGGCAGGAAGGGCCAGGTGGGGGCGGGGAGGATGGGCCGAGACCCAGCCCTGTGCACATAGCATCCTCGCAGCCCACAGTTTTTTTCAAAATGCACGAATTCATGCACTGGGCCCCTAGTTAACTATAATCACCATACTATACAGTACATCCTCATGAAGTTTGAACTTTTTGACCCTATTCACCCATTTCTCCCATGCCCCATCTCTGACAACCATCAGTCTCTTCTCTGTTTCTATGAACTTAGTTTTTTAATTTAATTTATTTTTTTTATTGATTAAGGTATTACATACGTGTCCTTATCCCTCTACCCCACTCCTGTTCATGCCATCACCCCCCTGGTGTCTATGTCCATTGGTTAGGCTTATATGCATGCATACAAGTCCTTTGGTTGACCTCTCCCCCTTACCCCCATCCTCCCCTACCTTCCCTCTGAGGTTTGAGCATCTTATCAATGCTTCTCTGTCTCTGGATCTGTTTTTGTTCATCAGTTTATGTTGTTCATTATAATCTGCAAATGAGTGAGATCATGTGATATTTATCTTTCTCTAACTCGTTTCACTTAGCATAATGCTCTCCAGGTACATCCACACTGTTTCAAATGGTAGGAGTTCCTTCCTTTTTACAGCATAGTTTTTTGTTTTTAAATTACACATATAAATCAGGTCATCCAGTATTGGTTTTTCTGACTTATTTCATTTAGCATAATGCCCTCGAGGTCCATCCATGTTGTAACAGATGGCAAGATTTTATTCTTTTTTATGGCTGATTAATATAGTCCATGTGCATATGTACATCACATTTTTTTTATCTGTTTATTCATACCTGAACAATAGTCCATGTGCATATATACATCACATTTTCTTTATCTGTTCATTCATACCTGGACACTTAGGTTGTTTCCATATCTTGGCTATTGCAAATAATATGGTGCAGTGAACATGAGTGTATATATATTTTTGAGTTAGTCTTTTCATTTTCTTTGGATAAATACCCAGAAGTAAATTGCTGGATCATATGATAGTTCTCTTTTTAATTTTTTAGGAACCTCCAGAATGTTTTCCACAGTGGATTTATCAGTTTACATTACTATCAACAATGCACAAGGGTTCCCTGTTCTCCGCATCCTCCCCAACATTTGTTATTTCTTCCCTTTGTTGTTGTTGTTGTTGTTGTTGTTAATCCTCACCTGAGGATATTTTTTCCCATTGATTTTTTTAGAGAGAGTGGAAGGGAGGGACGGAGGGGGAGGAGAAAAAGAGAGAGAGAGAGAGAGGCATCGATGCGAGAGAGACACATTGATTGGTTGCCTTCTGCACGTGTCAGGGATTGAAACTGCAACCGAGGTACATGCCCTTGACCTGGAATCAAATCCATGATCCTTAGGTGCACGGGCCGAAGATCTAACTACTGAGCCACACCAGCCAGATCTGTTTCTTGCCTTTTTTATAATAGGCATTCTAACAGATATGAGTTGATATCTCATTGTGGTTTCGATTTGCATTTTCCTGTTAGTGACGTTGAACACATTTTCATATACATGTTGTACATCTCCATGTCCTCTTTGGAAAAAATATCTATTCTGAACTTCTGCCTGTTTTTTAATTGGAGGGTTTGTTCTTTTGCTATTGAGTTATATGAATTCTTTAAAAAAACACTTTATTATTATCTTTTTAATATTTATTGTTGAAAGTTTTACAGAGGTCCCCTTGTTCCCTCATTAACCTCTTCCAGCCCGCTCCTGTACCCCCCTCCTGCCCCAGGCCCTCACCAGACCATTGTCTGTATCCATGGGTTATGCATCTATGCATACAAGTTCATTGGTTGATCTCTTCCAACTCACTCTCCCCTGCATTCTCTTAGAAGTTCAACAGTTTGTTCATGTTTCTAACTCTCTGGGTCTATTTTTGTTCATCAGTTTATTTAATACATTAGATTCCACATGAGTGAGATCATGTGATACTTATTTTTCTCTGACTAGCTTATTTCACTTGGCGTAATACTCTCCAGGTCCATCCATGCTGTTGCAAATGGTGAGAGTTCTTTCTTTTTTTATTGCCGAATAGTATTCCATTGTGTAAATGTACCACCATTTTTTTTATCCACTCACCTGTTGATGGGCACTTAGGCTGTTTCCAAATCTTAGCTTTTATAAATTGTGCTGATAGGAACATAGGAGTGCATATATTCTTTCAAATGAGTGTTTTGGATTCCTTAGGATATATTCCTAGAAGTGGGATCACTGGGTCACATGGAGTTCCATTTTTAATTTTTAAGGAAACTCCATACTGTTTTCCATAATGGTTGCACCAGTCTGCATTCCCACCAGCAGTGTACTAGGATTCCTTTTCCTCTACAACCTCACCAACACTTGTCATTTGTTGGTTTTGGATAACAACCATTCTGACAGGAGTGAGGTGATATCTCATTGTTTTGATTTCCAACTCTTGTAGGATTAGTAACTTTGAACATTTTTTTATATATCTCTTGGCCATCTGTATGTCCACTTTGGAGAAGTGTCTATTTAGGTCCTTTGCCCATTTTTAAATTGGATTGTTTGTCTTCCTTTTGTTGAGTTTTATGAGTTCCTTATATATTTTGGATATTAACCCCTTATCAGATATATCATTGACAAATATGTTCTCCTTCACAGTGGGCTCCCTTTGCCTTTTGCTGATGATTTCTTTTGCTGTGCAGAGCTTTTTATTTTGATATAATCCCATTTGTTTATTTTCTCCTTATTTTCCTTTGCCTTAGGAGACGTATCTGTATACATATTGCTACAAGAGGTGTCTGAGATTTTGCTTCTGGTTTCTTCTAGGTCTTTTATGGTTTCACATCTTACATTTAAGTCCTTTACCCATTTTAAGTTTATTTTGGTGTATGGTGTAAGTTGGTGGTCTAGTTTCATTTTTTTTGGAGGTATCTGTCCAATGTTCCCAACACCATTTATTGAAGAGACTGTCTCTGCTCCATTGTATGTTCTTGTCTCCTTTGTCAAATAGTAATTGATCATAGTGGCTTGGGTCAAATTCTATGTTTTCTATTCTGTTCCATTGATCTATATGGCCGATCTTGTGCCAGTACCAGGCTGTTTTGAGCACAGTAGCTTTGTTGTATAACTTGGTATCTGGTATTGTGATCCTTCCAACCTTGTTCTTCTTTGTCAAGATTTCTGTAGCTATTCAGAGTCTTTTTTTATTCCATATAAAATTTTGGAGTGTTTGTTCTAGATCTGTGAAATATGCTGCTGGTATTTTAATAGGGATTGCATTGAATCTATAGATTGCTTTGGATAGTATGGACATTTTAATGATGTTGATTCTACCGATCCATGAACATGGTACATTCTTCCAATTGTTTAAATCTTCCTCTATTTCTTTTTCAATGTGCAGGTCTTTTACCTCATTGGTTACATTTATTCCTAAGTATCTTGATGTTTTTGTTTCAATGGTAAATGGAATTGTTCTTTTAGTTTCTCTTTCTGAGAGTTCATTTTTGGTGTATAAAAATGCCATGGATTTTGAGCTGTTAATTTTGTATCTTGCTATATTTCTGAGTTCATTTATTAAATCTAGTAGTTTTTGATAGAGTTTTTAGGGTTTTCTGTGTACAGTATCATGTCATCAGTGAATAATGAGTTTTACTTCCTCCATTCCAATTTGGATGTCTCTTATTTTTTCTTCTTGTCTGATTGCTATGCCTAGGACTTCTAGTACTATATTGAACAAGAGTGGTGAAAAAAAGACTTCCCTGTCTTGTTCCTGTTCTTAGCAGAAATGGTTTTAGTTTTTACCCATTGAGTATGATGTTGGCTATAGCTTTGTCATATGGCTTTTATTATGTTGAGGTATGATCCCTCTATTCCCACTTTGCTGAGAGTGTTTATCAAAAAAGGGTGTTGGATTTTGTCAAATGTTTATTCTGCATCAATTGATATGATATGATTTGTGAATATTATACCAGCCCTGCATCCCTGGAATAAATCCCACTTGGTCATGGTGTATGATCTTTTTAATGTATTGCTGGATCCAATTTGCTAAAAAAAATTTGAGAATTTTAGCATCCATGTTCATCAGCGATATTGGCCTGGAGTTCTTTCTTTGTCTTTATCTGGTTTTGGATTTAATGTAATGCTAGCCTCATAGAAAGAGCTTGGGTGTGTTTCTTCCTCTTGAATTTTTATGTTACGAATAGTTTGAGGAGTATAGCTATTAGTTCTTCTTTGAATATTTGGTAAAACTCCCTGTGAAACCATCCAGATCAGGCCTTTTGTTTGCTGGGACCTTCCCTTCCCTTCATTTCCCTTCCCTTCCCTTCCCTCCTCTTTTCTCCTCCTCCTCCTCCTCCTCCTCCTCCCCTCCTCCTCCTCCTCCTCCTCTTCTTCTTCTCTTCTTCCTTTCCCTCCTTCCTTCCTTCTTCAATTTCATCAGCAGTTATCAGCTTATTCAGGTTTTCTGATTCTTCCTGATTGAGTTTTGGATGTTTGTATTTTTGGGGGGAATATGTCCATTTTTGTGTAGGTTGTCCTGTTTCTTGGAATAAGGTCATTCATAGTATTTTTTTTATGATCCTTTGTATTTCTGTAGGGTCAGTTGTTACTTTGCCTCTCTCATTTCTGATTTTGTTTATTTGGGTTCTCTCTCTTTGTTTCCTGGTGAGTCTGGCTAGAGATTCATCCATCTTGTTTATTCTTTCAAAGAAGCAGCTCTTGATTTCATTGATCTTTTGTATTTGGGGCGAGGGGGGTCTCTGTCATTTATTTCTGCTCTGATCTTTATTATTTCCTTTATTCTACATACTCTGGGCTTTTATTGTTGTTCTCATTCTAATTCTCTAAGTTGTAGTGTTAAATAACTTATTAAAAGTTTTTCTTGTTTTTTGTTTGTTTGTTGTTGTTTTTTAGGTATGCCTGTCGTGCTATGAATTTCCCTCTCAGGACTTACTTTCACTGTGTCCCATAGATTTTGGATTATTGTGTGTTCATTTTCATTTTTTTCCAGGATGTTTTTTATTTCTTCTTTGATCTCTTTGGTAACCCATTCATTGCTTAATAGCATGCTAATTAGCCTCCATGCGTTTGGTTGTTTTTGAGCATTTTTATTGTAGCTGATTTCTAATTTCATGCCATTGTGGTCTGAGAAGATACTTGATATGATTTCAATTTTCTTGAATTTGTAGAGACTTAGCTTGTGTCCTAACATGGTCTGTCTTTGAAAATGTACCATGTACAGTTGAGAAGAACGTGTATTCCGTAGCTTTGAGGTGAAATGTTCTGAAAATATCAATTAGTTCCATCTGATCTGGTGTGTTATTTAGGATTGCTGTTTCCTAGTTGATTTTTTGTCTGGAAGATTTATGCAGTGATGTCAGTGGGATATTAAAGTTCCCTACTATTATTGTATTGCTGTCACTCTCTCCCTTGATATCCCCCAGATGTTTTCTTATATATTTGGATGCTCCTGTACTGGGTGCGTATTTGTTTACCTCTTGTTGTATTGATCCCTTTAGCATTAAGAAGTGGCCTTCATTCTCTCTTTTTATGGTCTTCACTTTGAGGTCTATTTTGTCAGATATGAATATTGCTACCCAGCTTTTTTTTTTTTCATTTCCATTTGTGTGAAAATGTTTTTTCCTACCTTCACTTTCAGTTTGTGTGAGTCCTTTGTTTGAGGTCTCTTGTAGACAGCATATGTATGGGTCATGTTTTCTTATCCATTCACCTACCCTATGCCTTTTGATTGGAGTTTTAATCCATTTATGTTTAAGGTTATTATTGATGGGTACTTGTTGGTTGCCATTTTTATTCTTTATGCCTGTTTTCCCTCCTCCCTTTCTATTTATTCTTTTTACAGCAATCCTTCTAGCATGTCTTGCATTACTGATTTGCTAGTTTACCTGATTTTACCTTCAATTTTAAATGACAGCCTTGCTGGATAGAGTATTCTTGTCTCGGTCCCTTGCTTTTTTATCACTTTGTATACTTTGTGTCATTCCCTTCTAGCCTGATGTGTTTCTGTTGAGAAATCAGTTGATAGTCTAATGGGAGGTCCCTTGTAGGTAACTTTCTGTCCCTCTCTGGAAGCCTTTAAGATTCTTTCTTTCTGTTTTATATTTTCCAATTTAATTATGATGTGTTTTAGTGTAGATCATTTTGGATTCATCTTGATTGGGACTTTCTGTGCTTCTTGGACTTGTATGACTTTTTGCTTCCCAAAGTCAGGGAAGTTTTCTGTCATTATTTCTTTCAATAGGTTTTCTGTTCCTTGCTCACCTTTCTCTCCTCCTGGCACCCCTATTATGCAGATGTTGTTTTCTTTCATGCTGTCCCAAAGCTCCCTTAGAATCTCCTCCTGCTTTAAATTTTTTTTCTAGTTGCTGCTGTGCTTGGGTCTTTTTTCTATCTTGTCTTCTAATTCGCTGATTCAGTCCTCAGCTTATTCTAGTCTACTGTTGAATTTTTCCAGGGTGTTCTTTATTGCAGCTATGTCATTCTTCATTTCCTCTTGATTCTTACTCATGTTGGTGAATTTCTCATTAAGCTCCTTATAATTCTCATTGAGTTGTGTGTATTTGTCATCCAGATGTTTGAGCATCCTTATAACCATTACTCTGAATTCTTTCTATGACAAATTACTTGCCTCCATTTCATTTAGTTCCCTTTTTGGTGATTCCTCCTTTTCTTTCATTTGGGGGTTGTGTCTTTTTCTCCCAATTTTTGCTGTTCCTTTGTATTTGTTTCTATGTATTAGATCAAACTGCTATGTCACCCAGATTTTTTGGATTTGTCTTATATAGTAGATGTTTTTTGGGATCCAGTGGTGCAGTCTCTCAGGTCTCCTGACCTGGGTGTTCTAGGGAGGCCCTCTACTTGAGATCTTTGGGTTCTCCTGTTAGAGTTGGATCTTGAATGTTATAGTCCTGTTCATGGATGGAGTCTCCTCTCAGAGTGTCTGATTATATGGCTCACTCCCTGCCACATCGTGCCAGCTGTTGTGGAGATGCTGACTGTAACAGCACAAAGTACAAGAAAATAAGACATGACACAGCAGAAATAGAACACAAATGTACACAAGACCCCAGTAGCCCCAACAAAAGTGACCAGCAGGGAAGAGAATTAGGAAATAACATTAAAAAGTCATGACAAGACACAGCATAGAAGGAACAGAACACCAATGTATACAAGACACATATAACCCCAATAAAAGTGACCACCAGAGAAGAGAATTAGGAAAGAGAAAAGAGAACACAAATTATTTTTTTAAAAAAGAAAGAAAAAACATGGGGAGAAAACAACAAAATAAACAAATACACCAAAAACCAAACAAAAACACCCAAAAAAGGGGGGGGGGGGAATCTGTAGATGCAGAGCTTAAATAAAGAACATAAGGTTAAAGAATTAGGGGAGTTGGGGAAGGACCATGGTTTAGAATAAAGGTTGGGAAAAAGAAATGAGAAAATAAGAAAGAAAAAAAAATTGTGAAAAGGAGAATAGAGGAGAGAGCAGATAGGCCAAAATTTAGGAAGTGAAATAAGTTAAATTAGGAGAATCAGCAAAGAGAAAGAGAGAAAAAAATATTTAAAAAATTGAATAGCGATAATAAGGGAAAATAAAAATGGAAATTGAGTAGGGGCTGGGAAGAAGAAATTAGACATATGAATAAAACAACATAGACTAGAATAATAACAAATCAATAAAGTAGGTAGTTAAGGAAGCTCAATTTGAAAAAGGGAAAAAAGAGGGGAAAGAGGAAAACTGAATAGGAGAAAAGAGAAGAAAAACAGGAGGGGAAAAATGAGAAAAAGCAAGAAAATATGCAAAAAAATAAAAAAATGAAGTGTTGTTAGTTTCAGCTGAGTTTTAATGCCTCATGGGAGCTAGTTTAGGACTCCAGTCTTCTGTTCTGTCTGCCAATTCTGGGCTTCCTGTTAGGTTCTTAGGTGCTAACCGTGGTCAGGCACTGTCTTTTGGCTTTTAGCACCCTGCTTGAAGCTTCAGGTGATCCACCGGTCCACTGCTTGTGTTTGTCTCCACAGGCCTTGGGTGCAAGCAGGAGTGGCCAATCTGCCTTTTTTGCCTGTCAGCCAGCTATCAATCTTAATCACTAAAGAGTCTATTTCTGACAGGGCTTTAGGTAGGGCTGGTGCTGTTTCACTTTCAGGGAATATGATGGGGTGTTTTTCCTGTCCCAGAGCTACTCCTCAGAGAGTGACCCAAAATATTACTCTGCCCTTGGCTAGACAGAGATCCTTGTATGGAGACTAATGGGGTCAGTGGGGACCCTGAAGTATTTATCAGTTTGGTTCCTAGAATAGTGGGGCTGATGGCCTCTCCCCCAATTCACTTACTGAGGGCTCCTAGAGACTGTTCAGAACCTTAAACGTGGCCTCTGCCTTGGTTTCCTCAGTAAAGCTCAAAATGCAGGGTGTAGCAGGCTGTATCACCTATGATGGGTTGTTGTTTTTTTTTTTCCTTTACCTGCCCTCTGAGTGTTGGGAGGAGGTAGCTCTTCCCAGGGAAAATGGCTGGTTCAGTTTGGAAGCCCATGAAAGACCCAATGCAGGATTGCTAGCTACTGATTTTCCAAGTCTCCCTGCCCTGCTTCCCACCCCACCTGTCCTCAGGCACCTCAAGTACACGCCTCCCTCCCTGTGCCAATGCCTTGGGTGTGTAGTTGCAAATGAAAACTCCTGTGTTCTGGGTTTAGAGATTTAAAAAGAAAAGCAATCAAAACTGCATCTCTCTCCCCCAAGGGCTCTAGTCTGCCAGGTCTTGGCTCCTCTGCTGCCAGCAGTCCTGCTACCTCTCATAGCTGCTTGGATGATTCGGGCATGATGGGTCGCTGCCGTGGGTTGCAAGTATTTGAAAATACTTTCTCCCATTTGGTATGTTGCCTTTTCATTTTGTTGATGTTTTCCTATGTTGTGCAGAAGCTTTTTAGTTTGACTTAGCTCCAGTTGTTTATTTTTTGTTTTCTTGGTTTGCTTTTGGTGTCAAATTCAAAAGTCATTGCCATGACTGATATCAAGGAGCTTACTGCCTGTTTTCTTACAGAAATTTCATGGTTTCAGATCTTATGTTCAAGTCTTTAATCTATTTTTAGTTCATTTTTGTGCATGGTGTAATAAATTAGTAGTCCAGTTTTTATTCTTTTGCATTTGACTCTTCAGTTCTCCCAATACCATTTATTGAAGAGACTGTCCTTTCTCCATTGTATAATGTTGGCCCTTTTGTTGTAAATTAATTGACCGTAAATGTGTGGGGTCACACATTTCTGGAGTCTCTATTCTGTTGCATTATTCTATGTATTTGTTTTTATTCTAATACCTACTGTCCAGGACGCCTTGGGGATGTCCACCTGTCGACTTAGGCCCACTCCCCGGGAATCAGGCCTAAGCTTGCAGTCAGACATCCTTCTGGCAGCCAGGGAGCCCATGGGGGATGTCCAACTAAAGGCTTAGGCCCCCAAGGGATCGGGTCTCAACCGTTAGTTGGACATTCTTAGTGCTGCCACGGAGGTGGGAGAGGC
>NW_006287066.1:193254-200791 GCF_000327345.1 Myotis davidii | reverse complement strand
AAAATTTGGAATATATTTTTCTTATAATCTCTTTAATATTACTTAATCCATTTACTTTGTTTTTGTTAATCTTCACCCAAGGATATTTTTCCATTGAATTTTAGAGAGAGTGAAGGGAAAGGGAAAGACACATTGATTCCTCCTGTACATGCTCTGATAGGGACTAGGGATCAAGCCAGCAACTGAGGTACATGCCCTTGACTAGAATTGAACCTGGGACCCTTCAGTCCACGGGCTAATGCTCTATTCACTGAGCAAAACAGGCTGCAGCTTAATTCATTTACTTTTAATCTATATGTGTCTTTATATTTAAAGTGGGTTTTGTTTTTGATTCACCCTCATAATCTGTCTTTTAATTGGTGCATTTATGCGACTTTCAGAGTGCTTACTGATAGAGTTACTACCACATCAGGCGGGTTCTGCGGGGGCCGAGCTGCCTCGCCCCTGGGGTCTTAAGAGCATTTTCTTTTTTTTTACAAATGAACACAGTGAGGAGTCCCGCACCTATTTTTTTTTTCAACTTTTTAACATGAGGCACAAAAAAAGATTCTCTTTGCGTGCGCTGTTTTACAGCTACAGGCTGAGGGAAGAATGGCTTCCAGGGAGCAGCCTTGAGGCAGTCACGGCCCCCACCACCTGGGACGGAGGAAGGGGAGGCTGCAAAACGGCCTCGTCCAAGCTCAGACGCCTGCTCCGGGGGCTGCCCTGGACGTTCCCTGTGCCTACGGCCCAAAAGCAGGCTCAGCCCTTGAGGGAACCATCTGCCCCAAGCCTTCCGTCTTTTCAGGGCTAAAGTCTCACAGTTCCTATCGACCAAGTGTAGCAGCTGCTTAAAATCTAAGGGGTGACCCCAGAACCAAACCTTGTCTGTGCCATGAATGTGAGGCCTGGCTGCCCAGGGGGTGGGCATGACTTTAACAGCCAAGATAAGGGGAAGGGAATAAACTACATACAACTGTTAAGCCCAGATTTCAGGATCCCCAGTAGACCACCAGGGAGCGCCAAGTCCGATGCAAAAGCAGAGAGTCTTTATTCAAGCTAGCTTGAGCTCCCCCCACACTTGCCGAAGCAGTGGCTGGGGCAGAGAGAGAGTGAGCTCTGTGGGGAGAGGGGGTTTATAGGGGGGTTGGAGTAAGGGGAGGAGAAAGGACTGTGGGCCCTGCTGATTGGCTGGGCACAAGTCGGTGTCTTGTTACACAGGATGTGGTCGCATCTATGGTGCTCACTTCCCTTGATTATCATTGGTTAGTTTAAAGAAGTCGTAGGTGTGGCTAGCTGAGGCTTGGGCTTCCGAGAAGAAGCTCCTTGCCGAGCACATGGCTAAGGCTGCTGGCCAAAAATGGAGGATCTGGGGTAAGATGGAGGGCGTAGCCCTCGCCCTTTCACAACTACAACATCTGAAGTAATATTTACATTTGAAAACCTGAGCCTTGAAAACCTGGGCAGGGAAGCTTAGAGCGGCCTGGCAGCTGGGCGACCTGCCCTTTTACTTGCCTGAAGCTGCACCTCCTCTATCTTGCTCTCCTCTACCGCTGCTCACATCCTGAGGCGAACACCCAGCCTCAGCACGGGCCTCTCCAGACTTAGTGCCACCCCGTGCTGAGCCACGCCCCTTCTCCATACACAAACATGGTGCCACCTTGTGCTTAGCCACACCCCCTGCCTTTCCATACAGAAAATGGCGCCTCCCACCTAGGGCTTAAGCCTCGGAGGTGAAGAGCTGCCTCCCGCTTCCCGACGCAGGGCCAGATTGCTGTGTCTGGCTGGTCTTCTGGGGCCGGCTGTGTCGCTGCCCCGGACCGGGTCAGGGTGCCGCCCACCCCGCCCAGCCCTGCACACGGCAGGCCCGGATCCCACACTGGGGTGGCCAGCGGCTGGGGATCCCGCTGCCGCCAGCCCCAGGCAGGGCAGCATAGCGGGACCTGCCTGCAGTATGCAAATTAGCTGCCATCTTTGTTGGTGGTTAATTTGCATATCACGCTGATTAGCCAATGGGAGGCATAGCGAAGGTATGGTCAATTATTAGACAACCATGTTTGTCTATTATTAGATAGGAAAATGTATTGAGTTCACCAAGTTTGATAATGTATTAACCAGCTTCACAATTATGATGTAGAACATTTCTTTTACCCCCAAAAGTTTCCTCATGTCCACCACCTCCATTCCTAGGCAACCACTTTTTGTCTTTCTGCTATGCTTTTTGTCATTACAGATTAGTTTTGCCTCTGCTAATAATTGAAATAAATGGAATTGTATGGTATGTACTCTTTTGTGTTAGGCTTTTTTTACACAGCATAATGTTTTTGAGACTTGTCCACGTTGTTTTGTGTATCATGTTCTCTTTGGTGATTAGAATTTCATTTATGGATGTTCCACATATGTTTATCCATTCACTGGTGATGGATATTTGGGTTATTTCCAATTTGGGACAATTGTGAAGAAAGCTGCTATTAGCATTTGTATACAAGTCTTTGTGTGGACATATGTTTTAATTTCTCTTGACTATCTACCTAGGCATAGAATTGCCGGGTCACATGGTAAGTGTATATTTAACTTTATAAGAAACTACTCCATTATTTTTCAAAGTGGTTGTATGATTTTGCTTTTCCACCAGTGTTTCACAGTCCATGTTGCTTTATATTCTCGCTAATACTTCGTATTGTCCGTTTTTATAATTTTAGCTATTCTAGTATTGTGTAATGCTGTATTATGTGGTTTAAATCTTGTTTCCTGGATGACTAATGAAACACATCTTTCAGATGTTTATTGGCCAGGGTAAGAGATAGAACTCTTTTGAGGTATAATTGATATATAAGATTATATTAATTTCAGTTGTACAAATAATGATTTGATATTTGTAAATATTGTGGCATAGTTACCACAATAGTTCTAGTTAACATCCATCACCTTATATAACTACAAATATTTTTCTTGTGATAAGAACTTTTAAGATCTACTCTGTTGGCAACTTTCAAATATGCAGTATAGTATTATCTATATATATAAAATAGACAAATATGCTAATTAACTAGGATGCCATAACGTGTCTACTGGACAGGAGAAGGTTTCCCACGTGCAGTATCAGGGGCGGGGCAGCAGGGGCCTCCGTGCGCCTGCGCACTGGGGGAGGGTCTGATCAGCAGCTGCCGAGGCTACTTCAAGGGTGGAAGAGGGAGGCAGGGCTGGACCCATAGCTGCCTCAGCTGCTGCGAGGCAGGGCCTGACCAGCAGGCTGCAGGGGCCAGGGATCGAGGCAGGGCCAGACCAGCAGGCTGTGGAGTCCAGGGTCCAGGGCAGGGGTCCTCAAACTACGGCCCGCGGGCCACATGCAAATACAAATATTGATTTGTTCCCGTTTTGTTTTTTACTTCAAAATAAGATATGTTCAGTGCATAGGAATTTGTTCATTTTTTTAAAAACTATAGTCCGGCCCTCCAACGGTCTGAGGGACAGTGAACTGAACCCCCGGTTTTAAAAGTTTGAGGACCCCTCGTCCAGGGAGTGAGGCACCGCGGGACCAGCAGGCTGCGGGGTGCAGGGAGCGAAGCAGGGCCGGACCGGCAGCGGCTGCAGGGGCTGCTGCTCTGTGGACCCAGGTCAGGGCTCATGCAGGAGGCAACCAATCCATGTGTCCCTCTCACATTGATGTTTCTCCTTGTCTTTCCCTCTCTCTTCCATGCTCTCTAAAATTCAGTGGGAAAATGAAAATTCAATGGGTGGGCAGCGCTGTGAAATTTCGAATGGCGCTCTGGGCCCCTAGTTACCTATAATCACCATGCTGTGCATTTCATCCCCATGAGAACTGAGAATAATCCCACACCTATATGGTCAGTTGATCTATGACAAAGGAAGCAAGAATATATAATGAAGAGACCATATCTTTAATAAATGGTGTTGGGAAAACTGGACAGATACATGAAAAAGAATGAAACTTGATCACTTTCTTACACCATATACAAGAATAAACTCAAAATGGATTAAAAGCTGAAAATGTAAGACCTGAAGCACAAAATGCCTAGAAGAAAACACAGGCAGTAAACTCTTTGACATTAGTATTTTGGATATGTTTCTTCAGGCAAGGGATACAAAAGAAAAAAAATAAACAAATTGGACTGCATCAATTAAAAAGTATTGTACAACAAAGGAAACCATCAACAAAATCAAAAGACAGTCTGCTGCCCTCACTGGGTGGCTTATGTGGTTGGAGCATCATCCCATACAATAGAAAGTTGCAGGTTTGATCCCCTGTTGGGGCATGTATGGAAGGCAACCAATTGATGTTCTCATGTTCTCTCTTATATCCATGTTTCTCCCTCTCCCTCTCCCTCTCCCTCTCCCATGTTCTTGTATCAGTGTTTTTTTAAAAAAATCACTGGCCCCATTGTGTGCAGCCTCCTCCTGCGGGGTTAGAGGCCTGAGGAGGTGTTTTATCAGTGTTTACAATAGCAAAGATATGGAAGCAACCTGTGTCCACTGATAGATGAATATATAAAGAAGAGGTGGTACATATATACAGTGGAATATTACTCAGCCATAAAAAATGAAATCTTGTCATTTATGACAACATCGATTGACTTAGAAGATATTATATTAAGTAAAATAAGTCAGAGAAAAACACATACCATATGATTTCACTTATATTTGGAATCTAAAAAACAAAATAAATAAACAAAACAGAAACAAGCTCATAGGTACGGAAAACAGACTTATTGGTTGCCAGATTGGATGAGGGTGTAGGAGGAAGGATGAAAAATGGGAGGGGATTAAAATGCACAAATTTCCAGTTACTCAGTCATGGGATGTAAAGTATAGCATAGGGATTATAGTCAATAATCCTATATAATAAAACCTTACTATGCAAATCAACCAAATGGCGAAATGACCTGTTTTTATGATGCACACTGACCACCAGGGGGCAGACGCTCAACACAGGAGCTGCCCCCTGGTGGTCAGTACACTCCCACAGCGGGCACGCTGCTCAGTCAGAAGCTGGGCTCAAGGCTGATGAGCGCAATCGTGGTAGCAGGAGCCTCTCCTGCCTCCATGGCAGCGCTTAGGATCCCTCGGGGGATGTCCAACTGCCAGCTTAGGGGAGAGCACCTAAGCTGGCAGTTGGACACCCCCTGAGGGGTCCTGGACTGCAAGAGGATGCAGGCCGGGCTGAGGGACCTCCCCAGTGCACGAAAGTCATGCACAGGGCCTCTAGTATTGTAATATTTAACTATATATTATGCCAGGTGGGTACTAGACTAACTGGGGACAATCAGTTTATATAAATACTAGAGGCTCAGTGAATGTATTCATGCATTGGTGAGGTCCCTCGGCCTGGCTTGCAGGGATCAGGCCAAAACCGCAGTTCAGTGCTGCCTGCCACTCCTGCTCATCCCAGCCCCTCTGTGCCTGCTGCCGCTCTGGTATGGTCTCCATAAGCCCTGCGTCTGGCACCCATCAGTCAGCTGAGTGGCACTCCCAAGGTGGGAGCGCACTGACCACCAGGAGGCAGCTCTTGCGTTGAGCGTCTGCCCCCTGGTGGTCAGTGCATGTCATAGCGACTGGTTGTTCACTTAAGCTTTTATCCTATCTAATAATAGACAAACATGGTAATTGACCATACCTTCGCTATGCCTCCCATTGGCTAACCAGCATGCTATGCAAATTAACCGCCAAAGATGGTGGCTAATTTGCATACTGCAGGCAGGGCGGGACAGCGCCATCCCGCCTGCCCCGCCGCCATCTGGGCCTGCTATCTGCAACCCAGGGTGGCAGGCGTCCGTGTGCAACCCGACCCGGGGCAGCCGGGCGATACAGCAGCTACCGGCCAGCCCACCCGGCCTCCATCTGGGCATCCAGTGTGCGCCCTGACCCGGGGCAGCGCCCCAACCCCCAGATCAGCCCTGCCATGTGCGCGACCCGGGGAGGCGGGGCAGGCACCAAGGGATCAGGCCTGCCATCTGCCACCCGGGGAGCGGGCCTAAGCCAGCTGGTGGTTATCTTTCGAGGGGTCCCAGACTGTGAGAGGGCACAAGTGGGGCTGAGGGACACCCCCCCACACACACTCCCTCCCCTGCCAGTGCACAAATTTTTGTGCACCGGGCCTCAAATAAAAATATATATATTATATTGTACACCTGAAACTAATATAATATTAAAAATTTAAAAACAGAAATAGTGCTGCTATAAACATTCTAGTACATATTTTTCAGTGAGCACTTGCATATATTTTTGTTGGGCTTATAACTAGAATGAAATGGACAAGGTTGAAGTAGAATAGATGAGTTATAGTACAGCACTTCTCCTACTTTAATGTGCATGTAAATTACCTGGCTCTCAGTAAAATGCTGAGTGTGAGTCAGGTTTTTGGTATGGTTGAGATTTTGCATGACTAACAAACAGATGATGCTGTTACTTCTAATTTATAGATACACTCTGAGAGACAGGTCATAGGCTATCAGCTTTGGTAGATACTACTATAGAGGTTTCCAAAGTGATTATGCCCATTTTACACTTTCCATATTAATGTATGAGAGTGAGTCACATTATTGACAACACTTGGTATTTTGCTTTTATTTTGGTTATTTTGGTAGTCATGTAGTGATATATCATTATAGTTTTAATTCATTTTTTTCTAATTACTAATGAAATTGTGATTTTTCTTATGCTTATTGGTCATCTGGATACCGTTTTGTGAAATGTCTGTTGAAATCTTATGCTCATTTTTCTATTTGGTTATAATTAATTTATTTTTTACTTCTGCTGTTACCTTATTTCTTTTAGTTTCCTACTTATGTCTACTTTACTCTTAAACAAACCTCAGTCTGTTACCCAATATCTGATCTTTTATCTTGTTTCAAATAACCTGTTTTAAAAATTTTTTATAAAATTTAATTCAGTGCAAAGTTAATTAAAATTTAGTTCTGTTTCCAGACTCTTCAAAATTATGTCCCTTTCTATATCTTAAGTGTTGTATTTTCCTCTTTTTTGTTGCAAAATGATTTCTTAGTTTCCAGTATTTTTTTTTATTTTTTTCTCCTTCCCTTCCTGCTTCCTCCCCTCATCCATCTCCCCCACCCCCCCACCCTTCTTCTCCTTTTATTTATCCTTATGCTTGGAGAAGTCTCATCTGGAGACCTGCAGATGAATGCATCTGCAATAACCTCACTGTCCTTGGATACTAATAGAGTCTCCTTTCGACTATTACAAGAGACCCAGTTAATAGAAATGCACATTTCTGTTCATCAACCCAGAAGCCTGAAAGGAGTAGATTGGGAGCCTGTCCTAGCAAGGGAGTGATGTCTCTCTCTGTCCAATTTATTCTATGAGGAATGGGTATTTTGCTAGCCACCAGGCTAGTTGTATACTATCTACACTAATAAAAGAGAAAAATGGTAATTGGCGTATGATGCTACCCTTTTCCTTGGCTAATCAGGGCTATATGCAAATTAACTGCCAACTCAGATTGGCAGTTAATTTGCATATGTAGGCACAATGCAGGGAGGCAAAAGGGAAAGCAGGAAGAAGCCCCCTGCCACTGACAGTG
>NW_006287066.1:188591-192432 GCF_000327345.1 Myotis davidii | reverse complement strand
GACAGGCCCTGAGGGACACTCCCCCTCACACACACACCCAGTGCACGAATTTCGTGCACCGGGCCCCTAGTCTATATATATATATATATATAAGTCTAATATGCAAATGTCCCATTGAGAGTTCGACCAGGAGACCGGGAGTTCGATTGCTCGCTATGACGTGCACTGACCACCAGGGGGTGGCACGGAATGAAGGAAGGCCCTGGCAGCAGCCGAAGAAGGGAGACCCCAGCTGGCAGCCAGAAGGAAGGCCCTGGCCCGCAGCTGGAAGGCCCCAATTGGCCCTGATCACTGGCCAGGCCTAGGGACCCTACCCATGCACAAATTTCGTGCACTGGGCCTTTAGTAGTTATTTATCTACCTTACTTGTATATCTGTTCCACTGTTTCTGGGAGAAAGTCTTAGATTTCCTAGACATTGTTTAGTGTGCTGCTGTGCAGCTCCTTGGACACAGTTGTTTTCAATGATTTTGATTGGTGGTGGTAAACGGATTCCAGCTGGAGTGTTTCTCATTTCTTCCTATGGCCACCCATGCCCTACTCTTACTGTTCTTATTAATGGTGTTTTTGCCAGTATC
The DNA here is from genome assembly GCF_000327345.1 of Myotis davidii. Taxonomy (NCBI): domain Eukaryota; kingdom Metazoa; phylum Chordata; class Mammalia; order Chiroptera; family Vespertilionidae; genus Myotis; species Myotis davidii. The sequence continues at coordinate 191,855 of NW_006287066.1, read as the reverse complement.
TCCTCTGCTTTCTCTCAGAGTCACAGCATTCCTTTGTCAGGAAGATAAGTCACTAGTTGGCTCTTGACATCTTTATTCTATCCAGATCTATCTTACCATATCTTTCAGATATTCCTCAACAGTTTCATCATATGAATGACATCCAATTCCTAGTGTCTAGTGTTGAAGTAGTTCTCTCCCATTTTAGATTTTTTTTTTTTTTTGCATTTTAATTGTGATGGAATGAAGGTTTGAGTTAAATGCCTCTATTTAAGACATCATCATACCTGGATGTTTAAATCTTTTAGCTTATTTTTCTAATATTTTCCCCCACTAAAACACTTTAAGCATTCCACAAAAATGTACCTTTTTCCACTATATGGTAACAAACAGTTAAAGTTTTGCAATTTTCTATGATGTTTGGTTGTTTGGTACCTCAGATGTTATGTTTTAGAAATTGGGTGATCTGCTCTCCGTAGATTAGAATATCCAAATACAAATTAAGAACATTTATGTAGAGGAAAGTAATTCACTTACTGTGTATAGTGGATCAGACAAATGAGGCACTCTAATTGGGTGATCTTTGACCTAAGTCTGAACTACTTTATTATACTAAGTGAAGTGAAAGTGTATATCTAGCTTTACTGATATGGTAATGGCTCTGGTAGGGAATTTAAGGACTAATCTAGCCCGCTATGCTTTTAAAACTATAATTATACTTTTGCTGTGTTGTACTTCATTGTGGCCTTGTGTGTATCTCTTGTTATTCTTTATATAAGGATTAATTCTTGACAGTTTTTTAAAAAGCTTCTATTTTATATTTAGTATGAAAATCTTAAGCTTGTAAAGCCAATAATATTTTTAACCATTTCATTTCTTCTGATCTTTTTTATTTTCTCTAAAGTGAGTCATACCTTTGGAATAATGCTTTTGAAATAATATTAGCTACTCAAAAGGAGAGTAATTTTATTTACTTACTCAATTTTAAGGCACTCACTGTTTATTAACTGACCAGATTACAACAATAACCATAGTAGATACCTTAGTTCATTCTTTTGATAAACCTGTTAATCCTAATCTTCCCTATTATCAGTATCTCGACCTTCTACAAAATGGGTGGTCTTTTCTTCATTCCACCCCATGGAGAAGATAATTTGAAGGGCCACCGGAAGTTGTTTACTTCTTTATAGTGTTTTCTAACAGTATGTATCTCACGGATCAGATCTTCCGTTTAGATGATGCCATATTTACCAAGAGATCGAGCAATCAATGTGATATCTATCCAATCAATTAGTTTTTTTATTGATTTTCACATAGCCTGTTTGTAGATCATTTACTGATGTCAGGTTTGGGTATCCTCATGCAATATATGGTTCCACAATCCTCAGCATGTTAAGGAAAGCCTTGTTGAGCTTAACAAAGGTGCCGTTGAAGATCTGGCAAAGGCAAAGAAGCTGCAGCACCTCCTCTGATGACAAATGCCAATTAGGGTTCCACAGGTACATAGAAGTTGCCAGCTTTTCTTGCTATCTTAGCCATTCAGATCTCAGTTCTGTACATCTACCTATATGCCTTGTCATGATGCTTAGCTTTTTTATAGATAAGCTTTCTCCTTTCCTTTTGAAGCATCTTTTAGGCAAACTTCTTTTTCAGGCACTTGATCTTCAGCTGCATGAAATTCCTTTGCTTCTTCTGAAGGGTTTCTGGCACAGAAGGAATCAATTTCTTCTCTTCTGTACTCTCCCTAGTTCCTGCCAGCAAAGAGCTCAAAGAGAATAATTTTAACACTTAAAACCCAAGTCCCTTTGCCCCCGTCCCTTTATCATTTCCTAACATCTCATTGTCAAATATCTTTGTAAGATTTTATAGAATGTATCTTTACTTTTAGTGCCCCCATTTAGTTTACTAGATATGTAGTTTACAAGAAAAAGTACATCTTTGGAGCTACATTTTAGTTGCTTCTTATGGCTTATATTGAAAGTCTGCATCCATGTGTAGCTCACCCCTTTTCTGTGAGAAGTCTTATCATCAGGGCCATAACTTAAAACATTGTAAATACCACAGTCTTAAAGCTTTTACAGTGAAAACCTTTAAAAAGAATTTCCTTGCTTCTTTTATTATTTTTGACTGCAACAAAATAATTCTTGGTTGAATTTACGGCCCTGTTTTTCCTCTTATCAAATTACATGGCATGGGTTTAGTGCTAGTAATCAGCCAAGCGTCTGGATTCCTTCTCTCATTAACAGGTCATAGAACTTGAAGTCTTTCTGACAACACCTTTGGTATAAGATTCCCCACCGCCCCCCCCATTATGTTTGTCTACACTAGTTTCAACTGGATCAGTGTTACTTGGATTCTTTTAAACCTGTAAATCTTCTATTATTATTTGGGAAAATGTCATTTTTTATACCACTAATCATTAATAAAGGAGAAATTAGCAGAATTTACTTGGACGATTATTAAACTCTTCTTTTCTCTCTTTTTATTCTTTTTTAAACTCTTCTTTTGAAACTTCTCATTTAATACTTGTGAATGTTTAATTCTTCAGTGGAGATTATTGAGGAGGCAAAATTTATACATTTGAAACAAAGAAAATCCAGTTCCAAATGATGTGGTTTAGATTATAAGCACCAACACTTTTTATTTGGAAATAATTTCAGACTTACAAAAAAGTTGCAATAATAGTGCAGGGAATTCCCATATACCCTTCACCCAGCTTTTCCAAATGTTAATATTTAGCATAGAACAATGATTGAAACCAGGAAGTTAACACTGACACAGTACTAACTGATCTGCAAACTTTCTTTTTTTCCAGGTTGTAAAGCAGCATTTACTGATTGAAAATAAATGTGTAGATAAGTTCTCAGTAGCATGAAATCCATATTATTTTTTAATGAACTTGAAGTATATGAAGACTCCTTATATCTGCTTTTAACAACCACCACATTCAAATGGAGGTGAATTTTCAACATTTTACGAAAAAACCTTAAATCTGCTTTTAACAACCACCACATTCAAATGGAGGTGAATTTTCAACATTTTACTGAAAAAAAATTAAAAAAAATTTCTGCCCTGACCAGTGTGGCTTAGTTGGGTATCATCCCCACTGAAAGGAGGATGCTAGTTCATTCTATTCTTGGTCAGGGCACATGCCCAGGTTACAGGCTTGATCCTTGGTAGAGGGCGTTCAGGAAGCCGCCAATCGATGTTGCTCTCTCACATCAATGTTTCTCTCTCTCTTTCTATCTCCCCCCCCTCCACTCTCTCTAAAAAGCAATGGAAATA
>NW_006287066.1:183527-187570 GCF_000327345.1 Myotis davidii | reverse complement strand
CTTCTTTTCTCTTTTTTTATTCTTTTTTAAACTCTTCTTTTGAAACTTCTCATTTAATACTTGTGAATGTTTAATTCTTCAGTGGAGATTATTGAGGAGGCAAAATTTATACATTTGAAACAAAGAAAATCCAGTTCCAAATGATGTGGTTTAGATTATAAGCACCAACACTTTTTATTTGGAAATAATTTCAGACTTACAAAAAAGTTGCAATAATAGTGCAGGGAATTCCCATATACCCTTCACCCAGCTTTTCCAAATGTTAATATTTAGCATAGAACAATGATTGAAACCAGGAAGTTAACACTGACACAGTACTAACTGATCTGCAAACTTTCTTTTTTTCCAGGTTGTAAAGCAGCATTTACTGATTGAAAATAAATGTGTAGATAAGTTCTCAGTAGCATGAAATCCATATTATTTTTTAATGAACTTGAAGTATATGAAGACTCCTTATATCTGCTTTTAACAACCACCACATTCAAATGGAGGTGAATTTTCAACATTTTACTGAAAAAAAATTAAAAAAAATTTCTGCCCTGACCAGTGTGGCTTAGTTGGGTATCATCCCGTGCACTGAAAGGATGCTAGTTCATTCTATTCTTGGTCAGGGCACATGCCCAGGTTACAGGCTTGATCCTTGGTAGAGGGCGTTCAGGAAGCCGCCAATCGATGTTGCTCTCTCACATCAATGTTTCTCTCTCTCTCTTCTTCTCCCTTCCTCTTTCTCTGAAAATCAATAAAAATACAGGCAGTCCTTGGGTTATGCCGGACTCAATGTACGTAGGTCATTTTATGGTTATGTCGCCATCTCCCATGTACACTAATAAAAAACAAAGATGCTAATTGACCGTACCTTTGCTACGCCCAAAGCCATGCCCACCAGCCAATCAGAGTGACTATATGCAAATTAACCCAACCAAGATGGCGGCCGGCAGCCATGGAGCTGGAGCAAGCAGGAGGCTTGGTTGCTCGGGTGATGGAGGAAGCCAAGCTTCCCGCCTGCCCTGAGCCAGCTGTGGCCTCCACTCATGGCAACAAAGTTTCAATTATAGAAGACAAATAAATCCCAGATACCTGCTTCCAGCCAGCTTCCACTGGGAGCTTGGGTGGGGAGGGGCCTCGCCAGCCTGCAAACAACCATCAGCCCCTCACCCAGGATGGCCACACCCTCATTGAACATTTATTACAACTAATTGGCAATGTGATGAGATAATGCATATGTGGGCTGAATTTTGGTCACAATCACAACAAAGCTTAATCCAGTGTAGTAAATACAAATGAAAGTGTAAACCATAAAAACATTTTTACTTATGGAGTATGTATAAAAGTGACATTGAAAAGTTTTTAAAAATACAGAGCCCCTAATCCCATTTTACCTCATTCAACTCTCACTTTTATATGAAAGGTGGTATGTTTTTATTTTTATAAGATTTCTCATAACTAGATAATGTCATAGAAAGTCAGGAAGCTACCCCAAAGTTTGCAGCACTTCTAAGTAGAGGGAAGCAATAGGGGTGAGCAAAATAAATTTGGCTGCAACAAGTACCCCGGAAGGAATATTATTGCTTTAAATGACTTAGTCAATACTTTGTGAAGAGTGTAACATATTTTTCATAAGAATCTGTCATAAAGAATTCCTGGTGAGTCAACATTTCCATTTTATTTGGGGGCATCAAAAAATATCCAACTGAGGACTAAATGATTATGACTACAAAAAAATTTATCTCAGGAGTCAAGTGTTCCTTGGCCTTAAAATAATACGCTGACTATGATGAAACAGTCAATCTCTGCTCTTCATCCCAGGTTTGGAATGTCAAAAATAATTTTTAGTGTCAAAAAAAAGGGGGGAGGGCAGCGGCTCAAGCCTTTATTATAATTTGTGGGGGTTTTTGTTGAGTTTCAACAGAGTTAAATTTTCATTCATTTGACATGTGATATGTCAATTCCCTTTATTCTCATAAATCCTGAAGTACAGTGGTTTTTGGTTTCATAAGTTTCTTTTGCTAAAGACAGTAATTAATAATCGTATATTGCCTGATTGTCATTTTAAAGATATAATCAGATTAAGAGAAACAGATCTATAAACCTTAAAATATCCAGCTACCTTTCTTTTTCTCAATCACTCTAATTCACATTTAAATCCCATAAGTTATCAATTGATTAACCAAAGTTCCCTTTAAAAGTAAATTTTTATTTTTAGACCTGAATGAAGCAGCTTAGCAAATCAGTATTACTGACAGAAAATATCTTAAACTATTAGCTAACATGGACATGAAGACAATGACTATGTATGGTGTGTGAAATGCCAGAAGTCATCAACGAGGGAAGGAATTATGTCACTCCAATCTCTTCAAGAACACTTCATGGGGTGTCCTCTTCCTCCTGCAGTAGATCAGCCTGCTCAGTTGCTTTAAGAACACTTTTCTTGAATGTTTCCTGAACTTCCCCTCCCAAATGAAACTCATCAAAATACAATAAGCCTTCTCAAAATTTAGATGATGCCAAGTTCACACACATTGCCGAATACTTGTCAAGTAATTCCACGTAACAATGAATTATTTCCAGGGTAATTAGTTCATTGTCCTGATCCTCAATAGCACAGCAAAAATACAGACTAGCGTATCTCTTGTAACTAAACTTTCAGATGTTGCCACTCAAGAAAGCTGCACATTCTAGGTTTGAGTGCTAAAACAGCTTGAACAAGTTCTCTTGCAGTCTTTTTCTTCTCTTTGATAGTGGGACAGACGTTTCTGCAGTCAAAGCTTTCCCTGACAACTAAAAAGCAACATAAACTGCACAGCAGCCTAGGGCCATGGACAGGGGAGGCAGTGGCCTGTGGCAGTTGAGGTTGAGGGGAAGCCTGTTGCTGAGCTGAGAAGGAGAAGCCATGTTGCTTGTAGGGAAGAGACCCAGTTAGTCACATTCCTTATTCTTATTTCTCCAGTTGTCCCATGGCCCTTTTGCTGGCCTAGGATCTCACATTGCATTTAGTTGTCATTATGTCTCCTTAGTGCCTCTAATCTAGGACAGTTCCTCAGTCTTTGTCTTTTATGATTTTGACACTTTAAGAGTACTGGCCAGTTATTTTGTAGAATGTCTTTGAAAGACAGAGATGTTTGGTCTTTCTCATTTCATCATCATCAGAAGGTGCATGATGTTGATATGTCTCATTACTAGTCCTAATACCTTGATTCCCTGGTTAAAGTGGTATCTACCTGTTTTTTCCATTATAGTGACTGTTTTTTCCAAAAGTGACTGTTTTTATCTTTATATCTAGAAGCCCGTTTCATGAATTCATGCATGGGTGGGGTCCAGGTGGCCCGCCCTGATGGGGGCCCATCAGGCTGGGCTGGCAGGGGGGAGGGGCTGCGGGCAGTTGGACGACCGGCCCTGCCTCCGATCGTGTTGGGGACCGACTGGGACCCAGATCAGGCTGGTTGGCTGCCTCAGTGCACATCTTAGCCACCGGTTGTTCCGGTCATTTTGGTCATTTTGATCATTCCGCCATTCCGGTCGCTGGGCCAGATAGATAGGTAGATAGATAGATGATAGATAGATAGATAGATAGATAGATTAACTAGAGGCCTGGTGCACCTGGCCTGTGCCCTCTCACAATCCGGGACCCCCCAGGGGATGTCAGACTGCTAGTTTCAGCCCGATCCCCACAGGCCAGGCAACCCCACCATTGCACTTGCACCAGCCCTCTAGTATGCATATAAGATCTTTGGTTAATCTCTTCCCACCCTCCCTCATCCTCCCTGCCCTCTGAGATTCAGCAGTCTGTGCCATGTTTCCATGCCTGTGCGTTGAGTGTCTGCCCCCTGGTGGTCAGTGCATATCATAGCTACCGGTCAAACGGTCACTTAGGCTTTTAGGCTTTTAGATATATATACTAGAGGCCCGGTACACAAAAATTCGTGCACTGGGGGGGGGGGGGGGTCCCTCAGCCCGGCCTGCCCCCTCTCACATACTGAGAGCCCTCAGGCATTGACCCCCATCAACCTCCAATCACAGGATCGGCCCCTTGCCCCGGACTGCCG
>NW_006287066.1:181615-182077 GCF_000327345.1 Myotis davidii | reverse complement strand
CATCTGCCCTCCCCTGCCCACCTGTTCACCCCTAACTGCCCTCCCCTGCCAGCCTAGTTGCCCCCAACTGCCCTCCCCTGCCAGCCTGGTTTCCCTTACCTGCCCTCCCCTGCAGGCCATCTTGTGGCAGCCATCTTTTGATTACATGGGAGTGGCCATCTTGTGTGAGGGTATAATGGTCAATTTGCATATTACCTCTTTATTATATAGGATAAGTATCTTTTGGAAGATATTCTGAGATATGCAAGTTTTTTTTTATTATAATCATGTCCACTAATTTTATTTTTATTTTTATTTTTTTCAAATTTTATTTTTTATTACAAAGGGTATTACATATGTGTCCATTTTTTTTCCCCGCCCTAGACAGTCCCCTAGCCTCCCCTATTCCCCAGTGTCTTATGTCCATTGGTTAGGCTTATATGCATGCATACAAGTCCTTTGGTTGATCTCTTACCCCCCTAC
>NW_006287066.1:178848-180848 GCF_000327345.1 Myotis davidii | reverse complement strand
CTTTCTGAATGTCCTCTTTTGAAAGGTGTCTATTTAGGTCCTTTGCCCATTTTTTGATTGGATTGTTTATCTTCCTTTTGTTAAGTTGTGTGAGTTCCCTATAAATTTTGGAGATTAAGCCCTTATCAGATATGACGTTGGCAAATATGTTTTCCCACACAGTGGGTTTTCTCGTTGTTTTCATGTCCACTAATTTTAGCATCCATTGATGAGTCACGCATGCAACAACTATTGCTCTGGTGTTTCCCAAGTGGTGATTTTCTATTTCTATTATTCTTTTTGCATTTATTAATTGGAATTGTACTGTAAAAAAGGGATACCTCTTTTCCTTCATTTACTTTTACATTCATTTATTTGATGACTAGTAGCCTGGTGCATGAAATTCGTGCACAGGGGAGGGGGTGTTCCTCAGCCCGGCCTGCACCCTCTCCAATCTGGGACCCCTCGAAGGATGTCCTACTGCTGGTTTACAGGGATCGGGTCTAAAACGGCTGTCAGACATCCCTCTCGCAATCTGGGACTGCTGGCTCCTAACCGCTCACCGGCCTGCCTGCCTGCCTGATTGCCGCTCACCTGCCTGCCTGCCTGCCTGCCTGATTGCCCCTAACCACTCCCCTGCCAGCCTGATCACCCACTAACCACTCCCCTGCCAGCCTGATTGAAACCTAACTGCTCCCCTGCCAGCCTGTTCACCCCCAACTGCCCCCCGCCAGCCTGATCACCCCCAACTTCCCTCCCCTCCTGGCCTGATCTCCCCTAACCACCTCTGCCTCAGCTCCGCCACCATGGCTTTGTCCAGAAGGTCTCCCAGTCTAATTAGCATATTGCTCTTTTATTAGTATAGATAGAGGCCTGGTGCATGGGTGGGGGGCAGCTGGTTTGCCCTGAAAAGTGTCCTGGATCAGGGTGGTGGTTCCCTTGGGGCGTGGGGCAGCATGGGCAAGGGGCCTGTGGTGGTTTGCAGGCTGGCCATGCCCCCATAGGCTGAGGGTCCCCGCTGGGAGGTGTGGCCAGCCTGGGTGAGGGGCTAATGGCTGTTTGCAGGCTGACCACACCCCCTTAGGATGGGGGGGTCCCGCTAGGGTGCCTGGCCAGCCTTGTTGAGGGGCTGATGGCTGTCTTAGGCTGGCCAAGCCCCACAGTGGGGTCCCTCACCCCATGAGGGTGTGGCCAGCCTGGGTGAGGGGCTAATGGCTGTTTGCAGGCTGACCACACCCCCTTAGGATGGGGGGGTCCCGCTACAGCCTGGGTGAGGGGTTGATGGCTGCTTTCAGGCTGGCCATTCCCCCCAGCAGGGACCCTCACCCCATGGGGGTGTGGCCAGCCTGGGTGAGAGGCTGAGGGCCATTTTTAGGCTGGCCACACACCCTTCAGGGTGAGAGTCCTCGCTGGGGGGCATGGCCATCCTGGGTGAGGGGCTGATAGCTGTTTGTAAGCTGGCCATGGCCCCAGGCAACCCAGGCTCCCAGATCCTTCTTGAGCGGAGGCCACGGTGGCTGGAAGCAGGTATCTGGGATTTATTTATCTTCTATAATTGAAACTTTGTAGCCTTTAGCAGAGCCCACAGCCAGCCAGGGCAGGCGGGAAGCTTGCTTCCTCCATCGCCAGGGGCAGCCCACACAGCTCCTGGTCGGAGCATCTGCCCCCTGGTGGTCAGTGATCACAGTTACTGGTCTGTCAACCACTTAGTTGGACACTTAGCATATTAGGCTTTTATATGTATAGACTATCTAATGGAGCAGTTGTGCGCCCTAAAAGCTTTGGGGTTCTATCAGATTTCTTGTTGTTAGTTCATCCCTATGAATTTCTCTCAATTATCCTGGCTTGCTGAAAGGCACATGTGATTAAATATCATTAACCAAACAGAACTAACGGAGTCTCATAAATAGACATGACAACCTTTGACCAAATACAGTTCACAGACTCTTTCAGAAAAAAAATGCTGGTTTCCTTTTGGCGTTTCTGTTTCTCAGTTATAGTGGGACTGTGTGGGGGGAAAG
>NW_006287066.1:174799-177429 GCF_000327345.1 Myotis davidii | reverse complement strand
TCTCTGGAGCTTGTTTCACTTCTATAATTGCAACATAGTTGCTTAGAGTGCAGCTCAGAGGCTGGCAGCGGCAGGCAGGGAACGTTGGCTTCCTCTGTCACTGGAGCAAGCAAGCCTTTTATTCGCTTCAGCTGCATGGCTGCAGCTGCCATCTTGGTTGGCAGTTAATTTGCATATCCTGCTGATTAGCCAATGGGAATGGTGTTGGGGTTATGGTCAATTTGCATGTTTCTCTTTTATTAGATATCAGCATGATAATGAATATTCACTTTATTCTATGGATTATCATCCATGGTTATTATTATTTACTAGAGGCCCAGTGCACAAAACTCATGCACAGGTGGGGTCCCTCCACCTGGCCGGCAATTGGGGCTGATCAGGGCCATCTCGCCCAGTCCCAATCAGGGCCGGTGGCCAGGGAGGGACCATGGGAGGTCTCCAGGGCATGTCCAGCCCCATTTTTCTCAGTCCCATGTTCAGCTGAGCAACACTCCCACTGTGGGAGCGCACTGACCACCAGGGGACAGCTCCTGGTCGGAGCATCTGCCCCCTGGTGGTCAGTGATCACAGTTACTGGTCTGTCAACCACTTAGTTGGACACTTAGCATATTAGGCTTTTATATGTATAGACTAGAATCCCGGTGCACGAATTCTTGCACAGGTGGGGTCCCAAGGGGGTGTGGAGCCGGGGATGTGATCAGCCTTCTGGGCTGGCGGTGGAATGCCCTTGCCAGCCCAGGATCCAGATTCATCCTGCTGACATTCATACTGGTTGTCAGGAGCCACCTGGCAGCCACTTTTATATTGTTTCTTCCTTGCAGAGCCTCTAGGAAGGGTAAGTGGCTGTAGTGCCCAAGGCCGGCTTCTAGGAGGCTGGTGTGCTTTTGGGATCATGCCAGCGGCACTGCTCCATCAGTGCCTGGCCTATTCTCTGGAGATTGGACCTGCAGGACTACTGAGGGAGGAGTGGCTGCCACAGGGCTGGTGAGCCACCAGGACAGGTTGGTCAGCTGAGCGGAGCTCCCACTGTGGGAGTATACTGATCACCAGGGGGCAGCTCCTTTACTGAATGTCAACTCCCTGGTGGTCAGTGTGCATCATAGCCACCGGTTGTTCCCATCATTACAGTCATTTTGGTCGCTTAGGCCTTTATATATATAGATTTTAACTCACAGCGTGGAATGCTTGGCAAGCACTTTCCCTCCAGCACCTGGTCTTGGAGACCTCATGTCCTTCCAAGGCTCTGTTCACCCTTTTCAGCTGCCACACGAAGTAAATTGCACCGTGTGTGTGGAAACCCTTTGCAGGCTCCATGGGAGTGTCTTTACTTCATTGCAGTTCTGATTACCCCAACATAGGGAGAGACACCTTCATTATCAGGTAACATTATTGTGGTAAGACCCCTGCTCAGCCTACTGCCGCAGTTTTAAATAGACCATGGGTCACCCTAGATCAGCAGTTCTCAACCTGTGGGTCACGACCCCTTTGGGGGTCCAACAACCCTTTCCCAGGGGACGCCTAAGACCATTGGAAAACACATATTGAATATATAATTACATATTGGTTTTGTGATTAATCACTATGCTTTAATTAGGTTCAATTTGTAATAATGAAAATGCATCCCACACATCAGATATTTACATCATGATTCATAACAGTAGCAAAATTACAGTTATGAAGTAGCAACGAAAGTAATTTTATGGTTGGGGGTCAGCACAACATGAGGGACTGTATTAAAGGGTCACGACATTAGAAGGTTGAGAACCACTGCCCTAGATGGTTTGGCTCAATGAATAAAGCCACGGCCTGCAGACTGAAAGGATCCTGGGTTCAATTTTGGTCAAGGGCACATTCCTGGGTGCAGTTCAATCCCCAGTAGGGGGCGTGCAGGAGGCAGCAGATTGATTCTCTCTCATCATTGATGTTTATATCTCTCCCTATGCCTTTCTCTCTGAAATCAATAAAAATATATTAACAAAAATAAAAATAACTAGGCCATGAATCAAACCCTGTCCCATGGGAGAGGCACTGGGCTTCTCGGCTGCCCCCACCCAACAGCTTTTCTAGGCCCCTGCGCAACTGTCACCCTCCATCCTTCGCTGCCTCCCACTTCCTTTCAAGTGTTAGACTTGGTTTCTTCGACTCAGCCCAGTCCCCCTCTCTGCTGTGTCGCTGAGATCCCGAGGCCACCCCTTGGCCTGGGGCAAGCGCGCCTGGCCCATCCCTCCATAATGGTGCTATCCACTCTCCTGGAGTAGTTAGTGAAACTTAACAAGTAAAAAGAAGCAGCTTTGAAGATTATAAATTGTGCACTGAGAATGCCACAGGCTGCAGAGGGCTGCGCAGTCCGTGGCTCTCAGTTCACGCGAAGCAGCCTCTGCTGCCACGTGGTCCCTCCTGGCTCCTGCCCCCACCCCTGCTCGCCTCTGCCCAGGGGCTCGGGCCAAACCCTGGGAGCTTTCTGATGGTTCTCCTCTCATACCTCACTTTCCAGTCCAGCCCACCAGTGCCCACAGCAAGCTAACCTACTGGTTGGAGCATCTGCTTCCTGGTGGTCAGTGCGTGTCATAGTGACCGGTCCAGCAGTCAAACTCCCAGGGGAACTCTGGTTTAGGGGACAATTTACATAT
>NW_006287066.1:146428-155219 GCF_000327345.1 Myotis davidii | reverse complement strand
GGGTGGGGCGGTGTGGGGCAGGGCAGGGCTATGCAGGATGGGGCTGTGTGGGTGGGGCTGTGTGACGGGTCACAGGGAGGAGGAGAGAGGGACTGGGAGCCTGTCCCATGGGAGAGGCACTGGGCTTCTCGGCTGCCCCCACCCAACAGCTTTTCTAGGCCCCTGCGCAACTGTCACCCTCCATCCTTCGCTGCCTCCCACTTCCTTTCAAGTGTTAGACTTGGTTTCTTCGACTCAGCCCAGTCCCCCTCTCTGCTGTGTCGCTGAGATCCCGAGGCCACCCCTTGGCCTGGGGCAAGCGCGCCTGGCCCATCCCTCCATAATGGTGCTATCCACTCTCCTGGAGTAGTTAGTGAAACTTAACAAGTAAAAAGAAGCAGCTTTGAAGATTATAAATTGTGCACTGAGAATGCCACAGGCTGCAGAGGGCTGCGCAGTCCGTGGCTCTCAGTTCACGCGAAGCAGCCTCTGCTGCCACGTGGTCCCTCCTGGCTCCTGCCCCCACCCCTGCTCGCCTCTGCCCAGGGGCTCGGGCCAAACCCTGGGAGCTTTCTGATGGTTCTCCTCTCATACCTCACTTTCCAGTCCAGCCCACCAGTGCCCACAGCAAGCTAACCTACTGGTTGGAGCATCTGCTTCCTGGTGGTCAGTGCGTGTCATAGTGACCGGTCCAGCAGTCAAACTCCCAGGGGAACTCTGGTTTAGGGGACAATTTACATATTAGGCTTTTATTATATAGGATTTTGCCACTAACACCATTTTCTGAGTTAGAATGTCAGGGTTCTTTAACTTCCCTGTGTGCCATGAAATTTTTTTTTTATATATTTTATTGATTTTTTTTTTTTTTTTACAGAGAGGAAGGGAGAGGGACAGAGAGTTAGAAACATCTATGAGAGAGATACATCAGTCAGCTGCCTCCTGCACACCCCCTACTGGGGATGTGCCCGCAACCAAGGTACATGCCCCTGACCGGAATGGAACCTGGGACCCTTCAGTCCGCAGGCTGACACTCTGAGCCAAACCAGTTAGGGACATGAAATTTAACTTTAGACAATATTCAACTATTCTAACCCTCAATTCCCTCAGTAGTAAAATAGAAATAGTATCTGTCCTGCTGTGTGTAAAATAGATTTGCAAACTATAAAATGTGATATAACCGGTAACATTGTCATTATTTTGTTAAATGCCTATGGGTAGTCACAGAACAGTGGCTTTTTTTTTTAGGAGAAAGTTTAAGATTTAATTCTTTTCAATTATTTACTTATTTCTATGGGGAAGACCAAGAATGGAGGTGGAGAGAAAAAATTGTATGGAGATCAGAGGCAGAAGAAGCCAAAGTAAATCATAGAAATACAGAGCAGCATACATGCTCACATTCTGCTGTCTGTAATAAACATTTTATAAATTTCCTAGAATATTATGCATAGTAAATAAATTTCTCTCACTATTCATTTTGAAAACTCCCTTGTTTTATGTAACAAAAAAATGTTGCTAAGTTAAATGCTTATAAAAACAACATTAATTTAATTTTTTCCTGCACCTTAAACTGTTGTTTGGTTTGAAAATGTTATATATCTGGTGTAATTTATTAAGGATATGAAAAGCACACAAAACTGTACCAGTAAGGTGTTGTCAATGTTATTACTTTTGGCTTTTTGTCCAATTTTCTTTGTCTTTTGTGACAATGCTGTGTGCAGAAGTCCTTGATGTGACTTTCTCTTATTAAGTTTCTAAATCAATACACTGCTCAGGATCATTTGTTCCTCCATCCTGTTTGCTCTGGGTATTTGGAGGATCTATTGAATACTAAATTTGTGATTTAAGATTTTTTTCTTTTGTGGATAAAGCTTTTATACTCTTACAACAATCAGGAAAAAAAAAAGTAGTCTAAGCTGCTAAGTAGGTCGACCTGCCTGAGAATGATGAGGTGGCAAATTCTAATGAGATTTCCTGACTTCAGCAGTTACTAGTGATGGGAACAGGGAATAGAAATAGCAATATTTGAACTGCAAATAGATAGTCAAGGAAGAATAAATGAGTTTCTACTTTGTCCAACATTTGTAACGGAGGAAACAGATTTTATTCCACAGTGTGCTTTTCCTACTTTGCATTAATGAATATAGCGAAATAAAGGCATGAAGCCAGAATGAAATAAAGAACAGATACAGTAAGTAATTATATTAATGGATGTAGGCCAGTGATGGCGAACCTATGACACGCGTGTCAGAGGTGACACGTGAACTCATTTTTTTGGTTGGTTTTTCTTTCTTAAATGGCATTTAAATATATAAAATAAATATCAAAAATATGTCTTCGACTTGATTTGGAAATTATTCCCCAAGTCCACTAGCATTAATAAATGGGTCCCTCCCTTTCTCTAGGAAAAAAAATATATATATAAGTCTTTGTTTTACTATGGTTGCAAATATCAAAAAACTCACTATGACATGCACTGACCACCAGGTGGTGGCATGGAATGAAGGGAGGCCCCAGCTGGCCGCTGGAAGGCCCCAATCGGCCCTGATCGCCGGCCAGGTCTAGGGACCCTACCCATGCACGAATTTGGTGCACAGGGCCTCTAGTATGTTTATAAAAGCTAACACAAGATATTGAAGCTATCAAAAATTGCTGTTTTATGCCAGTTATATTTGGATGGATATTTTGTAAAATCCACAAACACATCCAAATCAATAATATATACTGTGAACTCCAAGCATTTGGGTTTAGCTTAGCTTTGGTTTTAGCTTAAAACTTCATCTTTTGCCCTGACCGGTTTGGCTCAGTGGATAGAGCGGCCTGTGGACTGAAGGGTCCTGGGTTCGATTTCGGTCAAGGGCATGTACCTTGGTTGTGGGCACATCCCCAGTACGGGGCGTGCAGGAGGCAGCTGATCGATGTTTCTCTCTCATCGGTGTTTCTAACTCTCTATCCCTCTCTCTTCCTCTCTGTAAAAAATCAATAAAATATATTTTTTTAAAAAATTTCATCTTTTTTTGTTGGTCTTTAGCTGTTGACTTATTTACACAATGGCACTCAACTAACTTTCCACCTTGTCACTGCTGTTCTAAGCTGTACTTAAGATTTTCCAGCTAACAGTGAGGACATTGGACTCTCAGGGGATACCTTCCAAGGAGTTAGCACTTCTAAGACAATTACTCAAAATCCTTTTTTTAAAAAAATTATTTTTGACACTATTTTAGATGTCCTTCATTTTTGTCTCCTTTACCCTCCTCCTCCCAGGCCCTGTTCCCTATCCTCCTACCCCCCACTTTCTGGCCATCACCATATTGTTTCTGTGTCCATGGGCTATGCATATATGTCCTTTGGCTAATCCCTTCACCTTCTTTCATCCAGTGCTCCCAAATCCCCCTCCTATCTGATCTCTGTCAGTATTTTCCCTGCATCCATGCCTCTGTTTCTGTTCTGTTCGTTAGTTTATTTTGTTCATTAGATTCCACATATAAGTGAGATCATGTGTCTTTCTCTGACTGGCTTATTTTGCTTAGCATAATAATCTCCAGGTCCATCCAGGCTGTTGCAAAAATAAGAGTTCCTTCTTTTTTACAGCCATGTAGTTTTCCATTGTATAAATATACCACAGCTTTTTTTATCCATCCATCTATTGATGGGCATATGGGCTGTTTCCAGATCTTGGCTATTGTAAATAATGCTACTATGAACATAGGAGTGCATATATTCTTTATGATTGGTATTTCAGGATTATTAGGATATGTTCCCAGAAGTGGGATCACTGGGTCAAATGGCAGTTCCATTTTTAATTTTTAAAGGAAACTCCATACTGTTTTCCATAAGGCTGCTTCCTTGGCTGTGCACCACCTTTTTATTTTGATGTAGTCCCATTTGTTTATTTTTCTCCTTTGTTTTTCTTCTCCTAGGAGATATATCAGCAAAAAATTGTTATGAGAGATGTCTGAGATTTTACTGCCTATGTTTTCTTCTAGGAATTTTATGGTTTATCAACTTACACTTAAGTCTTTTATCCATTTTGAGTTTATTCTTGTGTATGTTGTAAGTTGGTGGTCTGGTTTAATTTTTTTCCATGGACCTGTCCAATTTTCCCAACACCATTTATTGAAGAGACTGTCTTTACCCCATTGTATGTTCTTTCCTCCTTTGTCCAATATTAATTGACTATAGAAACATGGCTTATTTCTGGATTTTCTGTTCTTTTCTATTGATCTATATGTGTGTTCTTATGCCAGTACCAGAGTGTTTTGGTTGCAATGGCCTTTTTAAAATATATATATATATTATTGATTTTTTACAGAGAGGAAGGGAGAGGGATAGAGAGTTAGAAACATCAATGAGAGAAAAACATTGATCAGCTGCCTCCTGCACACCCCCCAATGGGGATGTGCCCGCAACCAAGGTACATGCCCTTGGCCGGAATCGAACCTGGGACCTTTCAGTCCATAGGCTGAAGCTCTATCCACTGAGCAAAACCAGTCAGAGCTGCAATAGCCTTGTAGTATAGTTTGATATCAGGTATTGTGCTATATCCAACTTTGTTCTTCTTTCTCAAGATTGCTGCTTTGCCAAATTCATTTACTAGATCTAGTAGTCATTTGGTGAATTCTTTCAGTCGTTTAAGTAAGAAACAATACCAATCTTGCACAAACTCTTGCAGACAACAGAAAAAAAGAAGGGAATAGTTCCTAACTCTCTTTATAAAAATTATAAGACTAATTTCAAGAAAGAAAGATTACAGACCAGTCTCTCTTATTGATCTTTTTATGGATGTAAAAATCTTTAATATAATGTGAGCAAATTGAATGTGTAGAAAAGATAATTTGTTACAACTAAGTGGGTTTATTTCAAGTGTGTGAAGTTAGCTTAAAAATAAATCAATGTATTTTACCACGCCAATATAAGAAAGGAACTATGGAGTCATTTTAATAGATACAGAAATTTTACCTGCTCATAAAAAGCCCTATTCAGCAAACCAATCTCTCCAGCCTCTTCTTGCATTGTCATATGTGCACACATTCCTTCAGCCGTATATGGAGTAATTTACACTTTCTGAGTCATGTGTTATTTCTTGCCTCTCTGCCTTTACACCTCCTTTTTTATCCAATAACTTAGACTTGTCCTTCAAAATACTGAGAACAAACTGATGGTTGCCAGAGTGTTTATGGTTTGTATTTTTTGTGCCTATGTAAGAAGTCTTTGCCTACCCCAAGGTGGAAAAGGTTGAAAAGGTAAAGGGGAATACATGGTACAAACTTTCGGTTAAAAATAAGTCATATGGGTGTAAAGTACACCACAGGGGACATAGTCAGTAATATCACAGTAACTTTGTTTGGTGACCGATGGTTAGTAGACTTATCACGGTGATTACATGTAAGGTATATGAAGGCTATGTTATGCACCTGAAATGAATATAATAGTGTATGTCACCTATATCTTAATTTTTTAAAAAGTCAGTCTAGGATTCTGGGAAATGTTGCCAGCACAGCTGTCCCTCCCCTTGTACGTGTACAATAAAAGGCATATGGGTAGAACATTTTTATTACTCTCAAAAGGATGTGCCTTCTCTGTAAATATCCCCACACCTAGTCCGAGACAACTACTGATCTATCTGCGTTTTATTAGTCTAGATTAAATTTTTATTTTCTACAGTTTTATATGATCAGAATCATATAGTATGAACTACTATGTGTCTGGCTTCTTTCGCTCAATATATTTTTTAGATTTACCAGTGTTGCTTGCATCTGTAGCTCATTCTTTCTTGTTGCTGCATTGTATTCCAGTTATGAATATTCCACATATCCAGTTACATTTTCATGGACATTTGAGTTGTTTCTAGTTTGAGGCTATTATAATTAAAGCTGTTGTGAACATTAGTGTACAGGTTTTTATGAGGACATGTATTTTCATTTCCCCTGGGTAAATTCCTAAGAGTGAAATTGCTGGGTAGTAAGAAACTGCCAGACTGGTTTTTTGAAAGTGTACAGTTTTGCACAACAATGTGTGAGTATTCCAATTGCCCCATATCATTGGCAACACTTGTTATTGTCAGTCTTTAATTTTAGCCATTTTAATGGTATATCATTGTTTAAGTTATGTTTCTCTGATAATGAACAATGTTTAATATCTTCAATGTGTTTATTGGCTATTAGTGTATCTTCCTTTGTGAAGTATCTGTTCAGATCTTTTGCCCATTGAGTTGTCTGTAAGAGGATTCAAGTCCTTTGTCAGGTATGTGTATTGTGAATATTTTCTCCCAATCTTCAGCTTACTTTTTTGGCTTCTTAACATTGCATTTAGGAGAGCTAAGAATATTCAAAAGTCCATTTTATGAAATGTTTCTTTTATGGTTTGTATTTTTTGCATCCTATAATAATTTTAGCTAGTACATTTAGGCCTATGGTTTATTTTTAGTTAATTTTTGTGTATGCTCTGGGGTCAAAGTTTATTTTTTCTCCATAATGGATAATTCAGTTTTTTTTAACATCATTTGTTGAAAAGACTATACTTTCTTTATTGAATTAGTGTGGCACTTTTTTTTTTTTTTAAAGTTATAACACTTTAGCCTATGGATACATTAGACCTTAATGAGAACATTTCTAGGGAAGTCATTTACAGAGGAATACAGTAGATCTCAGAAAGATACATTTATAACTAACAATTTCTTTGGTTATCCAAGCTACACCTGATTTTACTTTAAGATACCAAACATGAGTTGAGCATTTAATTCTACTTGTAAATATCTAAACATTAAGCAGGATAATGTTTTTATTGGCTTCAATTTTAAAAGGAACTCAAAATAGTGTGGCACTTTTATTTGAAACTAATTGTCCATGTATGTGAGGGTCTGTTTCTGAACTTCATTATATGTGGATCTGCTGGTGTCTATTGTAGGACCTGGCATGGACCCTGGTGCATAATAAATATTTTTTGGAACAAATTGTAACTTCATAGCATATCATGTAGTCCTTATGTGTTAATATTATTCATTAAATTTTTTATGTTAATCTTTCCAAACATCCTGTGCTTCACTTTGAAATGAAACTGCTTATATATCTCTTATAAGGCAGGAAAACTATAACTCCAAAATAAATCATTGAATGGACATGTTAGTTTGAGTCATCTCAATCTGAAGTAGGTTGTTACATATTTATATTCATGCTAAGTATGGAGTAAGTCCTTCTGAGTAAGAGAATTATTTTGTCTTCAAGCACAATATTGTGTATTTCTGAATGTAGTAGAAGTATCCATATTCAAATCTAAGATCAAAACTATAAACTAATTTTTTATTGTCTACATTATTGCTCCCTTTTATTAGCTTAATAAATAACAATTGGTTGTGATTATTGAAAATTTAATTTTAAAATACCCCAATTCTTTTGCTCTCTTTCTTCTCTCTGCACCTTATCTTCATATTCTGTAGCAGATCATTTATTGGGGATATTTTTTTTTCCTGTTTTCAGTGTAATTTGAACCTCACAAACCCTGAGCTCCAGGGAAAATGAGTCAGAAGCAGAATCCTGAAGTTTAAGCCAGGATCCAATTTTTTTTTTTTAAATATATTTTATTGATTTTTTACAGAGAGGAAGGGAGAGAGATAGAGAGTTAGAAACATCGATGAGAGAAACATCCATCGGCTGCCTCCTGCACATCTCCTACTGGGGATATGCCCACAACCAAGGTACATGCCCTTGACCGGAATCGAACCTGGGACCCGTGAGTCTGCAGGCCGACGCTCTATCCACTGAGCCAAACCGGTTTCGGCCAGGATCCAATTTTGAAATAAATCACCTGGCACCTAAACACCTCACATTCATCAAGAAGCCTTTTGGTATCTGAGCTTGGAGACCATGTGGATTGTCAAGTGATTAGTCATCAAGTTATTTTTGTAACCATATTCTCTTATGCTGTGTCCTCTGAATCAGGGTGTTTGTAGCAGGTATGAGCACTTGATCATATCCATAAAAGTAAATTGCTATATTTTTTTCAAAGCACTTTGGATCATTTCTGGCATGGCTTTAAAGCTAATTAATTGCCTAGCTAAGTGCCAGTGATCCACATGATGCCCTCCTGGTTTGCTCAGACTGGTGAGTGAAGTCAGAGCTGAGAGGTGTCTGAAGCATTAAAGAAACTAGCTCAATGACAGAATCTACAGCAAGAAAAATTGGGCTGGATGAGGGTGAGGGCACAGGTAGTTTTTACCACCATCCTTGGATGTCAGGTTGACTACATGTAATCTCTGCATCCATTATTTTTCTCCCTTTAAAAAATATAGATGTATTTTACATATTTTTTAGAGAGAGAGGATGAGAGAAAGAGAAACATCGATGTGAGAGAGAAACATTGATTAGTTGCCTCGTGCACCAGGGATTGAACCCACAACCGGGGTATGTGCCCTGCCCAGAATTGAACCAGCGACCTCTCGGGTCACAGGACAACACTCAACCAACTGAACCACACCAGCCAGGGCTCTCCCTTCTTTTAATGGCTTCCTTTGTTGATCTTTATTAATTATTTATGAAAACAAGAGCCAAGGAGAACATGGGTAACTAAAATGTAGAATTGAACTTTATAATTCAAAAATTTAAAAACAGAAGCTTGAGGGTCTCTTTATTTAAGCATGTGGTGTGGCATCTCAACTTGGAATCATGTGGCATTCTGGCCACTGTGCCAGAGGTGGACAGCATAAGAAGACAGGTCAGTGTGTGATCGGAGAAAACTGGGGTAGGGGTGTCAGACATTGGCATTCTTATGTTATTCAACAGACGTGGAAGGTACAAAAATGAAAACAGTTCTTTTTTTG
>NW_006287066.1:139321-145549 GCF_000327345.1 Myotis davidii | reverse complement strand
CCCAGGATGCTTTTCTCTTTCCTTCTAGTTCTAGTATTTCCACTCAGCCAGCCTTCTTGTGGTTCTGGATGATGCCCGTTCTGTCTTTTAGTTGTATTCTTGAAGTGGTTGTGTGAGGCAGCAATCTCCGGTGTTTACCTATGCCACCATCTTGGTTTCTCCCAGCATCTTTTCTCTTAGCATCTTCTTTATCCAGTCTGCTATCTCAGGACACTTTGGTTGTTTCCATGTCTTGGTCACTGTGAATAATGCTGCAATGAACATAGGGGTGCATACTAGTATATCTTTGTGAATATATGATTTGAGTTTTTTGGGTATGCTTCTAGAATGGTCCCTCTCTGACCTCTGGGTGGCTCCTGGCTCCTGGATCTCTAGGGAGGTGCTAATCTAGCCTCTGCCTTAGGCTATCCAGCAAAAGCCTTGCTGCAGGGCTTGGGCAGGGTGGGTCCCACGGGATCAACAGGATGGGGCTAGCAGTTATGGCTGCTTTCAGAGGCTGTGCTTCTCAGTGTCTGTGCAATCACTGCATGCCCCTCTGAGAGAAAGCTGCCCTCAAGTTCCGACCGATGCCAGACAGTCCTGCTTCTCCCGTATGAGTCTTGGTCTCCAGATACTCGCCAGGAACTGGAGCTCAGAGCCTGAGACTCCCTCCCGATTGAACACGAAAACCGCGCCCTCAGCCGCCAGCCCTCTCCGCATGCACCTCTGCACTTTAGTATTTTACTTCGCACTGCACCTCCTCTGAGTCTCGGTATGCTTTTCTCTTTCTTTCTAGTTGTGGAATTTCCACTCAGCCAGCCTTCCTGTGGTTCTGGATGGTGTCCATTCCGTCTTTTAGTTGTATTTTTGAAATGGTTGTTCGAGGCAGCAAACTCCAGTGTTTACCTATGCCGCCATCTTGGTTTCTCCTGAAAACACAGTTCTTGCTCTTGTGGAGTTTGCAATAAAGTCGGACCTGAAAAGAGGGGTGGAGTGACAGACACACACACACACAGACATTGTAGTATATACATCTCCTGGCTGCTGAATTCAATGCAGACTTTTCAGCCCTTAGTTTTCCTCCATCCCCTGAGTCTCCTGACTCTACTGACCATTCTCTACTTGAAAGTCTCACCCCTCTTGGCTTCCACATGTCCTGGACATGATTTCTTGGTATTGGCTTCTAGTCTTTTGTCTGATGATCATTTGGTATTTCCTAGAAATGGAAATTGGTATGCCCTCTTTTCCTTCCCAACCATTTTTCCACCCCAGCACTTCCAAAGAATATGACAGATTCTCATCAGTTAATGGTGGCTTCTTATAGCAGTGATTTTTGACTGGATGGGGAGCCAGTATCCTAAGCACCAAGGGGAGAAGCTCCTGGGCATTCTGATGCATTCTTCCCTTGGGCAAATTTTGTGCCTGTTTTCACCCCCTGGCACAGTGGGCAGCCACGGCAGGAACTCATGATGGTCAGTGAGGTTTTAAGTAGTGACAGGCACAGCATTTTGTTGGGAGCACATAGCAGGTGACTTAACTAATTCAGGAAAGGCTGCAGAAAAGAGCCAGTAGGTGAGATAAACTGAATTCACCAGATGGATAAGCCTTAAAGAAGATTCAATGAAATGGATTTTTAAAGATAGGAAAAGCAGTTATTAAAATCCAGGAATATATGAATGAGAAGTGGTTAGGTACACAGACTTCTTTACTAAATCCCAAAACATTATAATGAAGAAATGCTTTCTGCATCCTAAACACAATGAGTATATATCAAATAAAAGTAAGATGTTCTACATCATTCGATAGGCAATAAATTGGTGGACCACATTGCCCCCAAGAAATGATTGTGGCATGAAATACTGTTAATTTTAACAGAGTTTTATTCTTTAGTTTATTTACTCAACAAAACATGAATCATCTTCTAGTATCAAATACCACACACACATAGTAGTGAGAAAAACAGACATAGCCCCTGCCTGCACGGGGCTTGTAGTCTAGCGAAAAAGCAGATGTGAAGTAAATAATCACTATGGACAGAGGGAGGGAGCGGGGGAAGGCGAAAGAGGGAGAGGGAGAGAGAGAGAGAGAGAGAGAGAGAGAGAGAGAGAGAGACTATAAAAGAAAAAAGTCAAGTTCTATGAGAAAGTGTACAGGGTGACCTAATTGAGATTAGGGGTGAAATGAACAATGATTAGAGGCTAACTAAGCAAAAAGCCAGGGGGTTGAGGCAGAGAGAAGAGATGTATGAAGTCTAAGGCAAAATGGCTTGGACAAACTGATGAAGAAGAACCATAAAATGGCTCAGATACGAGGTGCTGTCAGGAAGGAAGGCCACAGCTGTTCCTACATGGCCACTGTACAGTCTTGATCTAAGTGGCTACTTACTGGGGCTGAGCCGGGAGCATTTGCTAAACATTGTGATAGTTGCTGGGGATTCAAGGGGTGATAAGACATGTTCTAACAGCCGTGGGCAAACTACGGCCCACTGGCCGGATCCAGCCCATTTGAAATGAATAAAACAACAACAAAAAAAGACCGTACCCTTTTATGTAATGATGTTTACTTTGAATTTATATTAGTTCACACAAACACTCCATCCATGCTTTTGTTCTGGCCCTCCAGTCCAGTTTAAGAACCCATTGTGGCCCTCGAGTCACCCCTGGCTAAACTCTACCTAATACAAAGTCACAAAGCCAAACTGAAAGAAGAAAACCCAAGTGAAGGAACAAGAAAATTCTCCAGAAGAAGAGATAAATGAAATGGAGATAAGAAATTTATCTCATATAGAGTTCAGAATAATGATGGTAAAGATGCTCAATAGCATGAGAAAAGATATAGTAACTATGAAAACAGAAATAAAGAATGACATAACACAAATAAAGAACACATTGGCCCTAGCTGGTTTGGCTCAGTGGATAGAGCATCAGCCTATGAACTGAAGGGTCCCAGGTTTGATTCCAGTCAAGGGCATATACCTGGGTTACTGGCTCAATTCCCAATGCAGGAGGCAGCCAATCAATGATTCTTTCTCATCATTGATGTTTCTATCTCTCTCTCCTCTCCCTTCCTCTCTGAAACCAATCAATATATATATAAAAGAACACATTGGAAGGAATACATAGCAGATTAGGGGAAGCTGAGGATTGAATCAGTGAAGTAGAAGACACAGTTGAAAATAATCACTCAGTCAGAGAACCCGAAAAGGCCAATAAGAACTGGATTAAATAGAAACTAATCAAAATCTCCCAGCAAATAAAAGCCCTGGTCTGGACAGCTTCACAGAGGAGTTTTACCAAAAATTCAAAGAACTAATACGTATACTCCTCAAACTGTTCCAAAAAAAATCCAAGAGGAAGGAACCCTTCCAAGCTCTTTTTTTGAGGCCAGCATTATCCTAATTCCAAAACCTGATAAAACACTACAAAGAAAGAGAATTATAGGCCAATATCCCTGATGAACGTAGATGATCAAATCCTCAACAAAATATTAGCAAATCAGATCCAGCAATATATTAAGATCATACACCATGACCAAGAGGGATTTATTCTAGGTATGCAAGGCTGGTACAATATGTGCAAAACATTAAATGTAATACATCACATAAATAAGTTGAAAGACAAAAATCACATGATGATATCAATAGACGCAGAAAAAGCATTCAACAAAATCCAACACCCATTTATGATAAAACCTATCAGCAAGTTGAGAATAGAGGGAGAATATCTCAACATGATAAAGGCCACATATGACAAAACTACATCGAACATCATACTCAATGGGCAAAAACTAAAACCATTTCTCCTAAGAACAGGAATAAGACAGGGATGCCCTCTTTCACCACTCTTATTCAGCAAAGTGCTAGAAGAAGCAATAAGAGAAGAAGAAGAAATAAAAGGCATCCAAATTGGAAAGGAGGAAGCAAAACTCTCATTATTCACAGATAGCATGATATTATACATAGAAAATGATAAAAATTAGTATTTTTTCTTGAACATTAACTTACCAGACACTGAATAACTGCACAAATTAATAAGTGTAATGCAAATAAACCTATCTTTCTTGTTCTCCGAAAGCGAAATATTTCCTGTTCCGCACACCAAACAAGTCAGTACAAGATTAATGACGTGGCCACCGGCTGCTAATATTCACTGCTAGTATTAGTGGAGAGAAATGGTGCGCCTGTGTGTAAGGCACGTAAGGGAAATGAATGCAACATGATTATAGTAATCAGTCATTAGTGAACATTGTAGTTCGTTATTAATAATTATGTATAACAGGATATTGTAAAAATTAAGTTATGAAATTTTTATTAAAACGTTTCTTTTGCTGGGCCGCAAAAATATTCATTGTGGGCACATGCAACCCATAGGCTGTGAGTTTGACATGCTTGCTCTAAAGACTCCACCATAAAACTACTAAATTTAATAAATAAATTTGGCAATGTAGCAGGATACAAACTCAAAACCCAAAAATTGATGGCATTTTTTATACACCAATAATGAATTCTCAGAAAGAGAAACTAAAAAATCTCATTTACCATTACAGCAAAATCATTAAGATAACTTAGGAATAAACTTAACCAAGGAGGCAAAAGCCCTGTACTCAGCAAAGTACAGTATGTTGAAAAAAGAGATAGAAGAATATATAAACAAGTAGAAGAATATACCATATTCATGGATTGGTAGACTCAACATCATTAAAATGTCCATCCTACCCAAAGCAATCTACAGATTCAATGTGGTCCCTATTAAAATACCAACAGCATATTTCACAGGTCTAGAACAAATACTCCAAAAATTTATATGGAATCAATAAAGACCCCAAATAGCTGCAGCAATCTTGAGAAAGAAGAACAAAATTGGAGAAACCACAATACCAGATTTCAAGTTACACTACAAAGCCACGATAATCAAAACAGCCTGGTACTGGCACAAGAGCTGGCATATAGATCAATGGAACAGAACAGAGAACCCACAAATTGACCCAAACCATTACCCTCAATTAATATTTGACAAAGGAGAGCATACAATAGAGTTAAAAGAGCCTCTTCAACAAATGGTATGGGGAAAATTCGGCAAATACATGCAAAAAAATGAAATTAGACCACCAACTTACACCATACACAAGAATAAACTCAAAATGGATAAAATACTGTAAGTTGTGAAACCATAAAAATCCTAGAAGAAACCATAGGCAGCAAAATCTCAGACATCTCTTGTAGCAATGTTTATGGCTATATCTCCTTGGGCAAAGGAAACTAAAGAGGAAATAAATAAATGGGACTACATCAAAATAAAAGGCTTCTGCACAGCAAAACAACAAAATGAAAAGGGAGCCCACTGTATACGAGAACATATTTGGCAATGATACATCTGATAAAGGGTTAATATCCAAAATATATAAGGAACTAATACAAATTAACAAAAGGAAGACAAACAATCCAATTTAAAAATGGGCAAAGGATCTAAATAGATACTTCTCCAAAGTGGACATACAGATGGCCAAGAGACATTTGAAAAATGCTCAAAGTCACAGATCATCAGAGAGATGCAAATTAAAACAATGAGGTATCATCTTACACCTATCAGAATGGCTGCCATCAATAAATCAACAAATGACAAGTGCTGGCGAGGATGTGGAGAAAAGGGAACCCTAGTACTTTGCTGGTGGGAATGCAGACTCATGCAGCCATTATGGAAAACAGTATGGAGATTCTTCAAAAAATTAAATATGGAACTGACATTTGACCCAGTAATCCCCCTTCTAGGATTATATCCTAAGAAATTCAAAACGCCAATCAGAAAGAATGTATGCATCCCCATGTTCATAGTAGCACATTTGCAATAGCTAAGATCTGGGAACAGCCCAAGTGCTCATCAGTAGATGAGTGAATAAAAAAGCTGTAGTACATTTACACCATGGAATACTATGCAGCAATAAAAAGAAGAATCTCTTACCTTTTGAGACAGCCTGGTGGGACTTGGAGAGTATCATGCTAATTGAAATAAGTAAGTCAAAGACAAGTATCACATGATCTCCCTCATATGTGGAATTTAATTAACAAAATAAACTGTTGAACAGAGTGGATCCAGAGACATGGAAGCAAGGAACAGAGTGTGGAATCTTAGCGGGAAGGTGGGTGAGGGTGGGTGTGTGGGAGGTAATTGACCAAGGACCTTTTATGCATATATGCATGGCCCATGGATACAGACAATGAGGGATTGAGGGCCTGGGGCTCGGGGCATATTT
>NW_006287066.1:138799-139304 GCF_000327345.1 Myotis davidii | reverse complement strand
TTTGGGGGGGGGGGGAGGGTTAGTGAGGGGAAAAGGGGTACATATATAATACTTTCAGTAATAAATAATTATTTTAAAATAAACAAACAAAAAACAAAGAAAACAGAATTTTAAATTTTATTTAATTTACATTTTGATTTTTTTTATTGTTCAAAGTATTACAAAGAGTATTACATGTTTCCTTGCCCCCCTCCTTGACATTCCCCCAGCATCCTCTACCCCCCAGTGTCTTGTGTCTATAGGTTATGCTTATATGCGTGCGTACAAGTCCTTCGGTTGATCTCTTACCCTCCCTCCTGCCCCCCAACCCTCCCCAGCCTTTCCGCTGTAGTTTGACAGTCTGTTCAATGCTGCTCTGCCTCTGTATCTATTTTTGTTCATCAGTTTATAATGGTCTTTATTATCCATAAATGAGTGAGATCATGTGGTATTTTTCTTTCATTGACTGGCTTATTTCACTTAGCATAATGCTCTCCAGCTCCATCCATGCTGTTGCAAGCCATCC
>NW_006287066.1:134429-138451 GCF_000327345.1 Myotis davidii | reverse complement strand
GATTAAACCCTTATCGGTGATAACATTGGCAAATATGTTCTCCCATGCAGTGGGCTTTCTTGTTGTTTTGTTGATGTTTTCTTTTGCTATGCAGAAGATTTACATTTTGATGTAGTCCCATTTGTTTATTTTCTCTTTAGTTCCCAATGCCCTATGAGCTGTATCAGTGAAGAAATTGCTTCAGCATATGTCTGAGATTTTGTTGCCTTTGGATTCCTCTAGTATTTTTATGGTTTCCCATCTTACATTTAAGTCCTTTATCCATTTTGAGTTTATTTTTGTGTATGGTGTAAGTTGGTGGTCTAGTTTCATTTTTTTTTGCATGTATCTGTCCAATTTTCCCAACACCATTTATTGAGGAGACTGTATTGACTCCATTGTATGTTCTTGCCTCCTTTCAAATATTAATTGAGCATATTGGTTTGGGTCGATTTCTGGGTTCTCTATTCTATTCCATTGATCTACATGTCTGTTCTTGTGCCAGGAGCAGGCAGGTTTGAGAACAGTGGTTTTGTAATACAGCTTGATATCAGGTATTGAGATCCCACCTACCTTGTTCTTCTTAAATTTTGATTTTAAAATGGAAGCAGTATAAAATATATTCCGATTAAACTCAACATTATTGTTTTTATGACACATTTCAATTTAACCATGGAAAATCAGTGTCTGAATTGAGATACGGTGTGAGTTTAAAATGTACATCATATTTCATAGACTTAGTTTACATTAAATATTTTATTAGTATTTTACATTGTTTACATGTTGAAGTAATGTTTGACCCATTAAGTTAAATGAAATATTAAAAATTTATCACTTTTTGTTTTTAACATGTGTCTACTAGAAGATTTAAAATTACATATGTGACTCAAATTTCTACTGGACAGCACTGATATAATGCATCCATATTTTTTTACAGTCTTATAGTATTCCTTTGTATAGTGTACCATACTTTGTTTAACCAGTCCTCTATTGATGCATACTTAAGTTGTTTTCAGTCTTCTACCATGAAAAATGCAGAAATACTTAACCTAGTCCAGTGATGGTGAACCTATGACACGCGTGTCAGAGGTGACACGTGAACTTATTTTTTTGGTTGGTTTTTCTTTGTTAAATGGCATTTAAATATATAAAATAAATATCAAAACATAAGTCTTTGTTTTACTATGGTTGCAAATATAGAAAAATTTCTATATGTGACACGGCACCAGATTTAAGTTAGGGGTTTTCAAAATGCTGACACGCCAAGCTCAAAAGGTTCACCATCACTGACCTAGTCCATGCATCACTTCATACATATACAGGTTGATCTGTGAATGAATTTCCAGTATTGGGGTTCTGTACTAAAGAATAAATGCATTTGTACATTTAATATTGCCAAATTGCCCTCCATAAGAGCTGTACCATTTCCATTGCCCCAACAAGGTGTTTGAGTGCCAACTCCCTATGTACTGCCATTTTAAACTAGATCTACAGTTTTTTTAATATAATAATTAGAGGCCCAGTGCACAATTCACACACCATTGAGGTCCCTCGGCCTGGCCTGCAGGATCAGGCCAAAACTGGCTCTCTGACATCCCCCAAGGGGTCCTGGATTGTGAGAGGGTACAGGCCAGGCCAAGCGACCCCACCAATGCACAATCGGGGCGGGGAGGGGCACGAGAGGTTGGCCAGTCAGGGAGGGACTGCAGGAGGGCTCCAGGGCATGTCCAGCCTGTCTCACTCAGTCCCGATCGGCTGGACCCCAGCAGCAAGCTAACCTACTGGTTGGAGCATCTACCCCCTGGTGGTCAGTGCATGTCATAGCAACTGGTCAAACAGTCAACTATCTGCCCCTGGTGGTCAGTGCACATCATAGCAAGTGGTTGAATGGCCTTAGCATATCACTAGCATATTACTCTCTGATTGGTTGAACAGACGACCGGTCACTTAGCATATTAGGCTTTTATTATATAGGATGACCAAATCTCTCTTTGCTAATTCCAAGAGAGTTTAAAGAAGAAATCACAAATAGTTTGCCTAACTTCACTGTGTATTAAAAATAAGAAGTCACCTAGCTGATTTGGCTCAGTGGATAGAGCATTGGCCTGTATACTGAAGACTCCCAGGTTCGATTCAGGTCACGGGCACATGCCTGGGTTGCAAGCTCCATCCCCAATAGTGGGTGTGCAGGAGCAGCCAATCAATGATTCTTTCTCATCATTGATGTTTCTCTCTCTCTCATTCTCCCTTCCTTTCCAAAATCAATAAAAATACTTTTTATAAAATTATTTTTAAAAAAAGAAGAAAACGAACTATTGATGATGAAACTCTTAGAGTCAACACTTTACAATTGACTCTTCTTTCTAATGAAAATGTCAAGGTATTAACCCTACACTGTTTACCTGGGCTATATATTTTTATGAAAGTTTTATCATAGTCAGATTTAGGAATGCAGATTTTGTTAGGGTTCCAATGGATAAAGGACAACATTTTCTTTTGTTTTCCAAGAGTGAGAGATTTCCCGAGTTTCTACAGCCGTCCCTGGGCTGGGTAGACTGACATTACCTGGTAGAAAGGCAGTGTGCGTGCAGGTTTTACATACTGTCAGAGTGTCTGTGTATTTGTTTTACTAAATGCTAACCATATTCAAACTTAACAGGCTGCTTAACTGAGGAAATCTTCTGACAACATAATTGGAGTTCATTAGCTGCCATAATCATTAGAGTCAATTCTATTTACTTTATTAATAAGCTACAGAAAAAGTTCATCTTTCCGTTAAGATCCCACTATTGTCCAGCTTTCAAGACCTGTGTGCCCTCTACTACCCTTTGCCTTTTATGTTTGCTTTCTCAGATTGAACTAAACACTCAGCATCTAATCTAAAAACAAATTGCTTCAACTTTCTGTTTATAGGAATCTGACAATAAGATTCTTATGAAGAGAAAACTCACTGTGTAGTTAGAATGTGTCAGATAAGTTAACCCCTTCCCCAACAATTTTTTTGTTAAAAACGTTTCTTTTTAAGACTAATTTTTTTATTTTGGTTCTATATAGTATTTTTGATGCTGGTTATGAAAACAGTTTGTAATTATTTTTTCTTCCCATTTTTGTGGTTAAGAATAGTATTTCCTCAGAAAGTTTCTAGATGAAATTATTTAGAATGGTACGTATGTAGCTGGTTTTTGAAGGTAAAGTTTTAGACGAGTATACTCGTTGACGACTGAAAAAAGAACATTTTGTGAAAATGTGTATACACGTTTCTGCCGGGGAAGGGGTTTTAATAAATTAGCCTAATGGAAATCCTTGGCTTTTAGAAACATAAACTCATCTTTTGGCAAATCCTAGAGGAACAGAAGAGTATTTACAGCTAGTCTGACCACAGACATTTACCATCTTTAATAGTTTGTTTTCAATATGGAAAGATCAAGAAAAGAAATAAAAGGTGAGACTATACGTGTTGATTGTGCAGGAAGAGCACTGGGGTACGGGGACATATGTATCAGGAGATCATCCTGGCAGTTGGGATACTAAGCCATCTCTGTGCACACATCTATATATATCTAAACTAATAAAAGAGAAAAATGGTAATTGGCATACGACTGATACCCTTTTCATTGGCTAATCAGCGAGATATGCAAATTAACTGCCAACTAAGATGGCAGCTAACCACCAAAAAAGATGGCGACTAATTTGCATATTGCAGGCAGGATGGTACAGCGCCATCCGAGAGCGGGTTGGGGGTGTGAGTGCCAGCAGTCACCCGAGACCCGATCCCCCCGGCAGACCCGGACACGGGCCTGCGGGGCGACTGCGACATCTGCCCGCACTCACGCACCCAAACCGACCGATCCGCCAGCAGACCAGGACGCAGGCCAGCGGAGCGGCTGCGGCGTCCGCCTGCACTCACACCCTCAACCTGCGAGATCGGGTTGGGGGCCTGAGTGCCGGCGGTCGCCTGG
This sequence comes from Myotis davidii, assembly GCF_000327345.1. Lineage (NCBI taxonomy): Eukaryota > Metazoa > Chordata > Mammalia > Chiroptera > Vespertilionidae > Myotis > Myotis davidii. The sequence goes on along the minus strand of NW_006287066.1, from coordinate 134,513 downwards.
AACCCGATCCCGCAGGCAGACCCGGATGCGAGCGGGTGGGGCGGCTACAGCGTGAGTGCTGGTGGTCACCTGGGACGTGATCCC
>NW_006287066.1:131612-133055 GCF_000327345.1 Myotis davidii | reverse complement strand
CTCAATCATCATTGATAATTGTAATTATCAATATATCTATCTATCTATCTATTTATCTATATATATCAAAGCCTAATATGCAAAGTGTCCCCTTGAGAGTTCAACCCACCAGGAGTTTGATCGCTCGCTATGATGTGCACTGACCACCAGAGGGTGGCGTGGAACAAAGGAAGGCCCCAGTCAGCAGCTGGCAGCTGCTAGGGACCCTACCTGTGCACAAATTTTGTGCCCCGGGCCTCTAGTATATATATAAGAGCCCAAGCAATGGAACGACCTGTCGACCAGTCGCTATGACACACACTGAACACCAGGAGGCAGATGCTCAATGCAGGAGCTGCCCCCTGATGGTCAGTGCACTCCCACAGCCCCCCCCTGGCACAGTATGTGACAGGGGGCAAGCTGGGCTGAGGGAGACCCCCCCGCCCCCGCCACCAGTGCACAAATTTTTGTGCACCGGGCCTCTAGTATATATATAAGAGCCCAAGCAATGGAACGACCTGTCGACCAGTCGCTATGACACACACTGAACACCAGGAGGCAGATGCTCAATGCAGGAGCTGCCCCCTGATGGTCAGTGCACTCCCACAGTCCCTCCCCCTGGCAGCCAACTTCCCAAGGTCCCTCCCCTTGGCCGGCCAACCTCCCACAGCCCCGATCAGCCCCGATCGCCAGCCAGGCCAAGGGACCCCACCTGTGCACGAATTCATGCACTGGGCCTCTAGTTATAGATAAATAACCACACAGCTTTCTGCACTACAGCTACTCTTCACGTCCCTTTTCCCTTTTATTGCTAATTTTGTTAATTGTTTTGTTTCAGGAAGGGTTTTCACTCATTGGTAGCAAGAACTGGTTGAAGATTGTGAGACGCATGGATTGTCTATTGTTTGGAACAACGATAAAGGCAAGATGCTGTATGGCCAACTGTTTTTAAGCAAATGACCACACCCTTCTCATTTTCTATGTGCACATGGGGGATGTGGGAGTTTCTCGCAGCAGGCGAGATGGTACTGGAATAATACACATGTTTAAGAACGGTTCGCATCATGTGCAGAACATGAAACAAGGACTGTAGAAAGGCAGAAGCCAGTTAGTAAGAGGATGTTACTGAGGAGTCAGGGCTCTGACAGATCTGTCTGAGAAAGCTGGACAGCCATGCTCCATCACCCAAGCACAATGTGAAGGGAAGTGGACTGTATCGTTTGCCTTACTGGATATTAAAAAGTTGTGTATTTTTGGCTCAGTGGTTAGAGTGTCAGGCCAGGCACAGATGGGTTGCAGTTTTGATTCCTGGTCAGGGCACGTACCTGGGTTGCAGATTCCATCCTGCCCTGGTTGGGGCATGTGTGGGAGGCAACCAATCAATGTGTCTCTCTTATATCAATTTTTTTCTCTCTCTGTCTCCCCTCTTCCCCTTCCACTCTCTCTAAAAATCAATGGAAGAAT
>NW_006287066.1:126038-131571 GCF_000327345.1 Myotis davidii | reverse complement strand
ATGTCTCTCTCACATTTCTCTCCCTCTTTTTCTTTCTCTCTCTCTCTCCCTCTCTCTTTTTTCTCCCTTCCTCCCTTTCCCTCCCTCTCTCCCTCCCTGTAAAAAGTAATGGAAAAAATATCCTCAGGTGAGGATTAACAACAACAACAAAAAAGTTGTGTATTTTTTAGTGCTTCACTGAATGTATCTTTTCATTTTTTTCTCTTTAATATTAAAAATTAAATTCATTTTTTATTTGCTTTCTACCTTTATTAAACATAAAGAATAATCCTCACCAAAGAAACATGTGGACTAATCACCTGGATTGTTTTCTCTCTGAAATAGCTATAAGAAAACCAACCTGTTAACATTCACTGAATAGATAATATTGAAATTTAGGTGAAAGATCCTAATTTCTAATGGCTCATAAACTGAAAGTTAGAAGAGGTCTTTAAGAGCATCTAAATAGAAAGGAGTCACCCTGCAGTACACAGGTCCTCCAAAGGATCCTTAAAGAATCCAGCGGTTCACGAACTGCATGGATTTCCACTGACCTCTAATTGAAATTTAACTTTTCCTTCAATTATGAATGTAGGCAGCAGCCTAGTCGTATTAGACTTCTGCACCAATAGAAATCACAGATATTTTCATATCCATCACAGTTGTTTCAGATATCTGACGTGTCATTTATGCTCATTACTACCTCAGAATTATGGTGGTTATTCATCCTAGGACTAAGATCTTTTTATTGAGCATGTTAATAAGAAAGCATAGGTATTATTAGTTCACACACAAAATTAGTATGTTAATATTATAATAAACCATTTCAGTATAATTGGCTTTCTTTGTAATCTTATGTATTTTGTGTAATTAAAAACATTGTTCTAAGAAGGGGCCCGCTGGCCTCACCAGATTGCCAAAGCAGTCTGGAGCACATATTCAAATTTATGAACCCCTGTCCTCCTTTTACACAGGAGGAAAGTGAATTCAACCTTAGCCACAGCCACAGTTATAACCAACTGTCAGAGAACGGGGCCACCAATTAGTCTACTGACTCCCAGCCAAGGACTGTGTCATGATGAATAAATGTATATATTTTTTTAAAAGTTACACCATGCCATATGTCTGATACTTGAGGTTTAATTTTTTCCTGATTATATATTATTATTTAAATTTTAACTAACTGTAAAGAGCAAAATAAAAACCAGCCGTAATTTAACCAGTCAAAAATAATAATTATATTAACAACAAAAAGCTGGTTATCAGTGGGTAAGGGGGTAGGGGGAGGATGAAGAGGGTAGAGGAAGTCAAATATATACTGACAGGAGATGAGACTCCGGGTGGTGAGCACACAGTAGAGTATACTGATATATTTTAAAAATGTATTCATGAAACTTATATAATGTTATCACTAGCCAATATTACCCAAATAAATGTAATTAAAAAACAATCATATTCACATCTTGAAGCTTTTACTAGGCATATGTATTATACCAGCATTCAGATACATGTGACAGAAAATCCAGGTATAGTGGGGCCTTGACTTACGAGCGTCCTGACTAACGAGTTTTTCGAGATACGAGCCGTCTCTCGGCTGATTTTTTGCTTTGAGTTGCAAGCTAAAATTCGGGTTACGAGCCAGCTTCAGATACCCCACCTCTAGTTGGCGCAGCGAACGTCACAGTGAACACCACAACATCAGCCCAGCATCACGTGTCTCACCAGCTTCAGATACCCCACCACTAGTTGGCACAGCTAACGTCACAGTGAACGCCACATCAGCCTAGCATCACGTGTCTCACTTGTTCACTTTTGGATTTGACATAGTAGTAATCTGAGTTATGAGCTCCGTCACAGAATGAATTAAACTCGTAAGTCAAGGCCCCACTGTATAATGGCCCCCAAAATAGGGGTTTATTATTATTATTATTATTATTATTATTAAATAAGAAATCCAGAAATAGGCAGTGCTAGCTATCATTGGCCCAGCAACTTCACAGTGCCAAAGTCAACATCTTTGCAATTCTCTTGGCCCCTCCCTCACATTTGCAAAATGGTACTACAGCTCTATTTCATTTCCATTCAAGGAAGGCCAGCTTCATCAATTCATTTCCTATATAGCTCTCTATCTCCCAAAACCCCTAGAGATGTCTACTTCTGTCTCATGGACCAGAAAAAAACATTGTAATGTGGCCATCCCACATGGCGAAATGAGTGTTTGGCTTTTCTAGCCTGAGCTGTGGATTGACTCATGGCACTGAACAATGTCTGCCATGTAGATACTTACAAATTTGGGATTATAGGATATAGAGTGCTTTGTATCCTGCTCTCTTGGTCACGTAACATTTATATCAGAAGCATTATGCCAAGTCATTTTTTAGTCTTTGAAAATATGATTCTTCATGGCTACGTAGCATCTTTTTGTTTGGATGCACCATGATTCAATTAACAAATTCTTAACCATTCACTGTTATAAATAAGTTTTGATTGTCATAAGAATTTATTTACAGTGTTCTTGAGATAGAAGTCCTAGAAATTTGAATATTTACTTAGTAAATTTTCCCTCCAGATAAATTGTCCACTTCTATAGCAGTAGCAGTCCTATCTAATAAAGAAGTAATATGCAAATTGACCATCACTCCAACACAGAAGATGGCCATCAGGGGATGGCAGTTGGGAGGGACCAGGCCTGCAGGGGAGGGAGGTTGGGGGTGACCGGGCCAGCAGGGGAGGGCAGTTGGGTGACTGGGCCTGCAGGGAGGACAGTTAGGGGTGACTGGGCCAGCAGGGGAGGGCAGTTAGGATCAATTGGGCCGGCAAGGGAGCAGTTAGGCATTGATCAGGCTGACAGGGGAGTGGTTAGGGGGTGATCACGCTGGCAGGCAGAAGCGGTTAGGGGCAATCAGGCAGGCAGACAGGCCAGCAGTTGGGAGCCAGCAGTCCTGGATTATGAGAGGGATGTCCCAGATTGGAGAGGGTGCATACGAGTAATCTGAACCCCTTTGTATGTATGCCACATGGAGACACCTCTAGACTAATACAATTGACCTGAGGTTTTTGCCATTTATATACTTAATAATTATCTGTTTCTTACAGTTTTTCATCTAGTTATGAGGTATAATGTTTAAAGTTATTTAACATTATAAAGGTTATGTAATCTCAAAAGGTTATGTAATTACAGAATCATAATAGAAATGGCTAATATAAAGTACGTCATATAGATGTCTTCACAGAGTCTAAACCAGAGTGAGTTGGAAACACCTAATTGAATGTAAACAAGAAATCAGCTCAATTTCACAAATAAGATAGGTAGTATTACCAAAAACAGAATGTATAGTTCTCTTATCAGCTCTTTTCCTTTTCTTAGGGAAAGTTTGCTTGCAGTTACTCTTGATAATTTGGGGATTATCCATCTAAGAGAAAAGTGAGAGGCACTGATGAAATAAAAACTACAAATGACTGTAGTGTAAGAAGAATCTTCACCCTCACTGAAATCAGAGGAATGACATTCCAAGATAAAAATCTATGTTAATTTAATAGGTTAAAAAAATTAAAAAGAATACTAATCTCTGGTGTTGGAGAGTGCAGGGAAATGGGCATAAGGACTCTAAGGGTAGGAGGGTAACTGGTACTTTCTTGCCCCACGCAATTTGGCATAAGGCACCCAAATGCACGGATCCTTTCACCAGGCATTCATGTACAAAGAAGTGTATGTAAAGTGCTTATCAAAGCTTGTATTTTATAATAGTATACTAGGGGAAAGGGCAGGAAATAAAATGTTTGTCAATAGCAGGTCAGTTAAAGCAATACTCTTTAGCCATTAAAAGTACTTCTATTTTTATACTTATTGTGAAATAATTAGGTTACAAAAGAGTAGTGTAAAATGTTATATATATGACCTATATATATTGTGTATAATATATATAGTGTGTGTGTGTGTGTGTGTGTGTGTGTGTGTGTGTATGTTCTAATATACTTTAATCTTGAAGGTGGGAGGAATAAGGTATCTGGAGAAAGCCTGGCCCTGATTCTGGATAAGCAAAGGGAAGCACTCAATAGAAGACCCTGCAGTAAATAAAAGTGATATGACAAGGGTCACTTAGAATATATTGGAATGTGTCTTTTTCCTATTTTTTCATTGTTGGAGGGGTAATGGTTAACAGCTTACTTTTATACTTAGGGGGGGAATTACATGAATTAAAAAATGAAGAGAACCCAGCAATGGCAGTAAAGGGGTTGCAGGCCTATTCTGAATGTGACAGCTGACCATGCCAAGGGTTTTCTGTAACCTAAATACAGGGCTTTGCTTCATGGCTTCATCTAAACATTTAAATAGTGGGATTGTGAAGTGGAGAATCAGGGAGTTTTTGCTTACAGGAATTTACAGAATTTGGCTGATTGTGGTTACATTTTCCAGTTAGCAGTGTGATTTATGGATTTAATCAATGGAAAATGTTGTCACTAAGTTAGCATCTGAATGTCTTCCCAGAAGAAATTGAATAAAAGTTCACAGTAGAGGCGACCCCATTTGGGGTGACTTTTATGTAAGTTGACTTCTCTAAAATGGGCAGAATATTAGACTAGAAAAGAGGAAACTACTTCTCTTAAAATAATGGGTTTTTGTGGTTGCTATTGTTATAATTTTTAAAAATATATATTTTTATTGATTTTTTTTACAGAGAGGAAGGGAGAGGGATGGGGAGTCAGAAACATCTATGAGAGAGAAACATTGATCAGCTGCCTCCTGCATACTCCCCACTGGGGATGTGCCTACAACAAAGGTACATGCCCTTGACCAGAATCGAACCAGGGACCCTTCAGTCCGCAGGCTGACGCTCTATCCACCGAGCCAAACCAGTTAGGCCTAATTTTTTAGCTCACAATCAAATAAAGTTGATGTAGTTGTCAGATTCAAAAAATTTTAATTGCATTTCTCTCAAATTTGCTTATTTGCCAAGGGATGTAAGTCATATAGCAGATTAAAGGCAACATGTGATTCTGTGTGGCTTGAGGGTAGGTAACCTGGCCTCAGTAAAGATAAAGGATACTACAGATCACTGACATGGCACACATTAGCGTTTAGCATCAGACTGTCTGTCCCATCCCCCAGTCTTGTTTTTCAAATTCATTGACTTGTTTAACATGGCATTTACCTGGTTTGTTCTTTTATATACTCAGCTTAAAAAATTTTTTGTTGAGGAAGGAATATGCTGTATTATCTTCACTGATTTTTTCATCGCTTCTTGGCCTTTTGGCTAAGAACAAATGTAGTATCTGTTCTTATCAGTTTAATATCTTCACTGATTTTTACTTCAGGAATTAAAAGCTATCTAATCTTTATTCCAAAGTAAGATAAGACATTGATCTTTTACTGCAGTCAGTATGTCACCTCCTGGTCTGTATGAGACAGGCTTTTCCATTTTCACTAATATCTGTTTCCTGAAGGAAATGAATTTTAGTAAGAGGAACAGCTCCCAAAAGTGGGCAGAAAACTGGTTATTAGCTTTTCTATACCCTCATCAACAATCTAGGGTGAATGCTCCCTTGTCTGTAC
>NW_006287066.1:120998-126022 GCF_000327345.1 Myotis davidii | reverse complement strand
CTTTCCCTCTGAGCAAAGGGAAGCGCTCACTAGAAGACCCTGCAGTAAGTAAAAGTACAGTGATATGACAAGGGTCACTTAGAATAACTTTCTATTTGTCAAACAGAACAAGAGTCGCATGTTCCGGGTACAGTTCAGTGGAGAGTCCAAGCAGCAGGCGCTGGAGCACTGCGGCAGCTGTGTGCAGAGCCTGGCCCAGTACATAACCGTGCAGGTGCCCGACGGGAACAGCCGGGATCCTGGCCCACTGAGAGCAGGTGGAAGCGGCGGGGAGGGCTGTATGCCAAGCATCCCGCTGCAGCACCCAGTAAGTAGGCGGGTGTTGGCTGTACAAGAAACTTGGCAGGTCATACTCTCTGGGGGCCAGAATGACAGTGGAATTTGTCAAATCCATCAGGTTTGCAGGTTAAAAAATATCTAATGTTGAGTGACATTTAAATCGAAGGTTGATTTTTCATTGTAGCTTCCTATAATCCTAGCAATTAGACTGGGAGGGGTCCCAGCTGCATTCTGGGTGTTACTCTGGAACACTGGTAATCAGAGTGTGGTCCATAGATCCCTCCCTGAGACCTTTCGGGAATCCACAAAGTCCAAGTTATTTTTGTAATAATATTAAGACATTATTTGCCCTTTTCACTTTGTCGGTATTTACATTCATGGGACACAAGTATTGTGAGCAAAACTGTGGTCACCTTAGCACAAATCCAGGCAGTGGTACCTAACTGCACCACATTCTCTCCCATCACTGGCAGTGAGAACACGCACAGAGGGGTGCATCCTAAAGCACAACACTGTTTCAAGGGACAGCACTTGTGTGACTGTGCAGGGAGTAAACTAGCCTTTCTTAGGGGAACACCATTGCTGGGTATATGGTGGACATTTTCTCAAAAATGATTAGAGTGAGCCTGTCATTTCAGGAAAACAATTGATTGTATTTATTAACAATGATAAAATAAGCTTTTCAGGTGAAAATTCGAGTTTTGGATAACTTAGGCATTTGAGCTTCACAGCTCCTAACCCAGAAGACATTTTTGTTGTTGTTATTAATGGGATTTCTTTTTATAATTGCATGACAAAGTACTTCAACATTTGGAAGATCTGTACAGTTCAGTGAACCAATATTTTCCAAATGACCAAATGCATATAGTGCTAAAAAATCACGCATGGGTAAAGGATCTATTCAAAGTGCAAGATAGATCAGTGGGTTTTAGTATAACAGAACTCATGGCTGTGATTTCAGACTGTATGTTGCAACTACTAGTAACCTTTAAGAAACTATCACTTGTTGAATTTTAGTGTCATATTAAAGAATGTCCACAATTATCTGAAAAGGCTATTTTAAAACATGTCTGCCTTTTCCATCTACCTATCTATGTGAAGCCAGATTTTCTTCATGTACTTCAACCAAAGACACATGTGTCAGCAGACTGAAAGCAGACGTAGGCAGGTCCAGCTGTCTTCCAGAGCTAGACATTAATGAGGCTTGCAAAAATCATTAGTTTTGTTTTAGGAAATAGTTTTTTCATTTAAATGTTTTTAATATTAACAAACAATGCATTCATTATTTTTAAACAAGTTAATCAATATTTAAAATTGTTTTCATTGCTGACATAAACATTAGATGTAACTCAAACAAAAGCTGTTTGAGGGCCTGATTTTACTAGTAAGTGTGTAAAGCGATCTTGTGATCGAAAGCTTGAGCATCGCTGTTACAGACTTTCTCTCTGGAGAACACAGTCCCAGATGCTGTTGGAATAAGATCTACCTCTATTCTAGGGATGAAATTTCAGCTTCAAGCTTGGTTTTTTTCTTACTTTGAGAAATAATTTTGCAAACATGGCTTTCCAAAACTTTATCCTGTTAGTTCCCCCTTAGACTCACTGGACTGAAACAATTCATTTCTGCTGGTTTATCACTAAATCCTTATCATTCATGATTTATCTAGGGTGAACACTTGTCAGCCTTTTCTTTAAGGACGTGCTGTATGACTTCCTCTCAGATATGTACTTTACTGAGTCAGATTTTGGTTTTAGAATTCTTTCCCTTTATTTGTTTCTGCATAATCTTTTCTGTGATGTTGTCAATGCTAAAACTGCTTTTCTCACAAACTGTGAATCTAGTTTCAAACATTGTGCCTCATCAGCTCCTGTTGTGTTAAGAATCCCCTCCCTACAAGTAGGATGGAGTGGTTTGTTATAAGGTGATTTATTACTTATGATCCCTTGCCCTTTAAATAGATTTCCTTTTGTGTCAATAGATTTCATTGACCAGTCATTAGAGTCAGATTACAGTACCAAGTGCATGGGCTATAACTGGAACCAAATAGGGTCCCAGAATTTGGGAACTAGGTCTGGAATGCCTTATAAAAGTGATGAAAACAAATCAGGCTACACAATTATACTATCTAATAAAAGAGTAATATGCAAATTAACCATCACTCCATGACAAAGATGGCAGCGCCCAAAGCGGCCGGGGCAGGATGCTGGTGCTGTCGCCCTGGTAACATGAGCCCAGCGTCTGCGCCCTGGCTGTGCAGAGGGAGAGGAGGGGCCTCTGGCCAGAGGCCGGGGTGAGGGACGCTGGCATTGTTGCAGGCCGGGCTGAGGAACCGACCCCCTCCCTCGTACATGAATTTCATGCACCGGGCCTCTGGTCTGAATCCTCTCTAATAAAAGAGAAACATGGTAATTGGCGTACGACCGCTACCCTTCCCATTGGCTAATCAGCGAGATATGCAAATTAACTGTCAGCCAAGATGGCTGCCGGTAGCCAGGCAACTTGAAACTAACATGAGGCTTGCTTGCTTCAGTGATGGAGGAAACCAACGTTCCCCACGTGCCTTGCAGGCCTCTGAGCCTGCAGTTTGAAACATTTTAACAAATATAGAAGTTAAACAAAACCCCAGAAACCAGCTTTCAGCGAGCTGGGATCTCAGAGCTGGAGTCAGAGCTGGAGTTATACATTGTTTTGATTACCTACTTTCAGCAGCAGAGGCCTAAGAGCTGGATCCTCAGAGCTAAAGCTGGCCCAGAATTAAACAAAAAAAAGGAGCGGTTGGGAGCTTCCGTCACCCGCCAGCCTGAAAACAGCCCTCAGCCCCTCACCCAGACTGGCCAGGCACCCCAGTGGGGACCCCCACCCTGAAGGGTGTGTGACCAGCTGCAAACAGCCATCATCCCCTCACCCAGGCTTGCCAGGCACCCCAGTGCGGACCCCCACCCTGATCCAGGACACCCTTCAGGGCAAACCAGCCGGCCCCCACCCGTGCACCAGGCCTCTACCCTATATAGTAAAAAGGTAATATGCCTCCCAGCACCAGGATCAGCGGAGCCGCGAGACCTCCCAGCACCGGGATCAGCGCGACAGGGGGCAACGCCCAATATCCCTGATCACCCTGCGGCTCTGTGTGTGACAGGGGGGGGGGCCACAACTTCCCTATCGGCCCTGCTCTGTTTGTGACAGGGGAAGGCGCCCCAACCTCCTGATCAGCCCTGCTCTGTGCCTGATACGGGGGAGCTCCCCAACCACTGATCGCCCTGCGGCTCTGTGTGACAGGGTGCGGCACCCCAACCCCGTGATCAGCCCTGCTCTGTGCGTGACAGGGGGTGGCACCACAACCTCCCCATCGACCCTGCCTTGAGTGTGACAGGGGGCGGGGCCCCAACCCCCCAATCTGCCCTACCCTGAGCGTGAGTGGGGGTGGCATTGCAACCTCCCGATCCGCCCTGCTCTGTGCATGACAGGGGGTGGCGCCCCAACTCCAGAATCGGCCCTGCTCTGAGCCCGACCAGGGCCTGCACCTAGGGATTGGGCCTGCCCTCTGCCACCCAGGAGCAGGCCTAAGCCAGCAGGGCATTATCTCCCGAGGGGTCCCAGACTGCGAGAGGGCACAGGCCAGGCTGAGGGACCCCCCTTCCCCCTGAGTGCACAAATTTTTGTGCACCGGGCCTCTAGTATAAAGACAAAAGCATCACTGTAACATGCAGTGACAGAAGCAGACTGGGCTGTGAGCCGCAGCAGCAGGAGACTCCAGGGCTCGGATTTTAAAGGCTGGTCCAAATATCTAGGTAGAAACATCCCCAAAGTGGCTGGAACCATTTCGTGTATTTCCTCAATTCTCTATTCGGGGACCTCTGAGCTGTCATTTGGTGATTTGAGTAGATGACAGTACGATGCTGTGCAATGACTATAGGGTTTTTTTTGTTTTGTTTTTTTAATTTTTTATTACAAAGGGTATTACATATGTGTCCATTTTTCCCCCCCGCCCTAGACAGTCCCCTAGCCTCCCCTATCCCCCAGTGTCTTATGAATGACTATAGGTTTTGAAATAAAAATGAATCTAGGTATGAATCATAGCTGCGTGATCTGATCTCATGTAAGTCACTGAACCTCATCTCTAAAATGGGAGAGTTGAAACGCTCTATCTATAGAAAGCACCTAGTATGCTACCTGTCAGTATCTAAACATTTCCATGATTACTATTATTGTTAGTACTCTTCCCTTTCACATCTGCCTTCCTCTGTATATGAACACATTAGCATCCTGGTCAGTTACCAAGGGTCAGCACTGAGTCAACAGGGTCGTGGTAAGATAGTCAGCTGCAGAGAAGGCAAGAGAAAGCCACAGGTCACTTCAACAGAGTGCAGATCCTTGTAGCTTGCCTAAAGATGCCTGATTCATTGAGTCCCTTCACTTTTTGTTCCATTTTGATTTTAGTGATCTTTAGTTTCTATTTGTTTTTTCCTTCCTCTCTGTTCCTCCAAAGTTCTTGATGCTTCCAGATCTACTTTCCTACTAACACCTACCAACTAGCAACAGGAAACAAAATTTGGCACCTCTGACTTCTGGCAGCCAGAACATGCTGGTGATTGGCAGAGGTACCTTCCAGAGAGGTTCTTGCTTTCTCTATGACAGCACCAGCTCACACCTGCAGTGGGAACACTTGTCTGGAGATGAGCACTGCAACAGCCACAGGATCCAGAGCCAGACCTGTGGCTAGGAGGTTGGAGTGGAGGGGCTTGCGT
>NW_006287066.1:110166-119814 GCF_000327345.1 Myotis davidii | reverse complement strand
TACACATGCCCCGACCAGGGCAGGGGCCAGGGAGGAGCCTTCAACCATGGTACATGCCCTTGACTGGAATGGAACCTGGGACCCTTCAGTCCACAGGCCGATTCTCTATCCACTGAGCCAAACCGGTTTCAGCCCAGCTGCAGTTTGTTAGGTAATTTTCAGATTGCAAAGGGCCAGGCCTTTCATATGCAAAAGCCTTCTTGCAGGGCTTGGGCGGGGCAGGGTCCCAGGGATCATCAGGGCGGAGTGAGCAGTTATGGCTGCTCTCAGTAATGCCCTCAGAGGCCCTGCTTCTCAGTGTCCCGGCAATCACTGCAAGCACCTCTGAGAGAAAGCTGCCCTCGAGTTCTGACCGATGCCAGACAGTCCAGTTTCTCCCGTATGAGTCTGGGTCCCCAGAGACTCGCCTGGAACTGGAGCTCAGAGCTTGAGACTCCCTCCCGATAGAAAAAGACAACAGTGTCCTCAGCCGCCAGCCTTCTTCGCATGCGCCTCTGTACCTCTGTATTTTACTTCCGCTCCGCACCTCCTGAGTCTTGGTATGCTTTTCCTTCTAGTTGTAGAATTTCCACTCAGCCAGCCTTCCTGTGGTTCTGGATGATGTCCGTTCCGTCTTTTAGTTGTATTGTTGAAGTAGTTGTGCAAGGCAATCTCCATTGTGTACCTGTGCCACCATCTTGGTTTTCTGGCTCTCGTACATTCTAGGTGGAAGCAGCCCTCACAGCTTGTTATGCCTACAGCCTCCTTCTCCATCTTGTTCATGGTGTCTGCTTGGAGCACGTCTCAGTGTGCCACCCAAGAACTGCCCCTCACATAATAGCCTCCTAAAGATATGGCACACATTCTGGAACATTCTTACACTTCAGCCCAGCACACCCCCTCTACTTCACTCCCTCCACTTTGAGCTTAAGTCCTAAGCTTGGCTCCTTTGCCTCAGGCCCAGCAATTCCTGGGTTGCATTCTAACCACTGTTTTTCTTGTTAGGTTCTCAATGGGCATGGGGTTCTTAAGGGCTGGACCACTCCCTTGTTCGTTGTGGCTCCCTTCCCTTTATCACCAGGGTCTAAGAACCCATTCCCTCAGAATGTCTAAAATGAGATTGTTTTTTCAGACCAGTTTTATTTAAAAAAATTATATTGTAATTATGGAATTTTTCTGCAGCGAATATGTAGTACCTAATGATTATTAGGTAACAAATCATGATAATCCAAAGCTGGGCAACATCCTGGACTGGGCTTCTGCAGACAGAACACAGTGGTGTCAGACAGACACTGAGGAACCCCAGGTACAGGGCAGGGGCCTCTGATTTAAACTCTTGTGCATACACATCTACTGTGGTAAGTCAAGTAGCAGCCACCTGAAAGCAGGACAAACTACACCAACAGTGATTTCTCCTGATTTTTTTTCTCTGAACATGAATTCATGTGTTTCCACTTCTTTAATGGCCTGTGGTGTTCACGAGTATGTTCAGCTAAGCTGGCAGTTGTCTCATTGCAGTCACACCGGCGGCTGGAGCAGCAGCAGTGTGCCCCAGGAGGAAGGACCTCAGTGACCCAGTTAGCTCAGGTACAGCCTATTCCCATGTTCAGTTTTCTTCCATGAAAACAGTGATCCTGAACATTTGAATCCCTCTGCCCACTCCCTTGTTCTAGAACACTAACCTGAAGTGTTACTATGGAAGAGGTTAGAGACAGACCCAGGCCATGTCTATCAACCCTGTTGTGAGATTACCATGATGGCACATACTGAAGAGCTGCTCTCCTAAGGAAACACAGGAGTGGCCTACAGTGCTGGGCTTCAAATGTGTGATAAAGAATTTACTACTTTCCCAAAAAGAGGAATAAAGGGAAGAATTTGGGGAACTGTTTTAAGACAAATATCAATATGAATTTGTAGACAAATCATTGATGATTTCTGTATAAATTTTCAGTGCTAAGATTTCAGCTAGTATGTGTGGAAATCAGGAGGATTCAACTTTTCCCACACACTTCCCCTCTCCCTTTGCAGTTCACTATGACCGGAGTCCTAAACCTGTTCCTTGGCCTCATTACGTGGTGTGTGCTCTGCTGGGAGCTCCCTGGGAACTGTCTGCTCACTGCAGTCCCAGCTGCAGGCTCTCAGGCCAATAGCTTACACTTTTCACAGAATTCTACATGGAATTTGTCAATATTCAAGGATGAATTTTCTTTTAATGTATCAAACTGTTCTAAAAGTGGTATAAAAAAGAAAGTATGAGTTTTTTTCCCACCTGGCTTACCACCAATTCAAAATAAATGGACAACCATAGAATAAAAAACTTTAGTAGTCTCTCTGACAGGAAAATGTAAAAGCCTCTTTGTCCAGCAGCAGGGCAGACTTCACGGTGCTGTTTGTAGCCTCATATTCGCATTGGGGTTAATAGTTAATTGAATCAAAGTGGCTAAGGATGGTAGAGGCACAAAAACGCATGGAACAAGGCAGGGTGTGATATCCTTATTTAGGAAATATCACCTGCTATAAAAGGTGTAACCTTATCCCAGTTTATTTACATAGTAGAGAAGAACCATGTACAAACCAGAAAAAGCACCAGAGTGGGAGTTCAGATATGCTTCTTGTTCGCTCTCACCTTCTAGACAAGTCTTTCTAAGAATGTAAGTTGATAAAACTTTTTGGAAAGCAACTTAGCAATATAGATCAAATTTTATGCCATATCTATTACCTATAATTATATTTCTGCTACCCAAACATACATGTAAGGATGATGTTCAGTGTTGCTTGTAGTAACAAAACTGGAAACAACATATATGTTCACTTACAGGATACTGAGTGGTTAAAGTGTGAAATAACCACAGATGTGACAAAAATGCAGTCGATAGAATTGATGTATAAATATCCCTACCTATTGACATTGGAAAGATATTCATAGCACATTACATTTTTAAAAAGGCTACAAAAGCATCATGTATGACTTGATTTTTGTAGTAAACACACACAATATGGAAGGAGATAAACTAACATGCTAACAGTCGCTCTTCCTGGAGAACAGGTCTTCATGTTACTTTCATTTTTCTTCTTTCTACTATCAGGTAGTCTGCAAAGCTAGTTTCAATTTAGAAAAATAAATTTCTATTATAGATAGTTCCTAGAGAAGTGTCAGTTGATGCATACACACCAAACTTTCCCATCCATAGAAAAGGCATAAAACCACCTACTTAACTAAATTCATGTGAGGAGGAAAGGAGATGTAGGTGGACCCCAAGGTGGTGCCATCATCATCAGGTCAGTGGTGCCCTATCTTCTAAACTGCCAAGTACAGTCAGACCTTTTTAAACTCTCCTAATTTAAATATTAGCAACCTATTTACTCAACTAGTTTTAAAACACTGCAAGTTACCAAAAAAGATATACAGATGGAAAATAGGCATATAAAGAAAGTGCTCAACATGATATGATTTCATTTATCTAAGGTATGGAGAATACAGATCAGTGGTTGCTAGGCGGTGGGGCTAAGGGTTTGACAACAAAGGTAGTAGTATGAAGGGATTTGGGTGGGGGATGGGGGGGATGAGGGTGGGGAATGGAAATGTTCTGTGTCTTGACTGCCCTCATAGTTATATGCCTTTCTTGAGTTTGTCCACCCTTGTGGTCAGGACCAGAAAGAGACATGGGACTTTTGGACGGTCAGTTTGTGGCCACTCTTTATTGCCTTCAGAACCTGTTTTCAAATGAACTGCTCTCACCCATTCCCCCAAAGTGAAATGGGAATGACAAATTAAGCTAATGGAGTTCATTCACTGATAGGTTTCTTATCAATCCACATAAGGTTATCAGCACAGTATTCTTTATTAAAACATGGTCTTAAAATTGCAAATCATGTCATTAATATACTTCATATAGCTAAGGATACAAGTTTATCTCACTTCTTATTATATTAAGAAACATTAATAAGTAAAGGAACCCTGTAAAGCTAATTATAATTAACACTCATTTTTGGTGTGTATTTTCCTAGTCTTTCCTTAAGGCAGTTTTTCTGTTATTCACGCTGTTGCTTTCGCCTATAATCTCTAATAAACCACTCTTCTGAAATCCCCAGTCTCTCCTGGCGTCAGAGGAGCTGCCCCTTGTCCACAAACAATCTGCATGGAATGCTGAAGAGTTAGGCTCCTTTCTCCGATGCTGCCTCATGGATCAGAATTTCCCAGCATTTGTGGAAGAGGTAGAAAAAGAACTAAAAAAACTGACGGGGTTGAGAAATTAACACTCTGTGTACATATAGAACTAAGAAACTTGAAAGCATTGAAAAATGCTTCCTCCTTAAGACTAGAATAAAGACTATTATTCCAAACATCTTTTATCAATGTTTTATTTTTAAAAACCGGTGAATCCACTTTTCTATACATCATTGCACATCAACAATTACACAAAACATGAGTACATGCACCTACGGTTACATACTGAGTGAGAGAACCCTATTGAGTGAGAAAAATCTACACTCAACCATTAAATCAATGTGAAAAAATACAGTGTTAACCCCAAAGTATAACTAGTTGCATAGAATACCATGCTAGAATATTTCAAGGTCACTGAAAACTAAAGATAAATTATAAAAGTTTGCCTTAATTAAATGTACAATAAGGTTCAACAGATCAGTGCAAAAGGATATAAGAATTTACATGATCAGCAAACAGAAAAATAATCACTTAAAAAGCAATCATACATATATACTGAAATTCATTATGCCATTCAGTGGACTATTCCAGCTTCTTATTAGAATCGTAGGTTAAGCCCTTAAAATTACAGATTTCAGTTTATATTACTCATCTTTTGTACCAGAACTGCACAATTTCCTCAACTGACAACATACAATAAGGAATATCAGCAGCTTAAAACTGAAACAAGCATTTATTTTGTATTTCTCCCACCCCCCAAAATATAAATATATATATTTGTATACTGTATTTATTTGTAGGTTTTGCTGTACTTTACAAAATGTTATCACTAGATGGCAGCAGTGCATTTTGCCAAATTAACAGTCGCAGTAAGTAAAAAATGGCGCATGCATGATCCGATCCTCAGAGGACCTTTTCACTTCTATTTAAATACTCTAATAAAGGAAAAGGAAGCAACATTCACAGCACATCAAGCCCAAAATAGTTTACACCTTCTACACTGAAGCATTATTTGAAATGTACCTGCTAGGTCACCCTTACAGAAGAGGCTAAATAAGGCATGCTTTAGACAGTCGTCGTGGTGTTGCTCACTTAAATGGGAGAGAGCCAAAAAGGTCCAAGCAGAAAATTTAGCAGGTCATGTTGCCACCAGTTTCAGGAACCTAAAGATCTGTTAAAAAAAAAAAAAAGAGTATTTGGAAATTAAAAGCCTAACTTAAGAACTAAGTGCCACATAAAACAAGGCTTTGTTTCAAACAGCATGCTCAGGGATGCGGTGTGAAATTCTGATCTCCATGTGCCGGACAGGGAGGCACTGGGGCCAGCTGTCCCAGCTATGGGTCTTGCCTTGCCCTCAGAAGCAGAGGGGGATTAACTGGCCTCTGGGAATATCCCACCTCGCAAGATGACAATTTAATCTTTACCTCTTTTAAAAGATGTAAGTAAACAGTAGCGCAAAGTGTTATTTTGAAGCATCATACATATTTTGAAATGGCATTTATATAAATATGTGAAACAATGCAGCTGAAAAACGGTCCTTTCCAGCTGCTACATAATGGGTTCCAACAGTCTGAGCTGCTCTGAAATGAACAAAAAGATCTTGCAGCATAACACCAAATACTGAAGAATTTGTAACAAGGTCAACAGAGCCACGTTCATTTCAATATAATTTTTAAAACTTCTAAAGAAGGTCATACTTACATTATAAGTAGTACTTAATTTGTGTTTCTCTGGCGCAAGTTTTTATCTTTGTGATTGTTGGTAGAGTTGGTTTTCCTTTGGAGGAAAAATTGTATTACAAGAGTTAAACTCAAAGTCAGTAGCAACCTTTGGAAAGTATAACACATGGAAATACAGGGACTCTTTCACTCACTGCCATCCCTGGTTTAAGGAAGTTCACTGCATAATGTTAGTACATAAAAATACTCCCTGGGTAAAGTGCCTACATATCTTCAGTTAATCGATCCTTTTGACTTTTTAAAAAATATACAGTAACTTTCCCTGTGACTTATAAACTATAGTTACTATAAGGTTAGAATAAGTATTTTTTTCTCTATTGAGTGCCATTCTTTTCTCAAATGACAAATGACACTCAATTACAGAGGCAGCTCTGGGTCCTCTGGCACAACTTGGGGTACTGTTTGGTCTCCAACTCTAGGAAATTCTAATCCTGGATTGACCAAGTCTGCAATTCCATGTTCTGGATACAGGGAATTGTTAATGGAACCATATAGTATGGAACTTAAAGTCTCAGATATACTGGTCATTTTCCTCACAATATCAATTTAAGCATATGGGACATGCAAAATTTCAAACAGATGGTATTCTATTTTATATTGCTACTGAAATAGCCTGTCCATTAGCCACCTGCATGTCAGGCTGCAGAGTCTTCCCTACAATCTTAGCTACTCCACCGATTAAAACATGAATGCAAAATAATTCAATCAGATGCTAGTCACTCAATGCCCAATAAAGTACTTACATTGGCCCAGCTGGTTCATCATCTACACAGGTGTTCAGTTTTTTTAGAATCCATTGGTAGACAGGAGAAGAAAGGAGAAAAGTGTGAGATTGCATATGGATTAGTAGAACAACAAACATCAAGTGGTAAAAACATAGCATTTATTCAAGGCCATTCCATCTGGAGGTGCAAAACACTCATGGAGTTATTATTTCTAGATTCAAGTTTTTAATGGCGGATATGTTGTTTCAATGGTTTTAGTTAACACTTTGAATGCTTGTCATGAAAAACTGCAACTATAGCGGACAGATAGGCTGCAATGTCATTGTTCATCTTGTCCCCAAGTTCCAGTGGTTCACTCTTAAATAGATGAGAAGACAAACCAACATTTCAGTTGTAAAATCCTGCTGTTTGTTTTCTTATGGTGAATGCATGTACAATTTTAGCTCAATCCTACAATGTAGATGGATGTGTATGTTCTATACATTTAGCCACACATCCTCACTTCCCCAAAGGACACTGTTCCTGCTGTTTTGAGTCTGCAGTCTGGAGAATAAGATTGAGGAAGAGGAAGCCACAATAGTTCAGCCAGGGTCAGCCAGGTTGGGCTATGCCAAGTGTAGCAACAAGAGGATGTTCTGTGATACAGCAGGGAAGCTAAGTAGTGGTGACATCCCTCTGGAAAAGACTTCAGAGACAGATGGCTCACTCTTGTGCCCTGGCCAGAACCAGAACCCAAACCCAGATGAGCCAGAGATCTTATTTTTTTAATTAAAAGCTTCCATTATCTGAGTTTAGAAGCCTTCTTAAATTGGTATTTTATTATTCTGATTTATAAGTTTTTATTCCCTATTTCAGCTAAGGGCAACTTGATCCCATGTAAGCAGGGCTATACATACATAGAATTTTTTTTAAAGGCCCACAAAGGGGAGGGAACAAGTAAGTGCTCTTAGTTTTACAAAAGTCAGGTAGATTAAATGATTCAGAATGGTTTGGTTTCACTGAAGGCTTCTGGAAAAACTCTCAGCAGGATTCCACAAGGGGGCTTGGTGCACATGAAGCAGTTATGGAGATCACAGTCTCGGTGCAGGCGTCCGCAGGAGCACACATCAGGAGGAATGTCTGTCAGAGGGAGACATTGCTCCACCTGTTCCTTTGAGGCAACGGAGAGGCAAAGCCACTGCCAGCACACACAGTGACTGGAGCAGAAACAGATTTAAAAAACAAAACAAAAAACTAACCACATACCAATAACTTATTAGCCAAAACCACAGGCTAGCGACACATCAGTGTCCACAGGATTCTACTACTGACAACAGTACTATCAAACAGATACAGAGAACAAACTAAGACTTAAGCACATCCCGACATCTGTGTGCCGTGTATGCAGTGAAGATACACAAAGACACGCAAGTACCAACACACAAGCCCAGCCTAAATCCTCCCTCACCTGACACCCTAATGCTCTCAGCATCCCGGCCAAGCCAGCTCAGCTACATGCTAGGAACTAAGCACTCAGGGACTTAAAGGAAAAGACACAGAAGCAAACTCAGAATATTTTTAGTGCTCTGGCTGTGAACCCAAAAATACAAAATTCTAAAGCAAGAGAGCGAGCGATTCAAGAATACCTTCCATCTATCCCAACTTTAAAAGAAAAAGCAGGGGAGAGGGAATCGCAACAGCCAGGCTAATTCTTCTTAAAGCATGTCGCTGTCAGCACCAACCCCAGCAGTCACACCACAGCTTTTCTTTCTTTTGCAGAAGATATGCCCTGGCGTCTGAGGAACGTCCAGTCCATAACGTGCAAAGGGCTGCAGTAGGGATTGTAGCAACAGTGGCTCTAGTGTAGCCGCCATGCCTGTGAGTGGGAGCAGCTGTTCACAGTCGTGTCTAAATCTCACGGCCCCATCATCTCTCTCCCCAAATCCACTTTCACATTTACAAACAGCTTCGTGTCCCCTAGTTCCTGGGCTGACAGCAGCAACACGCTCCCTTACAGGTCAGACAAAAAACAACTTGACCCTCACAGGGAAATCAGGAGAGGGGGGAAAAAACAGAACTACAAAAAAAAAAAAGGTACAAAAATCAAAGTAAATGAGGATTTAAACAGCAAACTGAAATCCAAGTTAGTTGTGAAAGTGAATGAAGTAAACTTGAAGAAAAGTGTTAACATTATGAACTATGCACTGTATAGACTGAAGCGGAGATTAAACAAACTCCAAAAGCATGCATATCGCTCACTTACCACCATGTTTTAAGGGTTTGATGCAATTGAGGGGGGAAAAAAAAGAAGTCATAGTAACCGACAAGTATAAACATACCCCCAAACCCTCAGGCCAAAAGACAGCTGCTTAAACAAGGACTGTCCTCTCCATCTGGGTATTACAGCCACTAGCTAGATGAGAGAAAGAGGACTGGGGGAGAATGGAAACAAGATGCTTCTGGAATCCATCTTATGAGCGAAGTTCCTGGTGGAGCTGTTGCACACACTGATTTCTCTGCATCTGGTCTTCCCAACCAAATGCACTGTAGCCCTCACCCCTCTGACCCCAGGTGCACCTCACAATGTAGAGGTAACTGCCTGCCTAATAAGTAACAGATTACCTGATACAATATCACCTCCAAAAAGATGGCTTTAAAGTCAAAATGACCAAGAGTGGACTGTCTGGTCAAAGCTCCTTTTTCACTGCCTTCATCTCATGAAGGATGGGGTTTTATGGTTTCTAAACCCACTTTAATGCTGCCTGATCACAGCAGAATAGATTAACCAAATGAGATTAGTTACTTCCAATTTCCTTCCTTATGTGGTCCTATTGTATTTCCTCCATAAGGTAACTTATTGATCCTAATGACCCTTAGTTAAGAGATAACGAATGTGTGTTCAACATGTTAAAGAGCTGCATCTCTTGCCCTGGCTGGTGTGGCATCCTCCCACACACTGAGAGGTTGCTGGTCAGGGCACATGCCTGGGTTGCAGGCTCAATCCCCAGCAGGGGATGCATAGGAGGCAGCCAATCACGCTTCTCTCTCCCTCTTCCCT
>NW_006287066.1:90999-109812 GCF_000327345.1 Myotis davidii | reverse complement strand
ATATATTTATTACTATTTTTTTTTAAGTGTCACATTTTTTTTCAACATGGTAAATCTTCATATGCTACCAAATGCTTTACCCAACTAATAGATTTTAGAGTTTGGTTATATCAGAGCCTCTAAAAATACGCCCCCCCCCTCCCACCACCACCACCAAGCCTCTTCTCCATCATAACTTAAAGGAAGAGTCCCTTTAACTGACATAAAAATTATCCCCCTAATGTGGAAGTAGGAAACTCTTTGATAATAGCACTTTTCCTAAATTTCATTTGAGGTCACTGAAATATCCAGTAAGCTGTAAGGTCCCCATGACTAAGCCAATCCATCCCATCTCCACAGGGGGTTGGGGAGGGGTTTTGAAAGCACACACTAATATCTCTGGGTTCAGTCAGCAGGGAACCCACACAGAACATGTGCTCTAAGCATGTGTCCCGCTATAAAGATGGATGGAAGGCTAGAGGAATGCTAGCTGGACCTAGTCTTTAAAGAATTACCATTTAACGTTTTCAGAGAACATAGTCAAGAGGTGAGTAAAGTGAAAAAACAAAGGCCTTATTTGGCTCCATGATTCACCTGTAACTGAAAACACTGAAGGTAAAAGGTGATTTGCAGATCATCCACCTATAAGACAACCAACTGCACCAATCCACAAAGAGACCATAACAGGGATTTAGATGTGTTTCATTTATAAGATATCCTGAATATACTCCAGTACACAAAGCACCCCCTTTTTTTCTGCAAGCAGCTAAACGTTAACCTCAACATTTTCTCTGTGAGAAATCTAAAGCAATATTTGCTTTTCTAGTGGAACATTTAGACTAAACTCTTAAGTTTAAATTTGTGTTTATATACTTTTGTATTACTTACTTAGTGCTTTTCTAATAATGAGATGAGTTATCAAGAAGCCACAAACATGCCCTCCCTAATAAATACTATGAGTTTTATATGAATTTTTAAGTATGAAAAAGTTTGGTGAGTCAGAATTAAATCATGGGTATATCTTGATAAGGAAGTACCTATTTGACAGAGAAAAAGCATGATGGGCTTATGAAAATTCCTTTTCATAATACAGTGGAACCTCGGTTCTCGAACTTAATTCATTCTGGAAAGCTGTTTGAGAAGAGATTTGTTAGAAAACTGTATCATTTTTTTCCTATAAGAAATCATGTAAATTGAATTAATCCATTCCAGACCCCGATATGATTCTGTTTCAATCTTTCTTATATACATACTGTATATATCTAATGTACTGTTTAATCTATAAACAAATACTTCTTCAATTTATGGAACCACCCCCTACTAGCCTTAACCGAATCCCTTTCAACACACGTTCAAGGGGTGTCCTTCAGGTCAGCATGCAGCATCTTTGCTTTCTCACATTATCATTACCTCTGAAATGCTATCACCGGCAAACTGTTTTTCACTTATCCAAATCAACAATTTTTCTACCTCTTCAATTGCCTATAAAAATTGTTTCATGAGCACTTCCACACCATTAGCAACAACAGTACTCTTGATGGCTGGCCTCTTTATGTTTTGAAATTGTGCTAATCCTCCGCTTCCCCAGCAACAAAAGCAGAAAAGAAAAAAAATATTTACAGCACAATTTTCTGAGGTGTTAACAATAGCAGGTTCAGCGGTAAACTGACACACACTCCATTCTCTCTTTTGTGGCCTGAGACATGCTTTTTGTCATGTTCATGTATCAACATGAGGTTGTCAGGTTGAGAATCAAATTGTTCGAGATGGGAATTGTTCGAGAACCGAGGTTTGACTGTAACATAAATAAGTCAACACAAAGCCAGATAAAAATTTATCTCTAAAACTCCAAATTTGTATCAGACATCATGTTGTTTTGAAATCATTCATTACAAAAAGGAGTGTATGCATATGTCTGTGTGTGAGTTGGCGGGAGGGGGACATAAGGGAAGAAAGCATATGCAGTGCGTCTGCTCTCACACAAATTGTATAGGAGTTGAGGAGAAATTGGCTAAAAAAGAAAAAGCCACAGCATCAGGAAAACTCACTGAGAACAATAAACTTTTTTAATGATTACTTTCAGGACAGAAGAAGAAAAAGAGGGGCAGGCAGAGGGACAAGGAGAAAACTATGGGATGGAAATGATGGAGCAAGGGTAGGGACATGGAGATGGACAATGGAGCCTGGACCACACTGGCTGTCAGGGAGGGAATGAAGAGAAGGCAAACACTGCAGTGACTCCAGCATCCCAGATTTTTTCACAATTCAACAACAAAAAGTAAAAGCTGCTTGCATTATTCTTCCAAGAGATTGGAGCAAGGAGGTTTTACTTTGCACTTACCCTGTAGTAATCTCTTAGGTAGGATTCATTCACTGTCTATAATAATTTAGCTTAAAAGAAGTAGTTTTCCTCCAAGAAGCAGTGCAGAAGATTTGCTGGCCACAGATGTCTCCTATAACAAACTGGCCCCATTTGAGTTCAACCACCATGGAGCTCTTCAAAAAAGAGCTGCTTCCCTGGGCAGGTGTGAGCACATGCCAGATCAAAACAATGCTACCCATTTCTCAAAACTAACCTGAAAGCCTTCCACATATGCTGGAGAGCAGCCTAGAAAAGAAGTGCTTCCCACAGGAAGACTGGAACCTCTGCCCAGGCTACGTGCTAAGCCAGTGTCACTCTGCCAAGAGAGTGGCAGCCAGCCTCATCTTAAAACTTTAAAAAACTGGTTTTGAAGCTCATACCTGTCTTTTTCTAACTGACGTTTTGCTTCTCAACATTTCCAAAGGTAAGACTGATAATGGTGATACTTAGTAACTCAAAAGCACTTTGAGGGGATTTAAAAAAGGCCTTTTTGGGACTGAGGCAAAACTGCTCCCAAAGAGCCAATGCTGAAATCATATAGTCAACTTGTCCCTAATTCTGCCTTGGGAGTCCTAGTTTGTAGCAGAAGAAGAAAAATATAAAGGAAAAACATATATAATACATATATGAAAACCCCAAGAAAACAATTGTATTTCATAGAACAGTTCTATGGACTTAGGAGAAGGAAAGTAAAAATCCTTGGAACACTTATGTTGCAGGGAACTAACTCATTTATTTACAAAGGCTTATCTGCTTCCAGCCTAAGTCTACCCCATCCCTCCATCTAGATAATTGCTGAATGTACATCTTGAGTCCACCTCGTCTTCCCATGTGCAATGTTAGTTTTAACAAAAAACCTTTCCACCAGCTTCACTCTAATACTCACTCTACTTAACGCAGGCAAAAAGAATTAGGAGTTGCTGAAACAAAAGGAAAAGGGGAAATGGCTCTTGCTCTCAAATCTGTCCTTCCAAAGAGTTGGGATTCACTGCATTCCTTCAGGGCTGCATAGTCTGTGACATCACAGACTTCCCTTAGTGTTCTCCCCGACACACAGGGGGGGTGGTACAGTCCCACCACTGTTCAGCCACAGGACAGGGACACCTCTGTGGGGCAGGGAATAATACCACAGTGCACAAGTACAGGCCCGGGACAGTCGAATTAGAGCTAGCATCTTCACATCACTCAAAGTCAGCCTCCACTGAGCTTAAGTGCACACCCTTCTAGCCTAGTCAGTGACAGGCAAGTGGTGGTAATAGCTGGCTGGCCAATTAATTTGTTTTTACTGGTGATGCTATAGGGCAGGAAGGTGGGGATGAGAAGCTAGTTAGAAATCTGAAGAACTACTGATCCAAGTGTCCATCAGTAGTTTCCCCCAATTATAATCAATTGGGTTAGAAATAGAAACATGTATGACAAAAAATATATAAAAATGGCTCAGGACTTTCCTGATTCTAAGCCTGTCCAACAATCTAAGATTCTTTTTCTTTCCAATGCTTGACAATTCTCTATAGTTCTGCTGCTAAGATCAACCCTTCTCTGACCCTAGGCAGCTCGGGGGGTGCCGCCTCTGGTATGAACTCCAGGTGTTACTGCTTGGGGTGGGGGGGAGGCATCAGAAGAAGCTCTCCATCATTCTAGTCTGTGAGGCACAGAAAAGTCAAAACAGTAGGTGCTGGCTTTACCAGAATGTTGAAAATATATTGAAAGAACCAACCAGGAAAACCAAAGGCTGGCTTGTTCCAATAGTTTTTCCTGAGAACAGTCCAACTAAATGTGGGCAGTGAGTGACCTACAGAGGCTACATCAGGCAACTATGTCACAACCAATTAGATACCTTAAATCTGCCTGAAAGGCCAGGTGGCCTGCGATCTTGGGGTGGCTTCTAGGCTTGACTTGAATTCTCCTCAAGCTCAATCTGCCTGATGATCTGTATTGAAGGAGGACAGAGCTGAACAAAAAAATTAATAGCTGCCCATTCCCCACATGGGGCCTAAAGGGCAGATAGGACTGGGGACTGGAGAACATTCAAGTGGAAGGACAGAGCTAATATTAGAGCTCTAATTTTGGGAGTAGTGGATGAGAAACCAGTAAAAGAATTTTCCTTCTCTCCTTTTGGGATTGAATCCCAATATCCTTAGACACCACCCAACAATACCACCTCAACATTATAGCTATTTTGTAGGGATGCTCTTACCGTCAGGAACTTCATCAGGCTTCTTTCTCTTCTCATACACAACAATGATCACCACAAGGATGATGATTTCAGCCAGGATTCCCAAGAAAGGCCAGAGTGGGGCCAGGTGGCTCCGTACCCTGAGGATGGTAACGACGGAGGCAGAGCCAATGGAGTTGGTGGCATTACATTCATACTCGCCAGGGTCCTCTGTGATCTGGAGGTTCACGATGCTCAGCTCAGTGTAATTTTCCTTGTTGATGATGAAGAAGCGGCCAGAGTTATTGGCAATATCCTGCTCAGGGGCAAAAAAAGTGAGAATACACAAAGATGAAAATAAGTGACTTAGAATAAGAGATCCAAGAAAACTACGGGATTTGTCCAGAAACATGTTAAGAAATTGCTAAAATCAGTGTCTAGAAAAACTTGAAAGCATTTTATCTCAGCACTCCACTAAATTTAGGCCGGTCAAACAAAATGGTTTTCAAAGGCATTAACCTATGATATATAGCTTGACAGAAAGAGGAAGTACCAATGTTTGATTTTTAAATGTTTTTCAAAATATAACAGATACTTAAGATTCTGTGGTCATGAGAACAGGAGATGAAAATACCCAATGAGGAAACCCCAAACTGCTCTGACCAAAGCTCAAAGGTCCTTCCACCAGGGACCAATAAAAAAAAAATGGGCATTTCCTTGCTAGCACTGCAAAATTCTAAATGTTTTGTTGCTCTTTCAGAGCCTGCTCTGAAAAGACTAAATGCAGTATCTTCACCTCTCCATTCCTCATCCCAATCCCCTTATTAAAGGGTTTCTGAAATCTAGTCAGGTTAGTCCTTATCAACACCTAACATAACATTATTGAGAGGTCATAGAATGTGAAGAAAAATTGACTTTTTTTTTAATCCTCATCCAAGGATAGAGGGGTGGGGAGAGAAAGAAACATCAACGTGAGGGAGACACACTACTGGCTGCCTCCCACATGCGCCCCTGCAACCAAGATACATATCCTTGACTGGAAATCAAACCCATGACCCTTTGGTCCACAGGCCAACGCTCTAACAACTGAGCAAAACCAGCCAGGGCAGGACTTATAAGTTTTTAATAAACTAGATTTGATCCTTGGTTTTGTCACTAATTTACCTTGGTTAACAGGTAACCTTTCTGAAGAAATTGGATTTGATGGTCGCCAGGTCCTTCTGATTCTGAAGACTGATAATTAGTAAGTATACCTGATAAGTATAGTGTTGGGCATACAAGGACTGGGAACAGGAGGAATGTATATGACACTCCTATGATAAAAAAGGAGATTAATCAAACATCAGTGAATCAGAGAGAAACGAAGAGTTTAAAGCTTTGACTTTCCCAATACCATCAAGAATCATGCCACAGGGCAGGCATCCCTACGGCTTCACAGGGGAGTTTTACCAAACATTTAAAGAACTAACACTTAAACTCCTCAAACTATTCAAAAAAATCCAAGAGGAAGGAACACTTCCAAGCTCTTTTTATAAGGCCAACATTATCCTAATTCCAAAACCAGATAAAGACACGACAAGAAAGAGAATTACAGGCCAATATCCCTGATGAACCTAGATGCTAAAATCCTCAACAAAATATTAGCAAATCGGATCCAGCAATATATTAAAAAGTTTATACACCATGACTATGTGGGATTTATTCCAGGGATGCAAGGCTGGTACAATGTTCAGAAATCAATAAGCATGATACATCACATAAATAAATTGAAAGATAAAAATCACATGAGCACATCAAGATGCAGAAAAATTATTCCACAAAATCCAACACCCATATTTGATTAAAACTCTCAGCAAAGTGGGAATAAAGGGATCAGACCTCAGCATAATAAAGGCCATATATGACGAACCTACAGCCAACATCATACCCAATGGGCAAAAATTAAAACCATTTCCCCTAAGAACAGGAACAAGACAGGGATGTCAACTTTCACCACTCTTATTCAACACAGTCCTGGAAGTCCTAGCCACGGTGATCAGACAAGAAGAAGAAATAAAAGGCATGTAAATTCAAAAGGAGGAAGTAAAACTCTCATTATTCACAGATGATATACTGTACATAGAAATCAGAAAACATTAAAAACTCCACCAAAAAACTATTAGTTTTAATAAATGAATTTGGGAGTGTAGCAGGATAAAACAATCAACACCCCAAAATTGATGGCTTTTTATACACCAATAATAAATTCTCAGAAAGAGAAACTAAACAAACAATCCTATTTACCATTGCAACAAAAAATTAAGACACTTAGGAATAAACTTAACCAAGGAAGTAAAAGACTTGTACTCGGAAAACTACAAGACATTGAAAAAAGATATAAACAAGTGGAACAATATACCGTGCTCATGAATTGGTAGAATCAACATCATTAAAATGTCCATGCTACACAAGGCAATCTACAGATTCAATGCAATCCCTATTAAAATACCAATAGCATATTTCACAGATGTAGACTAAATACTCCAAAAACTTATATGAAACCAAAAATGACCCTGAATATCCACAGCAATCTTGAGAAAGAAGAACAAAGTTGGAGGGATCACAGGACAAGATATCAAGTTATATACTACAAAGCCTCTATAATCGAAACAGCCTGGTACTGACTCAAGACCAGGCATATAGATCAATGGAACAGAACAGAGATCCCTGAAATCAATCCAAGCCATTATGCTCAATTAATATTTGACAAAGGAGGCAAGAACATACAATGGAGTCACAACAGCCGATAAATCATGTTGGGAAAACTGGACAGATACATGCAAAAAGTGTAACTAGATCACAAGCTGAGCTTACACCATACACAAGAGTAAGCGCAAAATGGATAAAAGACTTAAATATGTGTGAAACCCTAAAAATCCTAGAAGAAACCACAGGCAGCAAAAATCTCAGACATGTCTTTGTAGCAATATGTATATAGATACATCTACTAGGGGCAAAGGAAACTAAGGAGAAAATAAACAAATGGGGCTACATCAAAATAAAAAAAAAAGCTTCTGCACAGCAAAAGAAACTATCATCAAAATGAAAAGGAGCCCACTGTATTGGAGAACATATTTGGCAATGATACATCTGATAAAGGGTTAATATCCAAAATATATAAGGAATTCATAACAGAAGGAAGACAAACAATCCAATTAAAAAATGGGCAAAGTACCTAAATAGACACTTCTCCAAAGGGGACATATAGTAGCCTAGGAGACTTATGAAAAAATGCTCAAAGTCATTGATCATCAGAGAGATGCAAATTAAAACGACAATGAGGTATCACCTCACACCTGTCAGAATGGTTATCATCATCACATCAACAAATGACAAGTGCTGGGAGGATGTGGAGAAAAGGGAAACCTAGTACACTGCTGGGGGGCATGCAGACTGGTACAGAGTTACTATGGGCAACAGTATGGAGTTCCCTCAAAAAATTAAAAATGGAACTGCCATTTGACCCAGTGATTCCACTTCTAGGTATATATCCTAAGAAACATAAAACACCAATCAGAAAGAATGTATGCACCCCTATGTTCATATACAATTTATAATAGCTCAATTTACAATAGCTAAGATCTGGAAACAGCCCAAATGCCCATCAGTGGATGAGTGGATAAAAAAAGCCATGGTACATTTATACCATGAAATACTATGCAGCAGTAAAAAAAGAAGGATCTCTTAGCCTTTGAGACAGCATGGAGAGTATTATGCTAAGCAAAATAAGCCAATCGAGGAAAGACAAATATCACATTATCTCACTCATGTGTTGAATCTAATCAACAAAATAAACTGATTACAATAGATCCAGAGATGTGGAAGCATGGAACAGAATGCTGAATCTCAGAGGGAAGGTGAGGATGGGTGAGTGGGTGGGAAGGGTTCAACCAAAGAACTTCTATACATATATGCATAACCCATGGACACAGACAATAGGGTAGTAAAGGCCTGGAGTGGGTGGTGGGGGCAGGCTAGAAGGAGTCAATGGGGGTGAGGGGGGAGGGCATATGCAATACTTTCAACAACAAAGATTTAATTTACAAAAAAAAGAGAAATAGAAAAAATTCATCAAGATTATCAGCTTTTCTTTTGCCAAAGGCCTTGAAAGGGAATGAAAAATTATTACCCTCAGGGTCTCTTTCTCCTAATAAATCTAAGATACATTCTTTGAAAAAGAAAAAAGAAAAAAAAAGAATCATGTCATGGGCCTGGCTCAGTTGGTTGGAGTGTCGTCCCATGCACAGAAATGTGGGTTTGATTCCTGGTCAGGGCACATACCTAGGTTTGTGGGTTCAATTCCTGGTTGGGGCATGTATAGGAGGCAACTGATCAATGTTTCTTTCTGTCTCTTAAAAAAAATAATCAATAAAAAAGTATGTCTTCTAGTGAGGATTTTTTTAAAAAGAATCGTGCCAGGGATTAGAAAATATTTTTTTAACCTTTTCCTGGAACAGATACTGTCAGTTTTCCAATGTCTAAGGCTGCCCTTGGGACTCATCAGGTTGCCTCAATTCCTAATCCTGTGTTTCAGGAATAGTATACTAACATTTGTTCTCTGCCTTGTCTTCCCCAAAAACATTAAGACCACTTAAAAACCACAATTTTCTTTAGTATAAACAGACTAGAATAATAGTAAAAGCTTAAGATTGGGGTTAGCTCTTTCAATGTCCTATCTTCAAGGCAAGCAGTCTAATCCCTTACCAGACAGTGTTAACAAATCATCCATAGGGTTTCCCTGCTGGACAGAAACTGTCACTGACCTCCAGACTCATGTTGTGACCATTCATGACTCTAGAAAGGGTGACTGAAGCTATGTCAATATGGCAGCTGTAGCAACTGGCCCAGATGTCTGGGCCTCCCCCAGGAGAAAATCTAGTAACCAGAGACCCAGGCTGCCTCCTACTCACCATGAACAGACCGTTCTCCTTCCTGCGCCAGACCCACTCTGGGTGGGGGTAGCCAACTGACTTGCAGTACATCATGGCATCCTGCCCTTCGTTCTTGTTCTCGCTCCGTTTATGGCCAGTGATATCAGGAGCAGCTGTGAGAGTGTTGAACAGTTACCATGGGAGCCAGCTCTGAATGGGATACAAAGGCCCCACCTAATGGCTCAGAGCCTTGCTTCTAATATAGTCAGTCTTTAGGCTCATTCTCAAATTCAGCTTTGCTAACATGCATTTCAGGTGAGACTAGAGCAATGGAACCAACCCCATCCCCTATCTCCCATCCACCAAAGCACCTCAAGCACACACCAGGTTAGGATTACTGAATGTGAAGTAAACCTACTCAAAGAGAGCACAGGCTTAACTGCCCTAAAGTAAGCCATCCTTTAAAGAAAATGAAAACAGAAGCTATCATCACCTTCTCTACCAGTCATGGTTTTCCTTAAAACACCCTCACTAACAATTGTAGTTTATGTCCAATGTCATATATACCCTTAAGGAAATGAGGAATCTCTGAAATCAAACACCTAAAATCAAGTCCTACTTCAAGGTATGTAAAAACAATGAATTCCTGGAGAAGTTATCTGATGAATGTTAATGGCAAAGGCTCTGCCAGGAAAGAAGAAATCCAGCAAATTAGTCTTCACAAGAGGAGGAAAGGAAGGAACAGGAAATTCAACCAGTGTCCCAAGAGACTTTATTAACAGCTTAAGAATCTGACTTATGCATCTGATTTGTAGTAATCTCAATGAACCCAATCTTAAGGAATTTCTAGACATGCTAGGGGCTGTTAGTCTTCTCTGCTTTTAGGGATCACTTAGGAAGAAAGAAACAGCACCTGTGATTTTAAAATTAGATAAGTTTCAAGGATCCAAGAAGCCTGAGATGAAGGCTACTTCTTTGAATCTAGCCTTCTTTGAGCTTAACTATATTTTCCACCATACCTTACCAGTTATAGTAATCTGAAAGCAATAAATTCAAAGTTAGGCCAAGATGGGAAAGAGAATCAAGAGGCCTGGTCCAAATTCCAGTTTTGCTGGTTCTTTAATTACTTTGTGCTTCAGTTCTATACCCATTATCAAATGGATACAATTCTAGCCCCTGCCTACATTCAGTGTCTTTGGATAGATAAATGTCAACAAAACATTCATTTGAGACTAAAAGCCTGTGGAATTGTTATTACCGTATATCATGGGCTGATCCCATGTTTCCCATCTGACTGGCTTGGCTTAAAAATAATCCAAAATCTGCTACTCTCAGATTGTGCTTCGCAGGTCAGCCCCAGAAGCACCAGGACAGGAATGGACTGAGCAAGGCCCCAAGCTCTCTATAACCACTGCTTGCCAAATAGATCTACTCAATACTACTCAGTGTGAGGTGTTTTCTAAATATGATATTACAAAGGAAATGTCTTTTTGTTTTTCCAGGCAAAATTCCTCATTACAGAAGCGAGTGAGTGGGTCAGGCTGGCTCGATCTTATTCCCACCATGCCAAATTCTCCCACAGTACTGAGTCACTTCTCAATGGTCACCCTTCCTCAAAGAAAATTTCTTCAGTCAATAGATATTAAAGACCATCTTAAGCACTTGAAGGAGTAAGCTCCATGGCCACACATGAACTAAAATGCCATCATGGGAGAACTGGGTGACACAACAAGCAGAAGAGCTACCACATTTTGCCTCCAGTTGGCCCACTACATGCCAGATATGACAGAGAGTTGTGGGGAGAAAGCCTTTCTAATGAGGTAAATTTTAGCACAGTCATGAAGAAAATAAGGGTGTAGGCCACTCGTATCTATGGGGAAAAAACTCCAAGTAGAGGGAAAAGCAAAAGCCTTGAGGCAGAAATGTGGTTATTATGTATAAAGAGTAGCATGGGGAGTTTTTTTTTAAAACACAGTAAGCAAGGGGAAGATGGCAGAAGAGGGAATCAGAAAGAGTGGAGCCCAGATCAGATAGGACTTGTAGGCCAGTGAAATGACTTTGGCATTTACTCTGAATCAGCTGGTGAATAGTAAGTGTAGGTATGGAATGATCTGTATGTCTTAACAGGCTACCACTTGCTATTATGCAGATGACAGAGAAACAACAGTGGCAACAAGACTAATCAGGTGCTATTACAGTAATCCAGGCAAGAGAAAGGGTGGTTTGGATAAGGGCAGTAGTAGTAGTAAGGAGGAGATTCTGTATACATTTTATAGTTTAAGTTAATATATTTGTTAATGGACTGGATGTGGGATGTGAGAGAAAAAGGAGTCAAGAATGACCCCATGATCCCGGCTTGAGTAATAGAAAGAATTGAGTTTTCAGTTACTGAGATGAGGAAGATTGCAGAAGAATTAGGGTGGCTTGTTTGCTTATTTTTACTTTGTTTTGTTCGGGGATGTAGTAATTGATGGTAGTAAAAACCAGGCATTCAAATTTTAGGACATGTTAAATTTAAAATACTTATTTAACATTCAAGTGAAGCAGTCAAGTAGACAATTAATTATCAAGTCTGGAGCTCAGGGTAATCATCTAGGTGGAGATACAAATTTCAGAAATCAGCTTACAGGTAATGTATCTTTCCTCTTTCATTCTCCTTTGCCCCATGAAGAATACCCAATCTGGCCCAGTTATATGACTAATTCCAAAAGTACTGTGAGTTCAGTACCATCAACTTTTGCCATGGGTACTCATCTCCAAGATTATACATCCGAAACACCTAAAAGGCTAAAAGTTGAATTGGTTTAAGGCTCCACAGCCTCTAAAAGGTTGCTATTCTGAAAAGACAGAGACTTGAAGGTGAAGATGTTAAGAGAGGGGTGGAGATGGTCTTCACTCCTTCCTTAGTGTTTAGGAGACCACTAGGAACTTAGCTAACTCCCACCACACTTTGTTGGCCATGTTTACACAGTATAAGCCTATAAGAAGTGTTTTCAATGGTTAGATGTATTGCTGCTTTCTCCACAATTTAGCAAATAATACAGAGTGAAGCTTAGGAATAGCCCCTCTACTTAACGTACTCAAAAGTCTAATGCCCTCATTAGTCACTCTTGGAATGGTGAAAATATTACCTGTGTACTCAGCAGAGAGAAAAATTAAACCAACATTACTATATCCTTATAGGAAGTGATGACAACTATTACTTTAGCCTTTGGGTCAATGAAAAGTTTTTTTTCACTTCTCTCTATCCTTTACAGTAGCTGCTCAATCAGAAAGCCTGTTCCTGCCCTACCAGCTGAGCAGGACAGCAGAACAACAGAGCAAGAAATACCCAGGCTCTCAGCACATGTCAGCAGTAGTCAGAGAGGGGGCCCCCTTGGGGCTCAGAGTCCACCTGTGGTGGTTTTTAAAGTGTCCACAAATCCTCCGATATTCTTCCCTTCAAGAGGTGGAGCCTAATTTCCCTCCCTTGGAGTGTGGGCTGGACTTATTGACTTAAATAAAGCAGAAGTAAAGGTATACAACTTTAGGTACTAGTTCAAAAGAAAACAAAGTTTTCTCCTTGCTCTCTCTGGGATCACACACTCTGGAACGATGCTCAAATGCACAAACAGCCTGTAGGGAGGACCAGGTAGTGAGAAACTAAGGCCTTCTGCCAATAGCCACATAAGACAGCCACCGGGGAAACAGATCCTCCAGCCCCAGTCAAGTTTTCAGATGACTGCAGACCCAGCCAATAGCTTGATAGACCCTGAGCCAGAACTACACCACTAATCTGTGCCCTAATTCCTGACCCACAGAAACTATGAGGTAACAAGTGTTTGATGCTTTAAGCAATAGATAACCAACATAGCCACCCAGTCAAACAGATATTACCCCATTTGGGCCCTACGGAGACTCTCTTACTCACCCAATGAGTAACCTAAGACGGGTCATTTAAAATCATTTGAGTTTCAGTTTTCACTTTTGTAAAATGAGAATAATACCCACATACTTCATAGAGGTCTTGTGAGGATGAAATTACATTTCTATAGCAATCTAGCACATGTTTGGAGTTCAGGATCAAAAGTAAACATTTAAATTGAGCTGTTATTTGAAGCAAGGAAAGGCTAGGCCTAGGCTCAGGCACTCTGAATTCTAAGAAATCAAAGAGATGCTGATTACTGTGTTCTCTCCCTGTTTGCTGATATAAACAGGACTTCTGTGACTCCAATAAGGTTTAATCAGGTCAGACACTGACAAATTATACTCATTAATGGCTTACTAATATTGATTAAGGTGCCTCACCTCATTGAAGGGCTTGCCATTCAATAATGAACAGCTTAATAGGTCCTGTTGGTCTGAAGATAGATCTGAGGAGTCTGACAAAGCAGATACTCTTTACTTCCCTGTACCCTCTCAAGGACGAAGAGATGGATTACAAGAGTGAGGGCAGAAGTGGTAAGGAAGTCACAAAGAGACTCTTAAAAGAGATCACAGACTTATTAGGAGTAAACTCAATCTCTCACCTTGCTATCCACCTTCTCTAATCAGTTTAATGAATATTCTTCCAGTATCCTAACGAATGGCAACGCAAGGAATCCAAAAGACTTTGTTACCCAGCAATGCCTTAACCAATTTTATGACCTGGGTCGAAGACAAATGCACATTCCTCAGTACCTTCTGCTGCCTGACCTGCCTACACTTCAGCAAAGCATTTGGCTTCATTGCCAGGCTGGTGGCTGTAGAAAGTGTCAACTTACACAACAGAGATATGTTCAGCTGAAGCTGATGATAAGTAAAGTTAAACATAACCATAACAGACCTGAGAAAGGTATGTGGCCTCTTACATGGACTGCTTATTTGGTGTTCACTTTTCAAAGTAAATTCTTAACTTCACAACTAATATTCAAAAGAACTCCATCCTTAAAGGTGTTTTCAATGAGTAGGTTACGTCTAAGTAAATATAATGATACTGTATAAATGATTTCTTTGCTTCCTTTTTGCAAAATATAAAATTCCAGATATACCTCATCGTTGCTGTAGGCAAGTTGGAGACTTGGCTGACGGCAGAGGGAGTGTTAAAATTTACTGCTAACCAAAGGCTAAGCCCAACAAGCAATATGAGACTGATCAAGATGGAAGCAAGAAGGATGTCAGCTTTTGGCTCAATAAGGCTTCTCTACAAGTAGGTTCATCATTGGTTATGAAAACTAGAGCAGTCTGGGACTTGTGCTGCCTCCTATAGATGAGGCTTTTCCCTTTCCTGCAAATGAAATCACTGACTAGGAAGCACTGAAGTGATTCTAACCTTGGATATACACTATAATCACCCAGAGTGCTCTTAATAAGCCTGATGCTCAGGCCATAGTTAAACACATCAAATCAAGTGTGAGAACCACTGCTTTAATACTGGTCTTGGCACCAGTATTTGAGATCAGTGTCTGAGATCAGGGGGGAATGTTCAATAAGACAGAGAGATGAGTGAGCAGAATTGTGGAGGCCCTACGGTAACATTCTCAAAGCTAAGAAAGTAAAAATCACAATCACTAGGAAAAGAAGCTTAGAAATCATTTCCTCCAATAACCCAACGATTTCCTCATCTGTATCCATAAAAGGAAATCACAGACCATAGGAGACTTACTGAACCTTAAAGACCCTCTATCTCAACCTACTTCATCATACACTGGGCAGCCGAGGAAGAAGCGTGACTGGTCAGGGTCACTAAGTTTAATGGCGGGGCAAGGATTAGAGCCCATTTCTTCTTACTCAGTCTGAGTCCTTTAAATTGTTATGTGCTGAACAAGGCCACATGGTGTAGTGTTTAGGGGAACAGGCTCTGGCACTAGAGCACCTAGGTGAGGACCCTGGCTCCACTGCTTAACTCTGTCACTCTATACAAGTCATTTAATTCCTTTCAGCCTCAATTTCTCACCTGGAAAGTGGAGATAATAACAGCATTTACCTGAGTTGTGAAGATTAAAGCCAGATGGGGAAGAAAAGGGTTGTGTGCAGAACAGATGCTAAAGAAATATATATGTATAGTCTGAATTATAAATGAAGATTTTCAGAGACTCCTGTCAGCAGAGGTCACTTATGTTCCCTGAATCCCCTGGAATTTCTGTTCTCAAGTACAGATACCTCTTACCTCTCTATTACTCAGAAGATTTTTCAAATCATTATAGTTATAAAAAGAAAACTGTCTCTTACTCCACCTTATAGGCACTGAAGAAATAAAATGAGTTAATATCAAAATGCTTTGGGAATAACACACCACCCCTCTTACCCCACTCTAAATGCAAGGCAGTTTTCTACCCCACCACACTCAGGAGCTAGCCTAGAATATGATCCGGGGCCTGAGGCAAACCTTTAAAAATTTACACAGAAAAAGCCAAATGTTCAGTCTTTACCGTACTAAACTATCCATTACCTGACTGATGTTAAGTGTTTCACTGTTTTCTGTCCAGGTATTCGAGAAGAGAGGGAAGAGAGAAAGACTAGAATTTTTTATGAATTTTCTTAAGAGACTAACATATCTGTCCAAGCTACTCACAAAATATGTTTTAGGATTCTATAAAAAGAATTTTCCTTAGGTCTACTTCTTTAAAACCAGGATTATCACCACCTGCCCAATCTTCCTCACAGGGCTATTGTACAGTAAAAACGCAACAGTGCACAGTCTGCATCTTCACTATGGCAAGATACCTTCTAAGCCAGGGGTGGGCAAACTTTTTGACTCGAGGGCCACAATGGGTTCTTAAACTGGACTGGAGGGCCGGAACAAAAACATGGATGGAGTGTTTGTGTGAACTAATATAAATTCAAAGTAAACATCATTACATAAAAGGGTACGGTCTTTTTTTTTTTTAGTTTTATTCATTTCAAACGGACCGGATCCGGCCTGCGGGCGTAGTTTGCCCTGGTCTAAGCTGTCCCTTCCTCTGGAAACACTCTTGCCTTTAGCCTCCTCTTCCCTGATCTCCAGATCACTTCATATCTGCTCAACAGAATGTGAGGGAAGGTGCCTCTGGGCCACTGAATCCCACCTCGTGCAGCCAAACCAATGGAAAAACAACCTTTGTTTCCACTCCTGAAAGTGCTGCTTAGAAATCATTAACATCAAATCGCTAAGATTACAGTTCATCAGGACTTGTAATTGTATGTAATTATCCTTTAGACTTGGAGAGGACTATTAACTAGACGCACCACTTTCCTTCTCTCACTCATCCTGTTCCCTCTGCACTTGGACTTTGTGCCAAAGGCTCAGCCTGGAATGTTGCAGGTCCTCAGGTCTTACAGAGGAGTCTCCCCACAGAGCTCAGCTCACCCAAGTGGGGAAAGGCCCTTGGCTGGCTGAGAAAATGCTTTCTCATACCTTCATCCTCATGTTGAACAAATGTGGCATTCTTTAAAAACAAAGGTAAACCCAGATCTCTCCAAGAAAAGCCACTGAATTAATCAAATCCAGGTTCTCTGGCCTGTGTAGACTGAAACCATGCAACTGTGACTCGACCCCTTCAGGCATTTAGAATTCAACCTGGCAGCCAGAAAAGGTACTGGCTGTCCATGCACTCACAAGTCAGGGTTGTGTCACCAAGGCATTACTTTCATTTAATAACAACATATAATAGAAACTATAAATGTGTCTAAGCCTTTCTTGAATCTGAATTTTTAGTCTTCTAAATATTTTAAGGAACACCTGAATACCTACATATAGTTGGCCCTTCCTATTTCCTAAATGTATCCCTCTAGCTTCTAAAGACCATACCCTATGGATTTAAAGAACAAGATGTCTTCCTAAGTAAAATTTAAATTAAAAAAACAACAACAACAACCTCATCTCTTCAGTTTGACTTCAAACAGTAACCCCGCCTCCCTATGGTCATTTCATAAAATGGAAAAACAAAGGACTAGGAGTCAAAACCTAAGGTTCTATGCTAGCTTGACCACCAACTCACTGTATGGCAGAGCAGTGGTTTCTTTTCTGGATCTCAGTTGCTTCTTTGAAATAACACAGGAAAGCTGGGATTAATGATGTACTTAAGTAGTTCCAACTCATACAATTCTATTGGTCTTTCTTGGATCTTTCAGCTGCAGCCTCATCTTTAAGATGCCATGCACCCAGAGTTAATAGGAAAATTCTAATGAATTATCCATAAATAGTTAATGTTTACCCAGAACACTGTACTTTGACAAATTCTGCTGGCCCACTGGAGAGACCTATTGAATAATACTCAGAAGGCACTGCTCTAAGAGCTTTACATAAGGCTGAACCACACACAGCTGTCAACATTCAAGCATTTTTAAAATACAAAAACAGTAATTTCATATGGTTCAACCTACTATGTAAACTTATTTAATCCACCTAACAAACCCATGAGGCAGGTTTTACAAACAAATGTACATAAATTAATAATTTATCATAGTCCCACAGCTAGTAGATGATGGGGTATGGATTTAAACCTGGGTAGCTGAGCTCCTAAGTCCTAATAACATTATATTGCCTCCCATAATGGAAACAAGAAAAGCTTGAAGTCTAGGGATCCAGACCAAAATAGTATTTCAGAAGAAGAGTGAGAGGCTCACACCACAGCCTCTGTTGGGTTGTACCTTTCACTTCAATGGTGGCATTTGCTTTAGGAGCACTGTGAAAGTGATATACACAGTGGTATTCGCCTGAATCTTCAGCTCTCGGCTTATTGATCCTGCAGAAATAGGAAGAAAACTCAAGTGAGGAAGCTGGGAATAGTCAAAATATACAAAAAGAGAATCTAGGGGGGCAACGAGGGACTCTGCTTTCCAAATTGTGCCCCTGAATGCAACTTACCTCCTCCTACCTAAAAGGAAAAACCTCCCTCTGGGTTACTCCTTACTGGGTGCCAGAAATACAAAGATGCAATGACACATGTTCCGAAACCTTAAGGTGTTCCAGTCTAATGGCGCAAATAAACCACAAAACAATCAAAATAAAAGGCTGTACAA
The DNA here is from genome assembly GCF_000327345.1 of Myotis davidii. NCBI lineage: Eukaryota > Metazoa > Chordata > Mammalia > Chiroptera > Vespertilionidae > Myotis > Myotis davidii. Next base: position 91,445 of record NW_006287066.1, on the reverse strand, counting down.
AGTATTATAATCTATATTCAGATATAGGCAATGGACGTCTTGCTCACCTCATAGTTCCAGTCAAATAAATAAGAACAGGAAAAAATGCAAACTTGTTTCTGTGCTTCCCTAGAGACCTTGTTTTAGTAGTCCTGTACTTCCTACCCTGTATTTTAACAGCATGCCTTTCAATAAGTCTACTCACTAACAGGACCCAGAGATAGTAACAAAATAAACAAAAACAAAAAAAATCTGCCATCAAAGCATCTGCCAGAGATGTAGCTAAACTTTTAAGGATTTTAGCTGCAGCTAAAACTCCAGGGTCCTGCATGATCTGGCACCTTGCCCACCTCCCTAGCCTCATCTCAGCCACTTTCCAGCCCTGCTGGTCTCTTTTGTTTTTTTAATGTGCCAAACTTGTTCCTATCTCAAAACTTGGACATTCTTTATATAGCATTGTTTTTGTT
>NW_006287066.1:72925-90978 GCF_000327345.1 Myotis davidii | reverse complement strand
CTCTTCCCATCACTCTTAGCCACCTAAGCTCCTTTTCCATTATCTTGGCCCACCTCTCACCCTCAACCTAAGTGACATCCCCCCTTTCTGACATCCTCTCTCAAACTACACTGAACTTATCACAATGCATAATTATAGAAAGTGGGGCAAACGCAGGTTTAGAGTTGTTTGCATGGAAAATAATATAATCCTATATAATAAAGAGCTAATATGCTAATTAGACCAAATAGCCAGATGACCTTCCAGACGAAGCTAGGGCTGGGAGGGCCTGTGAGCGTCGGCCGAGGCTGCGAGGGCCGAGGCTGCGAGGGCTGAGCCTCTTGCACAAATTTCGTGCACAGGGCCTCTAGTAATTTATAAATAATAATATAGAATAAATTCTGTGTTTTGTATATTCACAAGTGTAAACCTACTTCTGCCCCACCCTGTATATTTATGTGATTGATCATTGTCCATTTTCCCAACAAACCAAGTTCTATGTGGCTAGGCACTGTTTAGTTGATGCATAATTCTATACCCAGCACGTAGCATGGTACATGGATATAGTAAAGGAATGAAAAAATGAATGACTGAACACAAACTCAAATGAATGAACAGCTGTGCGCAGATCCAAACCAAATTAAGCAGAGTGAAAAAAAAACAAATTAAGCAGAGTGACAGAAAGGACTGTAGGAAGTATGTATTATGGCCAGTACAGCACTTCCTTGAATTCCACAGGGTCATCTCAAATAAGCTTTCTTGCCACTGTGGACCAGCTTCACATCAGCTCAGTCCAGTCTGGCCTATACATCACCCCCCTAAACATGTACAGAAATGCTGGTGTGTAATTACAGAAAGCAGAGAAACAACAGCCTTCGGGCCAGAAAATAAACATTCTATAGCTCCTGCTCTTTTGCTCAGTGGCTAAAATATGATACTTGTGATGGTCACATCTCTACTGCACTAGTAAATGTCAGAAAAACTCTTCACCTCAACCTCTGACTAGCCCAATGCATTTATCCTCTTATTGTTGATTCCAAAAACAAGAGTTAAGAGACCATGGATGAGGAAAGACACTGGTAATCCCCCGACTATCTCAGCTTATCTATGGTAACATAATAGTCTCAGAGGAGCAGTCAAGAGTCTTCCCAATTTGACACAAGTGCCTCTTCTTAAATCAATCTTCTCCCAATAGGAAAACAGACAGGAGTAACCTGCTTGGAGCAAATGTCCCAGAACTTGGAGGAAGAGCAGAAGCTCCATCTCCAGGGCTTAAACTATTCTAAGTTCCTTGACAAGACTTGGGAAGATAAGGTCATGCCTATGGGTGGAAATCTTCCTACAACATTCCCTATGACTAGCTACTGAGAAGCAAATGAGGCAAATGGAAAATGTCCACTATTGACTAAGTCAGCGATTCTCAACCTGTGGGTCACAACTCCTTTGGGGGTCGAACGACCCTTTCACAGGGGTCACCTAAGACCATCCTGCATATCAGATATTTACATTACGATTCATAACAGTAGCAAAATTACAGTTATGAAGTAGCAACGAAAATAATTTTATGGTTGGGGGTCACCACAACATGAGGAATTGTATTAAAGGGTCACGGCATTAGGAAGGTTGAGAACCACTGGACTAAGCAGAAGCAAGATCTGAGACTGGCTCCAGAGCTGACTTATTGGGTGGCCCAAGGGACTCATCAGTTGTTATTCCACAAAATGTGGGAGAACACAGATTCCAAAAAAAACTCTTGACAATGCAGAACACTTCTGGAGAGCTTTAAAATACGCTGAGAAAGAAAAGAGAAAATGCATTTATAAAGTCAAGCTCAAACTTTTATGAAGTTACAATTTAAAGCCTTTTGGGTGACATAGCACAAGACCCAAGAGAAACATGACTGGATGTTTGGTATTGTAAAAATCAAAAATAAAAGTTGTAAAACTAATGGACAGGCCAAGAAATAATGCCTTTTATTCCATCCAACACCTCTATTTGATTAACCTTTTCCAAACTGTAAAGATGTATAACAGAGGCTATACTTCCAAGTTTATATCAGAAGAAACTACAGTGGATATAGATTAACTTGCCACTTACCGATATGGTACAGTAGAAAAAAACAATGACATATATTCCAGAAAGAAGACCTGAAACCTAGCCTTGATTCTGAAACTTATTATAGTATTTGGCCTTGAAAGCAAGCAACAGTTATTGAATCTTAGTTTCATTACCCCCCAAAAGGAGGAAGATCCATGATTAATGTGGATCAACTAAATAAGGGGTATGAAAAGATCTCAATTCTGCAAAATACTGCAGAATGGCCTTGCTACTACTGGATACACAGGTTCTCCTGTTCTCACTGCAGTGTACTCTTTCTTTGCACTGTATCATGCTGCCAGCAGGATTAATTGATCCTTTTCCAGATTAGCTTTTAAACAGGAACAAACTATTCTGAAAGGTGAGATGCCATGTGTTACTAGATATTCCAAAAAAGCAACAAATCTTTAGGTGCCAGATAACATCAATTAGCAAATATCTCCCTTTCATCAAAGGATTATTTTCAGGCTACCATCCTTATTGCAGATCACTAAACAGCCCCTGTATCCACTGGTCCTGATCAGGTTATGGTTATGTTAAACACTCCGAAAAGGTAATTCACTAGGAAATCATCTACCCAGTGGAAAGATCACTTAGGGTGGCCTTGCTCTAAGAGTCCTAAAGCAGATTTCAATTTGATTCCTCAAATTACAGGATTAAGTCAAGAGACCTGCATTCTACTTGTGACTTTCCTATTGACTAACATTGTGACCCTGAGAAAAACCACTCCCTATGCCTTCAATCTATTACCATAATAACAGGATCATCTATGGCTCATTAGAATCATTTGAAAATCTCTTATAGATTGTTGAGCCTCACCTCAGTTATATTGGATTAGACTCTCCAGAGGAGGACCATATATATCTCATGTCTCTCTCACACAGCATAATTATGGATTATAAGTATCAAGTAAGCTCAGCCACACTCCTTCCCATCTTCTCAGAAGCCGCTAGCCCCTCTCACCTGTATTCCATGTTGCTGGCATTCTTACGAGTGGCAGTCAGTTCCACCCCATTCTTTGTCCAGTAGCTGTATGTAAGGATGTGAGAGCTGGAGGTGAGGTTACACTGCAGGGTGACAGGGAGAGCAGGGCTGTCTCGAATAATGAGACAACAGCCTGAAGACCAGTTGGCCTAGATGTGAAAAGAATGGGAGTATTACGGGTGCTTGTACTGGCAACAACCCATTTACACTTTTGAATATCACCATTTTATGACATAAGAACCACCAATTAATTCCCCTTCAAATAGAAACCCAGTCTCCACCTTACAATTCTAAAGATAAAGACAGTATCATTTATATAACTAATAAACTCCCTATGGAGTCACTAGGACCTTGAACAGAATAGCAATAACTAGGTAATACATATACGGGTTGTCCTACATGTAAATCTGATAAGCCCATGGCAAACCAACCATGGTATTAATTATGGGGCGGGGAGGCAGTGTAGATCCTAAAAGCATTTTCCCAATTTTGCTGAGGGAAAATTCTTAAGGAACCATTAGTTCTCTCCAGCCCATATTTATTTATTCCTAAAACAAAATTATTTTCAGAACTGTACTTTTAAAACACATCCCATTCTGAGATAATATAATTGTAACTAGAACACAGTATATGTTGGTATTATGGGCTCCTGGAATTTTAGAAGAAAGGCCCTTAGAGTTCACTGAATCCCACTCTTTAAGAGCTAGAAAGGTAAAATGACTGTGCAAGGCCATTATTACTGTTAGTGGCAAAGCCCGGCCTATTAAAACACATCTGGCTCAATTCTCTATCCCTGCCCCCCAACCCGAAACACCCTACATACCTTCCACCCAAAGCAAGTTATATACTTTATCCTCTGGTTCTATCCTGGGCTAAGACAACCAGGGATCACTAGTTTTAACATCTACAAAAATAACCTAAGTCAAATGTTATAGGACAATGACCAGAAAATTTTTAAGGCACACTATATCATTCCTGGAAGGTTCATCCTTAAAGCACTTGGAATTCGAACACTGTATTAAAATCAAGATGTTGTTGTTACTTATCTTTACTCTTTTCCCAGGCTTAGTTCTTTTTCTATTTTTGGTCAATCATTTTCAGGGTAAGTCTAAATTAGCCATCTTTTCCCATTCCACAATTAGGTATTTGCTTTTTTATTTTTTCCCCAATTCTTTTTCAGAAATCCTTGACTGACTTTCCATATCCCTGTACCTGGCTACATCCTGTCTACAACTTTGTAGCAGCTCCCTGACACTACTTTATGCAATGTAATGCTGAGGTTAATTCTAGAGGACAGCTCTCTCCCTACACTGGAACTAAGCTGTGCTCATCATGTGAGGAGAGAAAGTGAATAAAGAGGTCATGGGACACTTGAACATTGTAATGCCCAAGGACCACCTTATAATGTAACATTTCTGACTGTATAGGTCAGGTCTCAAAAAAATGTGATAAACAAAGCAAATCCTTAAGTTTGCTCAATTAAATTGGTTCTCACTATTTTCCAATTCTGGCAAAAGGATAGTGGTTATCTTCCAGTCAGCACTGGTCCTTATTGGTAACATCAAACAGGGCCTCTGTGTACAGATAATGGAGGCATAGCAGCCACTAACACAGAAGCAGATGCATGTAAACATGTTAGCGCAGTGGTGTCCCATGGTTTCCAAAACACACCGACAGTAGCCAAATCCCTGGGTCTTAAGTCGAGCAGAACGGTTACAAACCCTGCAATGGAAGGCGCACACACATCATCAACAAAAAGCATCATAACTCCAAGAAAAATCAAAACCAAGCAAAAACAAAAGAGAGAGAACCAATACTCCACAGAAATTAAAAAATATAAAGGTAACATTAAAACTCAAAACACACTTTTAAGTTTTTGCCTAATTTTTATTATCCAATATCATTTTTAGTCCCATTTGGGGCTCTCCTTCTGATTCTTCCTCTCAGACTATACTGAGAAAGGACAAACTCTGAGAATGAGGCCAAGAGCTTCCAGATGTTTAAGTACAAGGAAGCCAAAATAAATGCTACTCTTACCTGTGGTGATGCAAATGACCATTACAGCTCAGGGTTATTAAGAAGTTGATAAAAGCAACCTGATAGACTTTCTGCCAAGAATTCTTGGAAGACAAAGGAAAGCACTTTTCCCCTAAGTGTTAAAGATCCAGGAGAGAATCAGCTGGGAGCAAATAAATAATGTAAATAGGTTTAAATATGATTCTGCACATTAGAAAGGTAGTGAGGTGGGGTAAACTGTCTCCCATGACTGTTGTATATGGAAACCAGTGCTAGACCATCCTCTTTGGGCACAAAGCCACACCTGCATTCTGTATCAGGATGGAGGTGGGGCTTTTATTTCTGTGACCAAGCAATGCCTACAAAAGTCCAAGAGAAATGAACAATTATAACAAATTCAATTTTTTTTTACCTGCCACAAATTCCTATTTAGAAGCAGTAGGAGATCTTTACCTTAGCCATCATTCATATGTAGAACATGCAGTGGCCAGAGAGATATCCCAAAAACTAGGCACATTTCTCTTCCGGCCTTACATTACTCAAGGAGCTTTAGGGGAAAGTACTACCAGTAGGTCATTCTTAGGCAGAAGACTTCAACCTTCCCCAGGAGGCAAATGTCCTTGGGGATCATAAAACAATCTGATTAGAGTGGAATCCGGGTGCTTTAAAAAAAAAAAAAAGGAGGAGGAGGAGAAGCACCAGCAGCAGTCTGGCTCTCTAAAACAGTTAACTAGAGTTAAATGACTATAGGGAAGTCTGAGGAAATACCAAACTAGCCAGGGTTTCATTCAACCTCATGCAGACACCCCTAAACTTAGGAAGCTTACTTGCAAGTAAACTGGGGGAATGTTATGTACTCTCAAGACTGGCAGTCCTCTTCTTCTATCCCCAAGGCATAACCTTTTAACTGGGAGTCTATTAGAGTCAGGCTCCTGGCAATATAAATAGCAAATGCCAGTCCATGCCTATAAACTTCTGCAGATCTTTGTGGCCATTTGGGTAATTCTACTGTTTTGAGGAAAGGAGCAAGGGGGCAGGAGAAGGAGGCGTGCAAGGGAAAAAATGTTAAATAAAAAATATTACTGGGTTAATGTTCCCCATTTTCACATAGACAAGGTTTTCTTTTCCCCTTTCCAGAAGCAGTTTCTCTGATTCAACAGTGCCAACTGCAGTCGCCTCTCCTCTCTCTCCTCAAGGCCTCTTTTCTTCATAGGCATCTTCTTAATTACTATAAAGGATGACTAACTTGCTATTTTATTTTTACTCTCTCTAAATCAATCAGTTCTTTAAGCCAGAACTGGTTATAGGTCTCTTACTACTGAATCCTTGAAGAGAAGGTGAAAAAAACACAGAGGATCTTTTCATTAAATAGAAAATGTTCTCTCAATTATAATCAGGTCAGATGTAGAGCTAGAAGTCTTCCTGGTTGAGAGTACTGGCTCTGTAGTAGCTTCTCCCTTCCTCTCCTTCCCACCACACAAGTAGCAAGACACTTTTCAGAAACAGAGATGGCCCCAAAAGCTCCTGTGTCTAATGTCTTACTTGTACTTGCTACAACAGATGCAGGGGATGATTCTGAGGCAGCAGCTCAGCTTACCCTCATCACTCAGAGGAACAGGGTTGGATTCTAGTTTCCTTTTCTTTTTCAAGACACAATGAAAGGCTAGTGTGATTGTCTTCCAAACTATTTCTGGGTAGCCAGCCTCTGAGATGAGGAGCACAGTGCCAACAATCAGTCATCAGAGTCAACATGTTTGTGAATAGGGATCAGATGCATCTGTGACTTCAAAACAGCGTGATGGGGTTTTAATTAAATACCTTGCAGCTTAGAGTCACCTGACTCCATAGCAAGACATATGGAGGAAATCTTAGGCTGCTGCTTTTAAGAGAACAGGGGACTGGATGGGCAGGACCAGTGAGGAGCATACTGCTATAATGGAAGACTGTTATCAAAGAAGTGCATGCCACTGTTTTAGAAAAGAAAAAGAACTGGAACTACGGAAATATCCAAACTTACATGCCATCCAACAACCAAAACATACCACCGACACCGCACCAATAGCGACATTCCCATCACAGAACAAAATGACACCAAGTCACAGTGAGGGGAAAGGCTGGGCAGACATAAATTGAAAACTATAGAGGTGAAGGCAGCTATCCAGAGAGCTTCAAACAAATGAATAGAAGAAATAAAAAGTAGTTAGATTGTAGAGAGAAACAAAAACAGAAAGACACCAGAGAATAAATCAGCAAAAGGATAGCAGGAAACCTACTATAAAATTAAAGGGGAAGAAAAGAAACAATTCAACACTATGCTGGTTTGACTGCCTGGTTTTGTGAGTTTTATGTGGGGTTTTTTGTTTGTTTTTCAGTCTCCCCAGTACTCCCTCCTCCCCACCTCTTCCCAATGCAGATGATTTTGGACAGTCATAATTTCCCCAAGTTCTTTGTTCCTGAGGAGAAAGACACAGAGAAGGGGTGGGGAATACGGGAGGTAGAAAGGACAGTAAAGGGGAAAAAATGTTGCCACAGATGTTTTCATACACTACAATTAGTAGGATTATGGGTCTGAAAAAAACGAAGACAAGGGGTGGGGTGAGTGATCATACTGGGGAAGAGGGAAAGGAAGCAGAAGGGAAGGATCATTGGGCCACCTCTAATGACTACAGTACTACTACTGTAGGGTGCTGAACTCACTCTGAAGGACGCTTATGGTGGCCTGGGCTCGAATCCATGTTATGGAGGGGTTTTGCCTCAAGTCATTCCTCTTGGGGTCGTTGCTGGCCCTGCACTCGTAAGTCCCAGAGTCCTCCAAGGTGAGCCGGGTTATTCTCAGCACACTCACGCCGTTTGACCCGTAGGCGGTGTTTACGGTGACACGGCGCTTCCGTGCACCGTCCCACAGCTGTCTGAAAGACTCTGCTCGGTTGACTTCTGCGTACCACCACTGGATCTCTGGCGTGGGGCTCCCGACCACATCACAGTACAGCTCAAAGGCGTCCCCAGTGAGCTTAGTTTCTGACATCGGCGACTTGACAAACCCAGCTAGAGGGAGGGGGAGCCGGAATGCAGTGACAGGCCAATCAGAAAAAAAAAGAATCAACAGGTGTTAATAGTAATTTAAAGAAAAGAAAAAAGCAAATGAGTTGCAAAGAACACAAAAGGATTAATTTTTAAACTCTAAAGAAACAGTAAACAGCATTTCATACAAGCTTTTAGAAGAAGAACCACCCTGGGAAGTTTATGAAGCAAAGGCAGGCTAATTACAAGCTGGGGCAGCCCAGGTGCTGGCCAGGCAAAAGCAAGCCCACTGGAAAGCATTTTAGCAATGGGCCCAGCTGGTAGAAATGGGAAAGCCTCAGGTGTCAGGAAGGAGTCTTTCCTTAGAGCACAAACCATAACCTGTTCAAACTCAAGTGATGAAAGATAACCAGAAGTTGCAGTAGGTGTATTTACGAAGTCAGGATCTCTCTTTTGGATGAACACATTGTTAAAAATACAATGTCTTTTGTGGGCCTCGACAAGAAGTTATTAACTAACCTATGAACACCTCTTGGGAGTCAGAATTTAAATTTCAACTGAAAGGGTAACAAATTTCTCTCTCATACAAGATTCTATCCTGAATTCAGATTAGATTTTCCCCACATCATATTCTTCCCTGGGCCTATGGCAAACAAACAACCTAGTTATCTGTGATTAGGCAGCCTCTACTTGACTGAAGACCCTCAGGCATAGGAGATCAAGACCATCTTCAGAGTGAGAATTACTATGGGGGATCAGCTCAGGAGTGGAACCAATAATAAAAGCAACCCAACTTACTGCCAATGAATGCAGGGATGGACTATGCCCTCCATAATCCCGTAAGTCCATACAACTAGAAAATTATCCTGAAAAGTTAGTCTTAAAAATACCCATGATACTTGGCAGGCTCTCTCTACATAGTTTAGTTGCCGGGGTCAAAGGGGCCAGCTCAAAAAGAATGAAAGATGTATAATGATGAATTAAATTAAACTCTATGGTGAAGGCTAAGCCTCAACAATGTTGCCAGGCACTGCCCAGAAACTAAAGTTGATGCCTACTTTTACTTGTCCAAAATTTACTTGTCATAAGACAAGGTGGCAATGGCAGAGAGAATTTTTAAAAATCCAAGTTTATTTGAAGAACTTGAAGTGGGGTCCACAGAAAACCAAATCACAGTGCAAGCATACTCTCAGCTACTTACTCCACCAAGGGTTCATTCAGCTAAAACCTAACAGTTTACAAAGTGTTTCCACACATATCACATCTCATTTCATTCACACAATTTCACAAAGTTCATGGGGCAGGTGCAGAGAAAGGTTCATGACTTGCCCAAGATCACTTAAGGCAGCAAATCCTGACTAAAGCTGGGATCAGAACATAGGTCTTCATCTATTCATCTACAGTTCTTTCCAATAAACCTTACTGCCTATAAACAAGCCATGTAGGGGATTCCTTGGCAGTTTCAAATATCATGAAAACATCTATTCCTCCTTCTAGCAGTAAAGGAGGGGAAACAACCTCTCTATATAATACAGGCATATCTCAGAGATACTGTGGGTTGGTTCCAGACCACTGCAATAAAGCTAATCATAATCTTCTTGCTGGTGCAGGGAGCATGTCTTGCCTTCAATTTGTAAAACAAACAAAAAAACATACCCACAACATCTGTGAAAAACAATAAAATGAGGTGTGCCTATACTGTGAGATCACAGTTAGAAAGGGAAAGTTATTAGCAACCATCTACTTTATTATCCATCCAAAATTAGCACCCAATCAGGAGAACCAGCTAGCAACAGCAGGAGGAAGCAGGCAGCTCAGAGCCTGACTCACTGTCCTGCCTTTCATTTCCAAGGGTTTTCAAACAAATATGTGCCCTCAACATGAGCACACTGCCTAAAGTTGGAAGGCCAGCAGAAGCATCTGTTTGATCTTTGAGTCAAAAGTCATCTAATATTTTAGGAAAGCCTACATTTTAGATAAACAACCTCCCGCCCCTTTCCTACCATCATCTCCACCCACTATAATACATAACTGGGCTCAGATCTCAAACAGGTTTGACAAAGTTCTAACATCAGTGCATTCTGTTCAACAATGAGAAAGAAGGAAATTGAATGGTGGCCACTGGCTTTGGAGGAGGGAGGGATTTAGAAGCTGGGGGTGGAGGAGGAGGATAGGGAGAGTATAAAAATTGGAGGCAGTAAAATCAGGAAAAGCATAATGTAAAATTGCAAAGCTGGGGATGGGCAATGGGAGGCAAAGATGACAGATGGGGCTAGCAGCCAGAGAAAGAAGGAGCTCTCTGGCAGGAAAAACTGGATGTGTAGATATGTAGCAGAGGGTGAGAAGAAAAAGGAAACACAGAAGAGCAAGTTTAGTCCAATTCCAAGAAAACTGCTTTCACTTATGCCCTAAGGGAGCAAAAAACCTACCCTCACTCCATAGAGGGACCATCAGTGTTTTCTACAGCTGAAATTCTCATTTACATCCAGGGCAATCATTGAACAGGTCATAGGACAAACTTCTCTCCCTCTCTCAGCTAACTACTGCCAAACCAGGCCTTTAAATCTAGCCTGCTTTTACTTTTAAACAGCTGATCCCCCTTCAAGCCCCTCTTTACTACTAATTCCCTGTGGGTAACTCATGCTGTTCTCTCCTTTATGCCTCATAATAAAGAGGAAATGACAGCCAAGGACACAAGACCATTTCTCTATTTCTTTCGCGCGCGATCTCTCTCTCATCATGTACCTCAAAAAGAAGATTTAGTAAGACAAACTGATACTGTGGTTATAGGCACAGTATTTCAAGTCTGTCTAAATAACTCTTAACTGCTAAGAGGCAGTATACACAAGTTACTTATACAGTCTGCCTACTCTTACTGTTCATTTAAGAAATGAAATTCCTTGCACCAGAGGCAGCTCATAAGTCATTATATGCATTCATTCCATGGGTACCCAACCAAGGGTAAGGCAGGCCTGAGGCTCTGGGAGTGGACAGAAATGGGGTAACCTCATTCTCTGCAGCAGGAAGGAGGTATATAGGTCTGATCTCATGGATTAGTCTAAACTATATTTAGAGATGTCAGTATTTACAAAGAATTTTCCAAATTCAAATCTTTTCCTTTCACATCTACCTCTATCAGGCAGACATAACAAGGGCTTGGAAATTAAGACTGTCCCCATCACTAGCTTCTAAACCAGGGCCCATCCTTTATTCTGAAATTATACCATGCAAATAGCTAAAGGAATCTACTTAGCATATTTAAGCCAGCATTCTGCTTTGGAGAAATGGGAAAATCTAGTTCAAAAGAGGCCCTGTTCCTAATTTTATGTTTTTAGGCAAGTGACCTAATCTCTCTGAGCTTCTTGCTAATCTGTAGAACAGAGCCAATAACAGTAGCAATGTCACAGTTATTGTGAGAATTATACTAAATAACACAGCATAAGAAAGTGCCTGGTACATGGTAAGCACTCAATGCATTACTATTATTATTCGTCTCTACAGAAATAATGCTTAACAGATGATGTGCAGTAGCCTTCAGGACTACTGTGTTGCCTTTTTCTTCTCACCCTCTGCTACAAAAAAATTAACCTGAGAATCAGAATGGAAATATTAATTGCAGAAGGCAATGAAAAAAATTCTTCATTCCTTTTTATCCTTAGAGCAACCTAGAATGGGGAGAGTGATAACAGCAGTATGGAGTCAAAGAATTAATGAATGTTATTAGAGTTATAAGCCATTAAATCTGAGAGATTATGAACAAGATGGAAAGCCCATGAGTAATGAAAATAAAAAGAGACAGTACAAGATTCTCCTTAAAAAAAAAAAAAAGGAAAGAATAAACCTACCAATTACAAAGCAAGCTGCTTAGCAATGATATAGGAGAAGATGCTGAATACTAGGCAGGTCAAACTGTAAATTTACAAAATGTAAGGTAAAATAGTAATTATAGGATTTTGGATAATGTCAGATTAGTTTAATTTCAGTCTAAGAAATAATGTCAGTTTTTGAGTCACATCTCCACAATTTAAATTCTCTTTATTTTGAGGAGTTCCTTCAAATAGGAATGATGCTACCTACTTACAGGGTATAGCTGTGAAAGTCATATAATATATGTGCAAGAGTTCTGTAAACTGTAAAGCTCTATGCAATTTACAGTTTACAGAACTCTTGCACATATATGCTATGCAAATGTTAAATTACTTTAGCACAAGTAAGGAGGATAAGCATTTGATATGGCTGATCATCCACAAGGATTTTCATTCAGTCCTGTTGTCAATTCCTATTGCCAGGCTTAAAAAAGATAGATAGATAGATAGATGATAGATAGATAGATAGACAGACAGACAGATAGATAGATGTGGCTCAATTGGTTAGAGTGTCATCTTTTACCAAAAGATAGCGGGTTCAATCCCTGCTCAGGGCACATACCCAGGTTCGGATTTGATCCCTGGTCAGGGAGTGTGCAGAAGGCAACCAATCGATGTTTCTCTCTCACATTGCTGTTTCTGGTTCTTCTCTCCTCTCTCTCTCTCCCTCTCTCTCTCTCTCTCTCTCTCTCTCTCTCTCCCTATCTCTATCCCTATCCCTATCCCTATCCCTATCCCTCTCTAAAATTAATTAAAAAAAATTTTTTTTAAGTTGTAAGAATGACAAAAAGCAATGGGCTTCTCTCATACCAGAAAATACACAAAAACAAAATTTTACATATAATACAGGGGTGTCCCAGGCCCCCAGGTTACACACCCTGAGTCTCAAATGTACTGCTTGCTATTGGATAAGTGGATAAGGGTCTCTATTAAGCTGAGAGCTCATCTTATAGGGAAATGAGTCATGGTTTACAACATCTGGGTTGGATTCTTCAACTTCTTCAACCAGTCTCATCTGAAAAATTGTTCCTATTTCTTCATAAGATCATATAGTGAGGTTCACACAGAAAAAAAAATGTAGCCTACATACTTATAAATGTAATAATAAAATGGCCTTTTATGCAAGCATTGTACTCTATAATTTAAAGGACCAATCCTGGGTGTTCTGTTGAGGTACCTCAAAGGCAGTGTGGGAGAAAGTGGGGGATAGAGAGGGGAAACTAGGGCTCAGAGACTCACCCTTAAGAAAGGGGGGAGTTGTCTAACTATGCTTTTTTTCTGAATTTTTCCAATTTTCCAAAAGAAAAATGCATTGAAAACCACTAACCTAAAGAATTTCAACATGTTTCAAATAGAAAACGACAATAAATAAGGTAAGGTTGCCAGGAATAATTTAAAAAATCAGAAATAATTCTGGTTAAAAACAAAATCTTATAAAAGTCAAAATAGAATTTGACACCAGATCTAAGAAATAGAAGGGACTGGAAATTTTTAATAGCAAAAAGAATGATCAGCTCAGAAATGTGACCCCTCTTTCATTTCTCTTCATGCATGTCTAACATGTTCCTATCTATGACCCTGTATACTGAGCTCTGCTTATATGTTATTTATCAGAAAATTCTAGCCACTTAGTCTACTCTTTTATAATACTGAGGCAAATAGCTTCATTATCAAAGATATTCATTTGAAACTAAAACATTTCTTCCTCACCCCAGGAGGAAAGAGGCATTATAATTTAACCATGAATAAAGACAGTGAGGTTAAACACAAAAGATCAAGTCCCATTTTGACTGTGACATCAAACTGACCATAATCTTCGTTTTTAAAAACAGGATGCATGCAATGGAGAAAATGCAGAAACCACAAATTGCTATCAAGCCAGTATTTTTAGGAAACTTTAGAAAATCTATTTCCTAACTCCACAAATAGTATTCAAGTTGCTGGTACACAAAGGACAAAAGCTAGTTTTGCCAGCCATTAAAAACCTAGTATGTCTCATCCAAAGGAAATAAACAAATGCATACAAATCAGCTGTCTCTCAAAGAATCTTCTATATATATAAAACCCTAATATGCAAATAAACTGAACAGCGGAACAACCAAACAACTGGTCGCTATCACATGTGCTGACCATCAGGGCGCGTGCGCGCGGAACATGGCAGATGTCGGCAGCAGGGCGCGGAACATGGTGGGCATTGGCCGCAGCAGGATGGTGGAGCAGGTGAGCAGGGGCGCCAGACCAAGGCAGGGCGCCAGTGGCTGTCACCGGGGCGAGCCTCTGGCAGTTATTGAAAATTCTTTGCTCCCACACGCCACGGTCCCGCTGGGTACTTGCACCTGCTTCCAGCACCGGCCCCACTCACTCGGCACTGTCAGTGGATGGGAGCGGCGGCTGCAGGCCCTGATTGCCCCTCAGGGCTTCTCCACCTCCCTCTGCTCCTGAGGGGTGATCAGGGCCGGCAGATGCCACTTGCACCCACTGCCAGCACCAGCCCCACTCGCACTGGCAGCCGGCACCAGAGCCGCCGTCAGTGAGTGCAAGCGGCAGCTGCCGGTCCCGATTGCCTCTGAGGGCTTCTCCACCTCCCTCTGCTCCTGAGGGGCA
The DNA here is from genome assembly GCF_000327345.1 of Myotis davidii. Taxonomy (NCBI): domain Eukaryota; kingdom Metazoa; phylum Chordata; class Mammalia; order Chiroptera; family Vespertilionidae; genus Myotis; species Myotis davidii. Next base: position 76,411 of record NW_006287066.1, on the reverse strand, counting down.
ATCAGGGCAGCAGCCACTGCTCTCACCCGCTGATGGCGCCGGCCCCGCTTGCACCCACTACTGGCACCAGCCCCAATTGCTCTGTGCCATCAGCAGGTGTGAGCAGGGCCGGCACCGTCAGTGGGTGCAGTGGCGGCAGGAGCGGGGCTGCCAACAGACAGGGGATTGGAGGCCGCGGTGGGAGGGGCCAGGCAAGGGCGCAGAGGTGGGCCGAGACCCCCCTGTGCCCACCACAGCCTTACAGCCCACAGTTCCTTTCAAGGTGCATGAATTTGTGCACTGGGCCCCTAGTTCTATATAATAAAAGCCTAATATGCTAAGTGTCCAGTCATCCGTTCAACTAATCAGAGCATAATATGCTAATGATATGCTAAGGCCACTCAACCGCTCACTATGACGTGCACTGATCACCAGGGGGCAGACAGTTGACCAGTCGACCAGTTGCTATGATGTGCACTGACCACCAAGGGGTAGATGCTCCAACCGGTAGGTTAGCTTGTTGCTGGGGTCCGGCGATCAGGACTGAGCAAGACGAGCTGGACACACCCTGGAGCCTTCCCACAGTCCTTCCCTGGCTAGCCAACCTCCCATGTCCCTCCCCAGCCCCAATTATGCCCTCTTGCAATCCGGAACTCCTTAGGGCAGCAGTTCTCAACCTGTGGGTGGCGACCCCTTTGGGTCACCTAAGACCATCGGAAAACACATATATAATTACATACTGTTTTGTGATTAATCACTATGCTTTAATTATGTTCAATTTGTAACAATGAAAATACATCCTGCATATCAGATATTTACATTACGATCATAACAGTAGCAAAATTACAGTTATGAAGTAGCAACGAAAATAATTTTATGGTTGGGGTCACCACAACATGAGGAACTGTATTAATGGGTTGCGGCATTAGGAAGGATATCGGAGAGCCAGTTTCAGCCCAATCCCGCAGGCCAGGCTGAGGGACCCCACTGGTGCATGAATTCGTGCACTAGGCCTGTAGTGTTCTTAATGAAAGGTTTGGTTTCAAACAGTTAAACCCTTAAGCATATTTAAGCAAATGCTCATAAAAGCTCTCTTGCCCCAAGAGACTATCAAAAATAGCTATGAGCCAATCTAGAAGTACACCCAAATGGAACTCTGAAGTCAGAAACTATTTGGGGGTTGGCAGGGAACAGTTACGGAGCATTTTAAGAGTATGCCTCAGTTGACCTTCCTATTAGGATTTACTAAAGGCAAAATGAAAACAATATGCTAGATAGGTTGGATACTCCAGGTAAATAAACCATTCTCAAAACCATGGGTAATTACTAACCAAAAGCTTATCTCCACTAATTACTTTTTCTGTGAAATTCACTTGTCTATAGATTCACACAAGCTTTGATAACACAAGCTCATTTTCTGTCCCTGACAACATACCAACATTCAGGATTTAAATACAATTCAGCTCATTCTTTCACAGAATACTACAATTCAGCTCATTCTTTCATCCTCATACAATCCCATGAGAATGACAATGAACACACTCATTCAAGCTAATAGTCTGGATATAATCTAGAAGATATTTTAACTGAAAGAGATAGGAAGCCCCCTCCCAACCTTCTTTTAAATAGCCATTCCCAGAAACCACAAAAGTCAAATACTTTGCACATAAGGAAATTCAATCTTTGAATCACATCCCAAGATGTTAGGTAATATAGTCCTGGTGATCCCAGCTAAGGAATTATTTCCAAAACATAAACAGTTTATAGTTGAAACCACACTGGAAGCTCTCTTATTATATATCAAAGGCAAAACTCTCCTCAGATGGCAGAATTCTAGAGTAACAATCCTTTAACTTTATCATGCACCAGAATCCTCTGTTAAAACACAGACTGCTGGGCCCCATCCTCAAGTTGCTTAGAGATTCTGATTCAATAGACTGAAGTTGGGCCTAGAAATATGCATTTCTAACAAGTTCTCAAGTAATGCTGGTGTTGCTGGTCCACACTTTGACAATTAATGTTAGTGTGAAATAGTTGGCTTTTTCAGCTTTATCAAATAGAAGAAATATAAAGGCATAGGAGCCAAACAGATGTTTCTGAAATCACGTAACGACTCTCCTAGCAGCTGAATCTTTGTTCATAACCAAAAGAGAGAATGTGGAATAATTGTAGCTAAAAAACTGTGTCACTCTCTATGACTTCATAATTACAACTTTTATCTTGTATTTGTTCAACTTATCAATCTACAAACTCAGAGTATTCTTTCAATTAAATTTACCATTTATTTAGGGCCTATACCAGGGGTGGGCAAACTTTTTGACTCGAGGGCCACAATGGGTTCTTAAACTGGACCGGAGGGCTGGAACAAAAGCATGGATGGAGTGTTTGTGTGAACTAATATAAATTCAAAGTAAACATCATTACATAAAAGGGTACCGTCTTTTTTTTTTTAGTTTTATTCATTTCAAACGGGCTATCCGGCCCGCGGGCCGTAGTTTGCTCACGGCTGGCCTATACTGTGCAAAGGGATAATAAAAATAAACTTGCTCCTAAAGAGAGCTCAATCTTGCAAGACATGAGACAGAAAAATAATCAAAATACAATTTATAATGGCCACTTCTTGACGGGTGTATAAAAAAAAACAGGGACATATAAGAAATAGCACCTGTAAGTGTTCATGCTATTTAGAAATTTAAGATAGCCAATATCCTCAAGACCTCTTCATTTAGGAAAAATGACAAACAAGAACCCTGCAGGCTAAGCACCTTGGGATTCTCTCTATAAGTGGTATGACTAGTGGCATTATGAAGGATCAAAAGTAAAAACAAAAAAAAAGTTAGGAAACTCCTTCAATAATCCAAATGGGAAACGAACTAACTAAGAGTAGCTGTAGAAATGGTGAGAAGGCAATGGACGTGACAAATGTTTACAAGAAGAGAATCAGCTAAAATTATTGATCATTGACTGGAGTGATACTGTAAATGGAATAAAGGAAAACAGGCTGAGACTTGGCTTTGGAGGTGCTCCAGAGAGAGATAGAGGCTGGAAATATGCACTAGGGCAGGGGTGGGCAACCTTTTTGTGAGTGCATGCCAAAACCAGCAAAATCTCTGACTCAAAATTCTTCTGCGTGCCAACCCTAATTTTTTGAGAACATGTTACGCCTACTTGATATCTCTTAAAGTGTATGTATGTGAAGAACCTTGAAGAAATAATAAAATTCATTCGAGCAACAAAAATACAGTATATGATGATGAAAAATGCATTTATTTTTTAATGTATACATGTACACTGATAGTCCAACAGAAAACTTTATGACTCCATTTGATATTATCAGTGGGACTTTTGCTGTTGCATCACTGATGACAGAGATTTTACATCAGGTCTATATTTCGTGACCTTCAGAGATAAGCACGAGCTACTACTTTCATCCGTCAGGCTACTCCTATTATGAGCCTTAACAAAATTCATCACTGAGAACAAAGATTCACAAGCGTATGTGCATGA
>NW_006287066.1:64220-72807 GCF_000327345.1 Myotis davidii | reverse complement strand
AAGCTACTACTTTCATCTGTCAGGCTACTCCTATTACGAGACTTAAGAAAATTCATCACTGAGATCAAAGATTCACAAGCATATGTGGATTGAAACCAAAACACTGGTCGGATCTAGGAAGGCAGGTAGAGTTAAGGCAGAGGCATAGAAATTGCTCTTCCCCTCTGTCATCAATCCATGTCTATGGTCTTTAAGATAACTTGCTATGTAAAATTATTTATTTATCGAAGATGCACCTACACTGAATTTATCTGAAAAATAAAAAAGTTGATATTAAGAAAAAAAATTGTAAATGGAAGATTATAAGAGAGGGTTTCGCGTGCCAGCAAAAGTTACTGGCGTGCCATGTTTGGCACACGTCCCAGGGGTTGCCCACCCCTGCACTAGGGAATTATCAGCTTAGGTGGAAGTTGAAGCCATGGGAGATGAGATCATTCAGGGAGGATGAAAAAGGAACTGAGAATGGAACCTTCTCCATAATTATACTTCTTTTCAAATAATTCACCACTGAATGCACTGTACTTTTTACTAGGGTAAAATATACCAAAATAGAAATTAATTCCCTTCCAATACCTGGCAACAATGTCAGGTAAATAATTTATTATTTTCCTTCAGAAGATTTAAAAGAGGATTTTCTCATGTTCTCGCTGTCAAAAGACTCAGATATGAGGCCTAGTACTTATGCCAGAAGCTCCCAAAGCAGCATTAGACTTTACTTAAGTAGAATATGTAATGCTACTAGCCTTTACAAAGAATCTTTAACCTTTCATAAAAAGAGCACCCATTTGGTTCCAAAGAATATCTTGAAAAATGTCTTTTTTTGGGAAACATACCAATACCAATAAAATTTTCTCAACTTTTAAAAAGAAAATTTGTGGAATCTCAGCCTAAGCCCCAAGGCTAAACCACTCTCACCTGCACTCAACAGTAGAGAATTGAAAAGAAAAAAAGAAAAGGCACAAGCCACAGACAACAGGATTCTAGAAAAAAAATCCACAGGAATAATAGTAAGTAGCTCCTATTTTGGACTGTGATAAAAGTTCATAAAGTACTGCTACATTTATGTTCTTTTTTCTACCTTTCTGATCCTCATTAATATATCTGTAAAGAATAACTACATGTAGTTTTATGAAAAATAAGGGCAGCAACACATAGGCAAGTGACCAAGAGATTTTCCACTTCAACAATGTCATGGAATGGAAAATCCCCCCTCCCTCCTGTGCCCCAGCCCCCAACAGACACTGGTTTCTCAATTTAAAAAGTTGAGCATACTCAATAGAACTATACTGAGTCTTATTCTTTATTTATGGACCATATTGAGAATATGTTGAAACTGCAAAATTTCTCACTACTTTAAGTCACAATGGTGAAAAAATTATTTATATGATGAGAGCAAACAAGTTCAAGGAATATTTGGTATTACACACTGTTCACAGAGATCTGTATTTCTCCCCAAATTCTGAACAATTTATACTGGTTCATTCCAGGAATTTCATGTGTATCCCCCAAATGTGAAATAACATGAAGAAAGTTTTATATTTAACCAGGAGGAAGTGGGAAAAAAGGAAGTCACAGGCAAATCATTCTTAAAGCAACAAAGCAATTTTACCTACCACTCCAACCCCCTTACCTCCTCTTAACTGCTAATTCAATATACAATGTGCTGCTAAAAGAATTAAGATACTACTTATGGAATTTATTAAGAATATCTAGCCCTAACTGGTTTGGCTCAGTGGCTAGAGCATCAGCCTGCGGACTGAAGGGTCCCAGGTTCGATTCCAATCAAGGGTACATGCCTGGGTTGCAGGCTTGATCCCCAGTAGGGGACATGCAGGAAGCAGCCAATCAATGATTCTCTCTCATCATTGATGTTCTACCTCTCTGCAGGAGGCAGCCTATCAGCGATTCTCTCTCATCATTGATGTTTCTATCTCTCTCTCTCTCTTCCTTTCTCTCTGAAATCAATAAAAGTATATATTTTTTAAAAAAAGAATATCTAGAAAGAAACTCTCAAGAGTAGGGGAAATGTGGAAACTCTGTACTTTCTGCTCTAAAACTGTCCTACAAAATAAAGTCTATTAAAAAATTAAATATACTAACTGAAAAATACTTATAATCATGCAGTGATATTTATTTACCCTTGGGGTGAAGTAGTATCCAATTGTAGGTTAAAAAAAAAATTAATGATACATAAATACAAAACCTTTAAACAAAGAGAATTCAGTTTTGCCCAGACAAGCCAGGTTATGTCCACCTAACCTTGTATTTTTGATGCACAGAAAACAAAGGATTCTTTCCTAGTCTACAAATTATCTTAAGCCCTGAAACCAGACTTCCCCTAGGCTATCTTTATCAATGCCCTCTTAACTACATTAAACAGAAAGCTCTCAGCTTACAGAAAACAATCTTATCCAATATAGGAAGAAATTTCATAAGCTTTCATCACATTAAGTACCTAAGAGTAGATATAACCACATAATTTATCATCTAAACCAGGAAACTTTTAAGAGTGAAAGGGATGCACCGAAACCGGTTTGGCTCAGTGGATAGAGCATCGGCCTGCGGACTGAAAGGTCTCAGGTTCGATTCCGGTCAAGGGCATGTACCTGGGTTGTGGGCACATCCCCAGTAGATGTGCAGGAGGCAGCTGATCGATGTTTCTCTCTCATCGATGTTTCTAACTCTCTATCTCTCTCCCTTCCTCTCTCTGTAAAAAATCAATAAAATATATTTTTAAAAAATAAGTGAAAGGGATGCTATGAATTTTGATGGAGCAAAAACCACAAACTGAAAATTATGGCTACCTCAGTTATGGGGAACCTGGAGGTTATGTTGTATAAGATCAGGAAATTAGAGTGGAGCTATCCCAGAATAAAACTTCCAATTCTATATAGAGTGGGGCCTTGACTTACAAGTGTCCCGACTAACAAGTTTTTTGAGATACCAGCCGTCTCTCCGCCGATTTTTTGCATTGAATTGATAGAGTAATTTGAGTTAACGAGCTCGGTCTTGGAACGAATTAAACTCGTAAGTCAAGGCCCCGCTGTGCAGTATATTTGTGATTTACAAACTTTTTCCAATAACTCAGAGTAATAATGTGCCAGTCTAGAACCCCTTTGATTGCTTAAATACCTGTTTCAGATTTAAACGTATCTAGTCCTACAAAGTACCTCCAAATTCCTGGGTATTTATTTTCTCTATCAAACCTAAAAATCCTCAACCCTAATCTCCTACATTCAATATTATCTGGTAGTTATACCATCACTGCCTTAGATAATGTCCCTATTAACCTGAATCTCTTTTGCCTTACTATAAGGTATGCAGTATACAAACAAGCCCTACTTTCTTCATTTCAAATGAAAGTATACAAAGGTCACCCTAGCTGGTTTTGCTCAGTGGATAGAGTGTCGGCCTTAGGATTGAAGGATCCCGGGTAAGATTCCAGTCAAGGGCACATGCCCAGGTTGCGGGCTTGATCCTCAGTAGGTGTGCAGGAGGCAGGAGAGATCAATGATTCTCTCTCATCATTGATGTTCCTCTCTCTCCCTCTCCTTTCCTCTCTGAAATCAACCCTATATAATAAAAGGCTAATATGCAAATCAACTGAACAGCAGAACAACTGGTCACTATGACACACACTGACCACCAAGGGGCAGACGCTCAACACAGGAGCTGCCCCCCTGGTGGTCATTGAGGAGCGCTGCTCAGCCAGAAGCCAGGCTCACAACTGGCGAGCACAGTGGTGTTGGCAGGAACCTCTCCCACCTCCGCAGCAGTGCTAAGGATGTCTGACTGACGGTTTAGGCCCGCATCAGTCGGACATCCCCCAAGGGCTCCTGGACTGCGAGAGGGCGCAGGCCGGGCTGAAGGACCCTCCCCCCCACCCCAAGTGCATGAACTTCATGCACCAGGCCTCTAGTAAAAATATTTTTTTAAAAGGAAATATACAAAGGTCAATGAATCTTCATACCTACAAAAGGTAGTTTTCTACCTAGTAGTGTGAGAGTATTATATACCCAGTAAAACTATAAACTCAGAGACAGAACAGGCCAACATTGTGTAGGCTAGCTGATTCTCTAGAATGCATTATCAGGTACTCTCTGATAGTGTTTCAGAAATAAACACCGAAATTCATGGTAATAAAAGGCTAGACATACTAATCTAAATTGTGACTTTAAAAAAGGTATATTAATGTATAAAAATTGTTCCATCTAATAACATGTTCTAACAGCATTTATAACAAATATTATAGGCCCGGTGCATGAGAATTCATGCACTGAAGAGGGGGTCCCTCAGCCTGGCCTGCCCCCTCTCACAGTCCGGGAGCCCTCAGGGGCAGGAGGCGACACGGTGATCAAGGGAAGGCGATGCCCCATCACACCTCTGCTGCTGCCACTGCCAGCAGCGCAAGCCTTAGCTGGCCCTGGTTACCTGAGCCTCGGGCGGCCCTGGGCAGCTGGGCAGCTGCATCCGAGGCTTGCCTGGCCCCTGGGGCCGGCCGGGGAGCTGCCATCTTTGAGGGCATGGCAGTCAATTAGCATATTCCCTCCTTATTGGCTGTGGACATCGCCATCTTTGAGGGCATGACAGTCAATTAACATATTCCCTCCTTATTGGCAGTGGGAGCCACCATCTTTGCGACGGTGTGAGGGTCAATTAGCATATTCCTTTTTATTAGATAGAATAATGACATGTTAAAATCTGAACCTTCAGTTCTCTAATATGTATAATCAGAGATTGAAATCAAGTTCTAAGGTCCTTCAGCTCCAATATTCTGTAAATCTACATGTTATGAATGGTCAATTAAGATGCAGTATTTTATTAATTCATAAAGCTGCATAAGAGTATAGTAAATAGGAACATGGGCCTCTTCCCATGCTCTAACTCCCCCTCCCACACTGTGGAATAATAGTGAAGACCATCTGTAAGCAGACCGTGAGACCTTGGAAACTTGGCCAGCAACTCAGTCTAAGAAAAGTCAAAGAGAAACAGCCTTTAGATGTCAGCCTGGATTATAAACAGCTAGTGTTTTGATCTCATACAGCTTGCACAGGGGCCTGTCACCCTCCCCCTGGCGTGCCCTGTTTTCCTGTGTGCTATACTCTACAAAACCTTGTTCTGGGAAAATCTGGGTGGCAGCAAAACTATAGCACTGGCCAGCTGCCCCTGGTGTGGCACATCCAAAGGCCAGATGGGACTTGGCGAAACAACTTCACTGGTGGCAGCCAATGTGGTGGTAGACTTCACTGGTCCACCCGCCACTGGTGAACAGTAAATCCTAATAAACCTGTCTTTCACAGCCAGTCCTCCATGTTATTTCTTTGGAATCCATGAAAATACGCTAAGGTTTTCTAGGACCTCAGCACTTTGCCTAATAATAAGGCAATACTGTGTTTGTGAGAAAGAATATATTTTAATAGATTATAAACTATTTGGAAAGCAGAATATCTCTAATTTTGTATCCACACAATGCCTTGCTGCAGCTATACTCAATAATATTTGTTAACATGGTGAAAATAAACAATTCTCATTAATTGAGGATTAAGGATAAAATCTTCCATTAAATTTCAACCTATTAACAACTTAAAGTGTATTAGTGATCACTGGTACGCTAATGTACAGTATAATAAAGGAAACCATCTTTCTTTGATTAGGAGAGTTTTTCATGATATCAGAGCCATTTTTCTGAATAACAACAGAATCACAAATTCTAGGAGAGATTACAGTATATTTGAATTTACCATAGATGCCCTAGAACAGGGGTGGGCAAACTTTTTGACTCGAGGGCCACAATGGGTTCTTAAACTGGACCGGAGGGCCGGAACAAAAGCATGGATGGAGTGTTTGTGTGAACTAATATAAATTCAAAGTAAACATCATTACATAAAAGGGTATGGTCTTTTTTTTTTTTTTTTTAGTTTTATTTATTTCAAACGGGCCGGATCAGGCCCACGGGCCATAGTTTGCTCACGGCTGCCCTAGAAGTTACTTTTTATTTAAAAAAGAAAAAAATCAAAGGGTAAGATTTCCTCCCCCCTCCCCCAACATGGATGGACCTGGAGAGCATTATGCTAAGCCAGTCAGAGAAAGACATGTACCACATTATTTCACTTATATGTGGAATCTAATGAACACAATTAAAGTACAAGCAAATTAGAGACAGATTCACAGAGACTAAGATAAGAGCTGTGGGAGGAGGAGGGGTTGTGAGGCTGGGTGGGTGAGGGAGGGATTGAGTAAAAAAAATACAAGAAAAAACTTATAGACAAGGACAACAGTGTGGTGACTGTGGGGTAGTAGGTGGAGAAAGATATAGGGGATATATGGTGATGGAGAGATACTTGTCTTGGGGTGATGAACACACATTACAGTCTACAGATGATATGTTGTGGAACTATGTATCTGAACCTGTATAATTTCGTTAACCAGTGTCACCCCAACAACTTCAATAAAAACAGGGGGGGGGGGACATCAAGTCCTTAATGTTAGTTTGTTTCCTTGCAATACATCCACTAATCCTAACAAGCAAGTGAATAAAAATTCACTGTAAAATAGATTTTTGACTTGAGATTTTACTTTAGTTAGAACACAACTTTCCCATTCTTTTTCAAATTAGGTAATGATGCTGCCCATCATCAATTCTAAAAGAGAAGGAAGTTCAGATTCCCTGTAAACCAAAAACAAAGAGCCCAGAAATATTTCTTTGAGAAGATAACCTTTAAGAAAACTATATGTGCAGGTTAAAAGAAAAACCAAGACATTTCAAAAAAGTCACTGAACACATAATTGAATGTCTCTGAAAGCCTAAGGGACTGTTATGACCGGTCGACCAAATGACCGGTCGACCGGTCGCTATGACGATGCACTGATCACCAGGGGGCAGATGTTCAACGCAGGAGCTGGTCCCTGGTGGTCAGTGCGCTACCAGAGCCAACCTCCTGAGGCTGGCCAACCTCCTGCAGTCCCTCCCCACAGCCGGCCGGGCCGAGGGACCCCACCCATGCACGAATTTGTGCACTGGGCCTCTAGTTCATTATAACAGCAGCTAATCTGCTCATCTTTATTATTCATATATTATTTATACTAGATGCCCAGTGCATGAATATGTGCATGGGTAGGGTATGGCCAGCCCACCCCAATGGGGGACAATTGGGGGCCAGGCCAGGGGGAGGGGCCGCGGGCAGCTGGCTAGCTGGCCCCACCCCGGATCAGGGTGAGGGGGGCCAATCGGGGACAGGGCCAGCCAGGGGCTGGCCAGATGAGGGGAGGGGCCACAGGAGGTTGGGGGAGGCCGATCAGGGCCCCAATCAGGCCGGTTGGCCACTGCAGTGTGCGTCATAGTGACCAGTCATTCCAGTCATTCCATTGGTCCAGTCACTTGGCTTTTATATATATAAACTAGAGTCCTGCTGCATGAAATTCATGCACGGGGGAGTGTCCCTTAACCCAGCCTGCACCCTCTCCAATCTGGGACCCCTTGGGGAACATCCCTCTCACAATCCAGGACCACTGGCTCCTAACCACTCACCTGCCTGCCTACCTGCCTGATTGCCCCAAACTGCTTCTGCCTGCCAACGTGATTACCCCCTAACCGCTCCCCTGCCAGCCTTATTGACTCCTAACTGCTTCCCTGCTGGCCTGATCGCCTCCCCTGCCAGCCTGATCACCCACAACTGCCCTTCCTTACTGCGACCCGCCTCCTCCGCTGGGACCCGCCTCCTCTGAGCCATGCAGAGCCATGGGCCCCGCCCCCCCAGGCCTTACACCATGGAGCGGCCACTGGACCCGCCTCCACTGTGCGTGTGGCCATCTTGTGGCAAGGGCATCGTGCAAGGGCGTGACGCCACCTAGGCTATTATTATATAGGACTAGAGGCTCAGTACATGACATTATGTACTGGGGTGGGGTCCCTCAGCCTGCCCTGTGCCCTCTTGCAGTCCGGGACCCCTCAGAGGATGTCTAACTGATGGCTTAGGCCCGCTACCCGCCATAGGGAAGCGGCCCTAAGCCAGCAGGCAGACATCCTTACTGCTGCCATAGAAGTAGGAGAGGCTAGCCATGAGCCTGGCTTCAGGCTGAGTGGTGCTCCCACAGGTGGAGCACACTGACCACCAGGGAGCAGCTCCTGCATTGAGCTTCTGCCCCCAGGTGGTCAGTGCATGTCATAGCAACGTGTCATTCCGCCATTTGGTCAATTTGCATATTAGCCTTTTATTATATCAGAGTAGAGGCCCGGTGCACAAAGATTTGTGCACTCGGGGGGGAGGGGGGTCCCTCAGCCTGGCTTGTGCCCTCTCGCAGTCTGGGGCCACTCGGGAGATAACAACCTGCTGGCTTAGGCCTGCTCCTGGGTGGCAGAGGGCAGGCCCAATCCCTAGCTGCAGCCCCTGGTCGGGGTCAGAGCAGGGCCGATTGGGGAGTTGGGGCGCCGCCCCCTGTCATGCACAAGCACGGCAGATTGGGAGGTTGTGATGCCACCCTCAGTCACACTAAGGGTAGGGTCGATTGGGGGGTTGGGGCACCACCCCGTCGTCACACTCAAGGCAGGGTCGATGGGGAGGTTGTGGCACACCCCCCCCCCCGCCCG